>NC_060072.1:27054166-27363333 GCF_922984935.1 Meles meles
TATTTGTATAATAAATTTTTATGAATACCTTGCCCAAGGAGATTACTTATTTCTTAGGCACGAAAATATAGTCCTTCCCTTTTTTAAAAAAGTTTTTTAAAAAAGATTTTTATTTATTTATTTGACAGACAGAGAGCGCAAGTAGGCAGAGAGGCAGGCAGAGAGAGAGAGGAGGAAGCAGGCTCCCTGCTGTGCAGAGAGCCCAATGTGGGGTTCTATCCCAGGCCCCTGAGACCATGACCTGAGCCAAAGGCAGAGGCTTTAACCCACTGAGCCACCCAGGCGCCCTAATCCTTCCCTTTTGACTGTAAGAAATAATCTAATGAATGGAATTAAAAGGGAAAATATAGTTAGTCTAAAATGGACAGTAATAATTTCTAGCTTTAAGTTGGTATATCACTTAGGGTGCCAGCAGAAGACATGTCGTACTCAAACTGGTATAATTCCAGAAGAGTTTCTCTACAGAGGGATTCTTTACAGAAGTGTGAGTGGAATTACATGGGGTAACAGTAGTGTAATTCAGGCTTAGTAGCACTGGCTGTTCCTTCCAGACCAGAAGGGACAAAGAGAGGGAGTGGTTACTAACTGCAGCTCAGAAAGAGAGAATCCTATAGCTGGCTACCTTAAGAGGAGTTAATAATCTTTTGTTGAAGGGCATAGCCAGCCGGCCCCTTCATAAGCCGGGACCAACCCAGGTTAATAATTACTCTGACCTCCCCATCATTCCCCAAACCAGAGGGCAGGGAACCCCCTCCACACAGGGTAGTACATTCACATCAACTTCCTGGGCAGAGAGCAGGATGGACAAAGTAAAGAGTGGATCTGGAGGAGTAAAAGGAAGATAACTGGCATCCTATCAGAACAAGTGTTGTTAGCATGCCTCTAGTGTTGTAACTGTAAAGCCAGAGATTGGTGCAAAATCCACTTAGATGTCACTTATGTAGAAGCAATGCAACTCTCCCATACTGATAGGATATGGAAAGAATTCTGAATAGTTTCAAGCAACAAGTAGCTTTACTGAATATGTTGGTAAATCAAACAGTGAAACACCCTTGGTAAAAGATTAGGGGCTCCATTCACACTAAAAATTAAGTGCATGTGTAATATGAGTTCAAGTGACAAGGGCAGTGAGATGACCCTATTTGGTGGACATTGACTTGGAATTCCTATTGGCACCACAACCATAAACAGCCTCACAAACTATCTAGAAGGCACCTCTAAATTGCTTGTGTAGGTAGTCTCAGTTTACTTGGAGTTCCTTAATTTTTTTTTTAAGGAGCACCATTTTAATTTTTTCTTTTTATTAACACATAGTGTATTATTTGTTTCAGGGGTACAGGTCTGTGAATCATCAGTCTTACACAATACAAAGTACTCACTATAGCACATACTCTCCCCAATGTCCATCACCCAGCCACTCTATCTCTCCCACCCCTTTCCACTCTAGCAACCTTCAGTTCGTTTCCTGAGATTAAGAGTCTCTTATGGCTTGTCTCTCTTCCCTGTCTCATCTTGTTTCGTTTTTTCCTCCCTTCCCCCTCAACCTCCCACCCTGCCTCTCAAATTCCTCATATCAGAGAGATCATATAATGATTATCTTTCTTTGATTGACTTATTTCGCTTAGCAAAATACCCTCTAGTTCCATCCACATTGTTGTAAATGGCAACATTTCTTTTTTTGATGGCTTAGTAGTATTCCATTAGAGGGCAATTCCATGTCTGATCTGGCTCATCATTTACCTGTAGAAACTAATGTTGTGCCTGGTACTTAATAGGAACTCACTAAATATTTATTAAATAATTGAGTGAATGAAATCTTCACTGTATCTTATGTATACTCTTCACTCTATCTTCTATATCTTAATTATAGAACTTACCACATAAAATATACTAATTTGTTTTAATATCTGTTTCCCATACTAGAAAGTACATTCCAGATTGGAGATCCTACCCAGTTCATTTTAAAACATTTGTTGGCATTAAGGAGGGCACGTGATGTGATGAGTGCTGGGTGTTATTTGCAACTAATGAATCATTGACCATTATATCAAAAACTAACAATGTACTTTATGTTGGGTGATTGAATTTAAGTCAGAAAAAAAAATAACAGTTGCTAGAGAGGGTCTAGTACATGATAGGCAGAGAAAAAAGGAAGGCAGAAAGGCAGGAAGGGGGAATGTGTGTGGGGCATTAGGTTACTGCTGAACACACAGAAACAGTTGCATATATGCCTTCCAAAGGCACACAGTGTGGTGAGGGACATTTGTAAACAGATGATCAGAGTGAGCACTTGCTAGAACATACTGTGCAAGGTGTTTTGGAGAGGAGGGTGAGACGAGCGGGCGGATGGGGTGGGGAACATGAGCTAAAAGGCACCCAGATGTGAAAATCGGGGTGTTAGATAGAGTGTAGGTATGATGAATCATGGGATATTTAAAGCTTCGATGAAATTGTCTGGTCCCTGGGCTGAGGTTGCATAAGGGGAGTTGGAGACAGAAAGCAAGCAGTAGGTTAAGAAAATGTCAAGAGGTTTTGTAAATTGAAGTTACGAGGAATATGTTCTCTGATGGGTGAATTTAAAATAATGAGCTGGGTCTGCTCAGCCTCGTCTCCTTCTCTCTTTTCTTTCCCTCCCTCCTTTTTCTCTTTCTTTTCCATTCTCTCTCTTCCTTTCTTTATGTCCCTTTTCCTCTTTCTTCTTCTTTTCCTCCTCTTCCTCCTCTTTCTCCCCCTCCACTTCCTCCCTCTCCTTTTTCTCTTTCTTCTTCAGCAGTTTGTATTCAGTTCTCCAGCATTCCCAGCTCTGCTCTGGCTGGGCTTATGGGGCCTGCTCTTGTTTGGCTGTGCTAAGTGACTGGGGAGCAGATTGCGGGGAGTGTGAGTAAATCCAAGTTACTGCAGACTTAGAGCTATGTTCTCCAATCAGTTTTATTAGTAATGAAAGCAATGAATGTGCTGATCTCCATCTCTTTCAATCTGGTTGTAGTTTCAGGAGGGGAAAGTGGGCTTTATTTCTTGGCCTCCTCAAAACCCAACAATCTGGAATACTGAACACTTGGGCCAACTTAAACACAAACGATGTGAAATATCTAATACCTGGACCAGGAAAATTAGAGCAAGCAGGAGGAAAGTTATGGGTTTGGGGTCAAAAAGGATCTAGCAAAACAGGAACAAGAACAGTAAAAGTCAAGGTTGCTGTTGCAACTGTTTTGTTTTCTCCAGCAGATCAGATAATGTGGGACAATGACTCTCAAACTCTGGGCCCTTCAGTAGTGTCTGGGGAGTGTGTTAAAAACACAGATGCAGGGATGCCTGGGTGGCTCAGTGGGTTAAAGCCTCTGCCTTTAGCTCAGGTCATGATCCCAGGGTCCTGGTATCAAGCCCTGCATCGGTCTCCCTGCTCAGCAGGGAGCCTGTTTCCTCCTCTCTCTGTCTGCCTGCTTCTCGGCCTACTTGTTATCTCTGCCTGCCAAATAAATAAATAAAATCTTTAAAAAACAAACAAACAAACAAAAGAAAACACAGATGCATGGGGCCTGTGACTGGTACTTAGAAGACCTTGCGTGAGGCCCCTGCACCTGTATGTTTAACCAGCCTCTGAGGTGTTTAACCCTCCAAAGTTTGGAATTCTCTGCTCCAGAGTTTATTGGATCCCAAGGCATTGTTACCGAAAACAAAACAGTTTTCAAAACATTTCTAATCATGCTGGAACCAGGTGGGCAGTTTTGCAGAGAGCAAGTGACACAACTGAGAAGCATAGGATATGGGAAGCCAGAAAGACAGATCAGTGGAAGGCGTACCAGGTGGAGAGAAAGGCAGGGCCAGTTTAGCTGGTAGGCTGAATATACAGTCACAAGTCCAGCTACGCAGCAGCTGAAGCCCAAGGTCATGGCATGCAAATAGTTCTTTGGGAACCTGCAAGGGTTGTATGCATTTGCAGGGAAAAGAACCCTCGCTTTGAGAGTTCCTGTTCCAGCTAGGCTTCTGGCCAAAGGTATTGAGTCACCAACCCCTGGAATCCTGTTGCCACTGGGAAAGGGCCCAGAGAAAGACGTACCCCCTCCATCTACCTTTATAGAGACACAGTGGAGTCAACGATGGTCCTACAGAATGCCTCCAGGGGCGCATACTCTCCATGGGCGCATACTCTCCATGGGTGAGAGGACATTCAGAAATGTTCTGTAAAGAATAAGGCATTAGACAATGCTAACCCTTATTACTCTGATTCTCCTGGCTCCCATCTTTTCTGACGTCTTCCACCTTAACACAGTGTTCTTATGACCTTGGATGATTCTGCTCAGCTCCTTCTTACAGGCTAGTGCTCGGGTACTTACATTGACGTCTTGAATAGGAGGCAGCAGACATTTTTTTCCTTTCTTCTTTTTTATTTTTTATTATTTATTTTTTTTTTAAAGATTTTATTTATTTATTTGACAGAGAGAGATACAAGCAGGCAGAGAGGCTGAGAGGGAAGCAGGCTCCCTGCCGAGCAGAGAGCCCGATGCGGGACTCGATCCCAGGACCCTGAGATCATGACCTGAGCCGAAGGCAGCGGCCTAAACCACTGAGCCACCCAGGCGCCCCTTTTTTATTTTTTAAAGATTTTTAAAAAAATTATTTGATAAAGAGAGCACAAGTAGGCAGAGGCAGGCAGTGGGAGGAGAAGCAGGCTCCCCCACTGAGCAGAGAGCCTGATGCAGGGCTCAATCCCAGGACCCCAGGATCCTGATCTGGGGCTCAGGACCCCATGCCCTGAGTCAAAGGCAGATGTTTAACCGACTGATCCACCCAGGCACCTCTTCTTTCTTCTTTTAAATCAGCGTGCGCCTTTTCTTCTTCCCCTACCCATTTCCTCCCTGAGTCAGTGTTCATGAACTCTCTTCTCACAGATACTCCTGTCTTGATCGCCCACGAAACGGTTTTCTCATGCTGCAAGAAACAATAGGGTACTTGCAAACAAATAGTTCTGCCGCATGACTACCCCCCTGAATTGAAACAGGGCCTCTCTTTGAGATGACTGAGCTACGATTTTCCAAACTCATCTACTCTATTTTGTCTCTGCAAAGCATAAGACAGCTGCTGAAAAACAAAACAAAACAAAACAAAACAAAACAAAACAAAACAAAAAAACAGTTGCCCTTCAAGAAGTTGAGATGTTTAGGGATGAACGTGAACATCCTTTGGTTTCTGGAAGCATTCACTTATTGATCATGAACCTGTGTAATCTATTCTCAAAGAGGTGTTTATCTTCCCCCTGCAGTTATTGGTTCATTCCCTTGACAAATATTTTTTTGAGAACTATCACAGAGCAGGCCCTGAGCTAGGCCTCAGGAGTACCCTGGGGACCAAAATGGAAGGCATCCATGATGTGGAGCTCAGGTATGAATGTCCTCAGATATTAGCTGCAGGGTAAATAGTACTTATGAATCTGCTAGTTTAAGATCATAGTAGCAAACTTGGAATATTTGGGGATGGGGTTGGGGGTAGGGAAGGAACAGGATGAAATAAACTAGTGTTCTGGGAGTAAGAGCTTGTTGTGGAATAGAATTCCACAACAATTCCTCCAGCCAGCATTCTTGCTGATTCCCTCCCTATATCATAATGGAAAGGCACTTGCAGTTTGAGTTCTGGAAGGAGCAGAGACTGGGAAAAAACAAAAACATAGTTGTGAGGCCTGACAAAAAGCCAAATATCAATTAGCTAAGAATTCTGCCTAGCACTATTCAACTTAATAGAGCTATTTGGTCACTATCGTTTATTCGATATCATGGACCAGCATCTTCTTGCTGAGTTTTGAGTGTGTAGTATCATCCTTGATCAGCATTGAAAGAACTTTGAGAATTTCTTAAGACTGTTGAAATTAGTGAATTAGATTATTTAATGTTTTAAATAGGTAATGCATTCACATAGTCCAAAATCTAACAGGTACAAGAGTGTCAGTGAAATGTCTTTCTTTTACCTCTGTTTTCCAATACCCAACACCCCTCCCTGAGGGAATCGATTCAATGAATTTGGTGGGTTTCCTTTTTTTATCCATATTTTAGACTAAGAATTCTTTTTTTTTTTAAATAGCCTCCTGCAATCTTTTTTTTTTTAAAAGATTTGAGAGAGAGAGACATAGAGAGAGGGAACACAAGCAGTGAGAGTGGGAGAGGGAGAAGCAGGGTTCCTACCGATCAGGGAGCCCATGTGGGGCTCGATCCCAGGACTCTGCGACCATGACCTGAACCCAAGGCAGACAGATGCTTAACGACTGAGCCACCCAGGCATCCCTAGAGTAAGGATTCTTAACTAGATTTCTAACTTGAGAATAGTCCTCATCTTGATCCTGTGGCAACCTGTCCTTCTAAGACGATATCCCATTCTACAGAACTTACATGAATCAGAAGTTCGGATTTTGTTTTCCAGATGAGTATAGTGTGAGTTGTTCTCAAGGAAACAAGAATGGGAAAACCCACTAGAAGAGACTTGCAAAAATATATTTTATCATTAATATTCTTGAGTGTTTCATGCCATCAAATAGTCTCCACCAAACAATGTTATACTGTCATGTTTTGAAAATCTGGTTTCCTAAGGAAATCTATACCTGGTTCTATGAAGATTATGAAAATAATAGTCCTTGCTAAGTGCTATGTGGTGTTCATTTAAACTTCACAACAATCACATGAAGTATATACATTTCATAGGTGAAGAAAATGAAGGACAGCAAATGTTTAAGTTCTCAAACCTAGACTAGGGCTCCCTCACTCTTAATTTGCATGATACTCATCTATCCTAATAGAGAAGAGCCAAGAGAAGGCATGTGGCAACATTTTTTTTTAATACAATATTGTTTATTCAAAATCTTTATTCTCAAATTTTAGGATCCATCAAAAGTACACATATTTTAATGCAGACTCCCAGGCCTCAGCGCTGACTTAGAGAATAAGGATCTCTGAGAGAAGGGCTCCAGCCAGGCATGTTTATTTTAGCCAGTGCTTAAGAGTCACAGGCAGGTGACACTAAGCCAGTTGGCTGTAAGCACAGTGACAAATGTCATACCTGTGACAGTTTGTTTTCCAAAGTTGGCCACAACCGTATCTTCCATCACACACAAACTATGCCAGTTTCTAGAATCTCTCCACTCCCCTTTCAAGAGATGGATTCCATGCCCCATACCTTTGAAACTGGATGGGTTTTTGTGATTAGTCAACCAATAGATTATAGTGGGAGTGATGCTATGTGACTTACAGGGCTAGGTCAAAAAGACCATTCAGCTTCTGGTTTTGCGAGCTAGAACATTCACTCACTCTTGGAACCCAGCCACCAGGTAGAGAGAAAGCCAAAGCTGCTCCAAGGAGGAGGCCCACTAAGAGAGAGACTAATAGCCAGCACCAACTTTGCCAGCTATGTGAGCCATCTTGGAAGTGGATCTGGGCCCAGTCAGGCTGCCCAGGCTGACACAGCACAGCACGGAGCAAAGATGTGCCTTCCTGCCAAGCCCTGCCCAAATGAAGATTCAAGAGCTCAGTAAATGACTGTTGTTGCTTTAAACAGTATGAGCTGGCTTGTTAGGCAACAATAACACACTTTTAACCTAATAGTTACTCTGCCTTTCTTCTTATTAGGGTGAATTCTCCTTGAAAATATTCTGAAAGCATCCTTGTCCAATGTCATTTATTTTCTCAGATTCTTCTAATCACAGAGCCACTTATTTCAGACTCTTGGTTATGGGAGGTTCTCATTATTACCTCTGAGGCTTGGTTTCTCATCTCAAAAGCACTGGTAATACGAGAACTTACCTTATGAGCTTTATAGTTAGCTGAGACAATCCATGTAATCATTTAGCATTGTACCCAGCAAACATAATTCTTATTATTTTTACTAGGTTTCTTCCATTCATAGTCTCCATTTCTTTAATGCAACATGTATACAAATATACACACACACATATATATATACACATACAGACACAATATACATACATATATACACACACATATATATGTATATATATATATACACACACACACATATATATATATACACACAGATATATATAGAGAGAGACATAATTTTTCTTTTTTTCTTGTAGTCCAATGCCATTTTATGGGCTATTTCCTATGACATGCTCTTCTCTACTAGGTCAGTTAGACTCTTACTAATCCTTGAGGGCAACTCTTCTCCTTTGGGAAAGACTTTTCTGACTTCTCAATCAATTAATGCCTCTCTGGGCTCCAAAAGCGCCTTGGAGGAACATCTACTACAGCCCTTAACACACTGGGTTGTAGTTAATTCCTTGTCTCTCTTCTCCATTGGACTGGAAAGCAGTCAGTGTTGTCTCTGCATTCTCACCCACCAACACAGCACCTGGCACATCCTTACTCACCATCTACTATGTGTGCTCTGCTAGGAAACACTGTGATTAAGCAGTTAAGGGGCCCATGTTTTGGGAGACTTCCTCGGGGTCAAAACAGCTCCATTTTCTCCTGGATAATCTTGGAAAAAACTAGTTGACATTTCTAGCCTCATTTGTAGAGATACCTTCTTAAGATTGCTATGAAATAAAATAATGCCTGCGAAAAGCCTATCCCAGAGCAAGCAAGCAGTGACAAATGTGACAAAATGCTTCTCCAACAATCCCATTCTCAGGCACCGCCACTCTAATCTTCTTTTAGGGCCCTGCGTGCCGTGGGTAATCCCTCTCTCAGGGATTTCTCTGGGCTTTCTAATCCTGTCCTCGGGTCATTCCTCCAGCTAGCAGCTCTGCGTTCAGAAGCCAATTCCCTGCCTCCCAACTCTCTCCAGATCCTTTCTTTCAGACTTCCCTGGGCTTAAGGAGCCCGATTTACATGAAATTTAAAAATCAAAATTTAAATATCAAAACTCTATGACTAGGGTATCCCTGGATAACTTCCGAGATCCGCATTCAGGAGTATGGCTACCGAGTTTCAGTCTTCCACCTCCCTTTGAGGAAGGAGCCCCGGCTCGACTTAACCGGAGTCGTTCCCCGCTGCGGCTCGCGCGCAACACAGAAACGTTGAATGAACGAACAAACGAACGGATGAATGAATGGGCTGCGCCCGCCGCTGGGCCTCTGTTACGTCGCCCACTGGCGCAGGCGTGGCCGCGGTAAGGGGCCTGCTGGGCGCCGGCCGCGTAATCCCACCCTCGCGCGGCGGGCTCGGCCACGAGCGCCGGAGCTCCGCGCCGCCTCGCGCCTCCTCCCCCAAATCCCTGCCCCGCCAGGGCTCGTCACTTCCGCCAACCCCAGGCCGGGGCTGGGGCGGGGAACGCGGGGGAGGGGGCCAGGTCCTAGAGCAGCCCGCCCGCGCACAAGCAGGGACTACATTTCCCAAGGGGCCTCGGCGGAGGCGGCGGCGGCGGGCGCGGCAACGTCCCCCGGAAGTGGAGCCCCGGACTTCCACTCGTGCGTGAGGCGAGCGGAGCCAGAGTCGAGACCAGAGGCCGAACTCGGGATCTGACAAGATGGCCGGGCTGCCCCGCAGGATTATCAAGGTAACCGCCCAGGCCAACCCCCGGCTCTGCGCTCTGCTCTTGACGGCTCGGCGGACCTGGCGGCGCGGCTCCTCGCTTCCCCAGGCCCGCAGCCCGCGCTGGGAGGCCCCAGGCCAGCGCGGAGAGGGTCTGGCCGTGTAGGGGAGGGAAGTCAGGCTCTGGGGAGGGGGCTCCGGAGAGACTTCCGGCCGCGGTGGGGCAGCGGGGCGGCGGGGACCGGGGGCTTCCCGTTGGCCGCCCGGCGGGCGGGGAAGGCCTGGCTTGCACCCTGGCGGAGGGTGGGGCCGCGGGGTTGCGGGGCTCTAGTTTTGGGCGCGGGCCGGCGCGGGCCTCCGCGGCCTCTCAGACCACCCGGGAGGAGGCCGCGGGCGCGCGCGAATCGCGGCGGGGCCCGGACTCCGGGCGGGAGTTCTGGCCGGTCATAGGTCCTCGGCCCTGGAGCCTTCTCTCGGGCCGGGCGTGAGCGCGGGGGTGCGGAAGCCCCGGGTTCAGAATGAATGAACCAGGAGAGTGAGGCCGGGCGGGGCCCTGAGCCCCGGGAGGCGGCTCCGGGAGGGCCGTGCGTCCTGCCGCCGTAGCCACATGTTCGCCGCAGGCTGCGGGGGTCTGGAGACGTGGGGCTGCGCTCCCCGCTGCCCTCGCTTTCGTGATCTCTTCTAAATACGTTTCCGCTCTTTATCTCTGTGAAGTGATTTTACTCTGGTTGGCAAACTCTTTGAGAGCGGTTTCTACTCAGAGGAAATAGTTTAACATAACATTGGGGGAGCGGCAGAGCATGTTAGGGGGACTTGGTGAAATACTTGGCCTCTCGATTTTATGCACTTTAATGTTTAAACTGTTCCTCGGCTCTTTATAAATACTGTACTTTGGCAAATATATGTGGAACTATGAAAAATGGGCATACTGGTTTTGTAAATTCTTTATGTAATATCAGGTCATCAGACGTGCAGTATTTCTTGCAGTACATAAAAACAGAACCTTGAAATTTCTTGTCGTTTTTAATGAAGATTTTAGTTGAACCTCTGTGTTGCTTAATATGCGAGTTAAAGTGATGAACGTGTATTTAATCTAGCTTGTTCTAAAGTTTGGGGGGAGATGCATAAAAGTCCAAGGTCTTTTAATGGATGATGTATTGTGCCGTGCTTTCTGCAATTTAAATATACCTGAGTTGGGGAGATGTCTCTGACCTAGAGTTGCTTGATTTGGAGAAATAAGACTTCTTATAAGGTAGAAATTCTTAGAAATTAGAGAAGTAGCGCAGATTGTCATTGCGTGATGCATTCTAATGTGAACTTTCCTAGTGTAAAATTTATTGTATTAAGAATTTGTCTCAGACTCTGTCCCAGGCAGTTAAATTGCTGTATGCGTTGAATGGTCCTTACAATGTGGTTTTCCTCATATGACCCCAGTCATGTTTATTGAAGCTTCAGTTGAAAATGAGACATGGGGGATCTAGATGTACACCAGATGTCTTCAAATTTTTGTTTCCTGTATTCAGGTTATTTATTGACCACATAATACAAATTGACATTCTTAATAATTCTCCAAAATACATAATGAAATAGGTTTAACATTTTTTCCAGTTTTGCTTGATTCTGGACATAATCTGCAGTAATACGAAAGCCTTGGATGAACAGATAATCCTGTGGAACTTTGTTTAATAAAGTTACAGAAATGATTTATGGCAGTGATTTGAAGTCCTCATAATTCAGTTTTGGCACACAATTTAGTTTACACTAGGTATTTCATTTTAGCATTTTAACCAAGACAGATAATTTGTAAATATGGTCTTAATTTTACAGTATATTGTTGATAGCACTTCTTTGATAAAAAGGTGACTTCATTTGGGTTTTATCTTGGAAAAATTAGGTGGTTTTACTTCAATGTTTATAGCTTAAGTTAAAAGAACTGTTTTCTCCAATTCCTAGGAAAGATTACAAGACTATAATGTGTTGTCTACTGCTATTCTTGTATTATGTATATTTTACCATAATCAGTGAAAAAATATTTTAAAGATTATTTATTTGAGAGAATGTGTGTGGATTGAGTGGGGGTAGGGAGGGGCAGAGGGAGAGACTCTCAGACAGTTTCCCCACTGAGTACGGAGTCCCACCCTGGGCTGGTTCCTAAGACCCAAAAGATCATCACCTGAGCAGGAACGAAGATTGGACGTTCAACTGACTGAGCAACCCAGGCATCCGAAAATGTTTGTTTCTTAATCAGAATTTTTTTAAGATTTGCCTCTTTTTTATCATCTGCAATACAGGATTCTATGTAGAATAGGTGGTGGTGGTGCTGCTGGGTAGGTAGCTGTGCTGTCCTGAATTGTATGAACACACCTCTTTCATTGGACAGCTATTGATAGGATGCTGTTCACTGCCAACTGGTCATTATTTGCATTTGCAAAAAATTTAAGGTTTTATTTATTTTTATTTTTTAAAGATTTTTATTTATTCGACAGAGATCACAAGTTGGTAGAGAGGCAGGCAGAGAGGGAAGCAGGTTCCCTGCTGTGCAGAGAGCCCAACCTGAGCCTTGATCCCAGGACCCTGAGATCATAACCTGAGCTGACAGCAGAGGCTTAACCCACTGAGTCACCCAGGCGCCCCTTAAGGTTTTATTTTATTTTTTTTTAACAGTTTTATTTTATTTGACACAGAGAGAGATCACAAGTAGGCAGAGAGGCAGGCAGAGAGAGAGAGAGAGAGGAGGAAGCAGACTCTCCGCTGAGCAGAGAGCAGGATGCGGGACTTGATCCCAGGACTCTGGGATCATGACCTGAGCCAAAGGCAGAGGCTTTAACCCACTGAGCCACCCAGGGGCCCAAGGTTTTATTTTTAAGTAATCTCTACACCCAATGTGGGGCTTGAATCCACAATCTTGACATCAGGAATTGCATACTCCACCGACAGAGCCAGCTAGGTGCTCCTACCTTTACAAAAATCTTACACCATTTGATACTTGTAGATCTTGATCTTGTGAAGTAGACTACCTTATATAGTCTAGAAACCCATTCAGATGACTTTCCTAGGATCTTAAAACTGGCAAGGGACAGAACTCAGATCTTGACCAGGTGTGACCTTTCCCTGCTTTTTGTTATTATGAAATGACAATGTATGTAAATATACTTTGATAACTGTGAATAACTATACAAATATAAGATGATTTTTTTGAATTTCTATTCACTCATTTACTGTCTCATTCAGATTCCCATATACAATCCACTAGAAAATCCCCTAGGGCGTCAGCTTTCAAAATATACCCTTAATCAGCGACATTTACCCATCTCTCTGAAACCACTCTTCAGTTCCATCATTTGTTGCCTAGCCTACTGTATTAGTCTCCTAATACAGTAGTCTCCTAATACAGCTGCTCCTAAGCAGCAGCTAGTGTTACTTTTTAAAAATACAGATCATGTCACTCCCCTTCTCAGAACTGTAGAGGTTCTCCACACTTAGAATACAATCTTGACTTTTTCTCCTGTAGTTACAAGGCCTTCCTTGCATCTGCTTGCCTCTGAGGTCATCTCCTGCATGTCTGTCCTTTGGTCACTCTTGCATTCACATTGTTGCGTTGCTCTGTCTGAATAATAAGAGGCTAAGTTTGTTCCAGTGACAGGGCTTTCCTTCTGTTTACTACATTGCTTGTTTTGGCATATCATTCAGTTTCTCACATGTCATCCTCAGAGAAGTCTACCTTAATTATCCCAAAACAGTTTTCCTCTTCCCCACCATTATATTTCCTCTTCATTCCCATATTTCCTCCTCTCCATTCTGTGGCACTTAATAGTATTTGAAGTTATATTATTTACTCTTTATCTCTGCTCCTACTAAAGCGCCACAAAAGCAGGGGGATTCTTAGATGACTTGGGCATTGCTCTAATACCTAGAGGATGTAATGGGCACTGAAATAATGAATGATTGAGTGTGCTTCAATCTCTGAAGAAAGTTTTAGCAGAGTTATTCTATATCATAATTTGACATTGTTATTGCTTAGTAGATTCTGTCTAAATCATCGAGCTAAAACTTAATTTCTGAGCTAGAAGTTAATCTCTTAATTCACTAAAAAAAAAATCAGTTTTTTATTTTGTCTAATAGGAAGTACATGAGTGCAGCATTTGAAAGGTTCTACTAGGTACATAGAGAAAGCTAAAGACTCTCTCATCTGCCCTTCAGCATTTCAGGTGCCTGCCAGACAATCATTATTTTTATTGTGAATTCTTCCAGAAAGACCAGACAGATTTAGTATGAATGTATTAGGCCTAGTCCCCTCCTCCCAATGCAAATACCTTAATCTCCTCCCCCATTTTATCTTTGAGGTGACTCATTTTTTTTAGAGGGGTTCTTTGTGAAACTGTGCTGTTAGACCTTAATTTAACTGATTGCTTATTGCTGACTTTTAGATTGTCTCCAAAATTTGCTATACAAACAGTGCTGTGATTAATATAGTCCTACAGTTGGTAGTATTTTGCACACATGGTGAATTATACTGAATATTGACAGTTTTGTGTTTTACTGAGAACTTTAAGAATTTGCTTTTTTCTTTCTTCTCCTTGGCCAGAGCTCTTTTAGTCTTTAAAAGTGACTGAGCAGTTACAGTGTAAAATCACGTAAGTTAAAAGATTACTAGGGGCACCTGGGTGGCTCATTCAGTTAAATGTCTGCCTTCGGCTCAGGTCGTGATCTCAGGGTCTTGGGATCGAGCCCCCCATTGGGCTCCCTGCTCAGCAGAGTCTGCTTCTCCCTCTCTTTCTCTGACCCTCCTCCCGGCTTGGCTTGTTCATCCTCCCTTCCCCCTCCCTCTCTCCATTTAAAAAAAAAAAAAAAAGATAACTAAGAGATCCTTCCTAATCTGTTCCTCATAAAGAATTAGAGTTACTTTGGGAGCAGATAAATCAGATCTGTAATTGTGGTCTTGATCTTCTCAAAGTTAGTCACAAAGATGGTAAAATGCAGCCTAAAGAATAGTAGTTAACTTACTCAAGGAGTTGACTTATTTGATTAAAACCTGGCAAACCAACCTATTCAGATTAGATTTTCACCAGTCTTTCCTAGAATTTATTTTTCTGTCTGTCTCTGCATTGAACTTGAGTTCTATATACTTTTTACTTTAATAATTTTGATTTTTAAAAATACAGATATTTCTTTTTTCCTGTCACTATTTAAAAGCCATTCATTTGATATCTGTTCTAGTACATATGGTAGTTTTTAGTGAGGAAAGTCAGGTAACTGGCCCTGTTTTTGAGCCTTCAAAGTCTGACTGATAATTTTTTTCCATTTAAAAAAAGGCATGAAGGTCTAACATGATGAGGATGGACTTGTTATATGTAATTAAAACATTCTTAAGAAACTGATAAACTCTTACAGTAAAATCTTGACCAGAAACAGTATGGTGCTTGGCTCTTTTGGTTGTCCCAGTTTAAGAATTTTCTGTTAAGAATTTTCATGGGTGCCTGGATGGCTCAGTTGGTTAAGCGTCTGACTCTTGATCTTGGCTCAGGTCATGATCTTAGGGTTCTGAGATCAAGCCCCGCTGCCAGCTCTGTGCTCAATGGGGAGTCTGCTTGACATTCTGTCTTTCCCTCTCCCCTTCCCTCCCTTCATGGTCTGTCTCTCTCTCAATAAATAAATCTTTTTTAAAATTTTTCGACCAGGATGCCTGGGTGGCTCAGTCAGTTAAGCCGCTGCCTTTGGCTCAGTTCATGATCACAGGGTCCTGGGATTGAGTTCTGCATCAGGCTCCTTGCTCAGTGGAGAGCCTGCTTCTCTCTCTGCCCCTGCCTGCCACTCTGTCTTCTTGTGCATGCTCTCTCTCTCTCTGACAGATAAATACAATCTTAAAAAATTTTTTTTTGACCATTCTAGGATAATAAACCATATTTTTTTATATGACTTCTGGGGTTTCAGGTTCTTGACAAGCTTATTTGTGAATCCTCTTGGTCTCGATGGATTCCAAGTTAAGAATCCCTGGACTGCTTTTGGTAGTGATTAAATTTTCAGGTTGTAAGGATACTTTTAAATTTACGGCCTGATGTTTTGATTATGAAGTGTGGGCTTAGTTGAAAGTAAATTAAAAATAACAGTTGAGTGTTATTTTTTAAGCTTCTCTGTGTCAAGCATTTTCTTTAGTTGAGGTTGATTGACTTTCACAATAGAAATTGAGTTTTGTCAAAATAGCGAGCACTTTTGTCTACCATGCTAAGTAATTATGGCACAGAAATACTATGCATTTGCTTTGTGGAAGTTCTAAATTTTTTTTCACAGTTTGACGACTTACAGCTATAGAGTTTTACCTAAGAGGATGCCCAGTGTTTTCCTTCTCTGATGGGTTTGTAAGCCAGAGAAGTTGGATGACTAGGATTCTGCTGAAAGTTGGTAACTTTGCTTTTTCCCCTATATCCCATAGGGTGGTTTACTTGTATATAAATGGTTTTAAGAAGCAATTAAGTTGTACTACAGATTCAGTAGTACGGATTGTGAACATACATTTAAATCTGTTATTGTGAGTTATGAATGTGTATGCACTAGAGAAATAAATACCAGAAACAGGGGAATGAGGAGAGCATCCACTAGGGGTTTTGGGCATTACAATTGTAGTCATCAGTTTCGATGTAGGTGCCTAATTTTTATATAACTTTACTTTATAAAAACAAAATAGATCTGAAAGGCATAATATGTGTGGTAATTTTATATCAAGAAATATTCTTTTGTATGAAAGATGTGTTGGACTGGTATCTTATTACACAGTTGAAATTCTCTTTGCAAATATATATGAAGGACATCAGCATGGATATGTAAATTAGGAGATGGAGTAATAGGGGATTAGTTAACTTCTCCAGAAATCTTAGCAACTTCTAAAAATGTTTCCTATATGAAGTATTTTTTGTTTTGTTTTTAAATGCTAAGTAGTTATCTTTAATTTGTGGATTAGATAGGATGTAGGATCACCATAGTCTGAAAACTGGCGCTAGCATGTCTGGTGGCAGAAACCATTATTGTGTAATGGAAAGAACTAGATAACTGGTAAAGAGCCCTCAGAATCAATAGAGAGACTTTTCTATTAGCTATTCTTTCAAGAGCTGTAGTGTGATATAGCTTAGAGATATAACACTAATACATATCACACTATTCAGGGTATTTTATTTTTTTTAAATCCTGGTTGTCGCTATTCTAGAATCCCTTAAAGGTACTTAGAAAGGGATACTTAAAAATCAAAATTTTTATTATTCTGATTTGGCCTACAACTCAGATGTTTCTAAATGATTAGGATTTAGCTATAATTTTAAATGATTTTATTTTATTTATTGATAAATAATCTCTGTACCCAACATGGGGCTTTTGGGGCTTGAACTCACGACCTTGAGATCAAAGAGTCACATGCCCTGCTGACTGATCTAGCTAAGGGCCCTTAAGTGCTTTTAGATACTGTTTTCAGAATCTAATGTTGACATATTTTGCTTTTTGGCTAATCTGTTCAGATTTCTAAACTCCTTCAGTTTTCATTATGTCTCGATCAGTAATTTGGTCTGTTTTGGGCAAATCTGTTTTTATTTTCAAAGTCTTTACAGTCTAGTGACTAAAGGCATTGTAGTCAGGAAAATACTAGAAAGAAGCATAACAGTTATCTTTGTGTCTTGAGACTAGAGGTGCCTTTATTTACAACTTTTGAAGGTTTTTAAAAATAATTTATACTAAGGAAAATGTTATTCCCATAAAGTCTTTGTGTTCTTATCACAATTGGAATTACCATCCCCTTCCCCTCTTACTATAGGGCAGGGACACAAATGATGTACTCAGCTAGTAAGAGCCCAAGGCCAAATTTCATTATTCTATGAAATTGTGATTTTTCTGCCTTTTTAATATCCCTTCTTTTTTAAAAAATTCATTCTTGAGACATTTTCAGTTCAGATAAATAGACACTTACTGGATGCATAATATGTATTTAGTACTAAGCCAGGTGAATAAAAAAAATGAATGCATCACTATCTAATGGAAAACTCAGTCATGAAACAAGAAATTAAAGTGAGGCGTGTTGTGAGAAAAGATACACATGGGATTTACCATAGACTGAGGATGAAGGATGAGAGATTTTTTTTTTTTCCATTTTATTTATTTGACACAGAGAGAGAGAGATCACAAGTAGGCAGAGTGGCAGGCAGGGAGTGGGGGTGCAGAAGCAGGCTCCCTGCTGCACAGAGATCCTGATGCGGGGCTTGATCCCAGGACCCTGTGATCATGACCTGAGCTGAAGGCAGATACTTAACCTACTGAGCCACTCAGGCACTCTGAGAGAATGTTTTTAAAGTTGAAGGAGGGAGGGGTGCCTGGGTGGCTCATTTGGTTAAGTGTCTGCCTTTGGCTCAGGTCACAATTCCAGAGTCCTGGGATGGAGCCTGGCTTTGGGGTCCCTGCTCCGTAGGGAGCCTGCGTCTTCTCCTACTCCCCCTGCTTGTGTTCTTTCTCTTCTCTGTCAAATAAATACATAAAATCTTTAAAAGGTAAAGTTGAAGGAGGGAGAGTGAGTTTTGGGTAGATGGAATAGTAGGTATGAAAGCTGGAAAGAGAAAAAGCAGAAGAGAAAGAGTACACAAAAGTATACCGTATTCCAGGAATCTAGTCTTGTGATGGATAGTGTCTTAAGTAATTTTTAGGGTCCCATTATGAAGTATTACTGTCTAATTACTAAGTTTAGTGAGTTGGAATCAACTGTTGGCGAAGAATTTTGAATTGTTAAATTCAGACTTAGTGTATGAATCATTCACCAGAGTGTGGTGTGACAGCTGTTCCTGAAGTGAGATTGGTCATACAGTTTTTACTGAGTAAAGTAAGACATCTTTTATTGAACACTTACTATGTGCTAGGTACTGTTCTAAGCATGTTACATGCATTAATTTACTTAATTCTAACAGCAGGCCCATGATAGGAATATTAGTTTAAACCCTGAATTACAGATATGGAAACCTGCACAGAGGGGTTAAGTGGTTGGTGGAGCTCTGATATGAACTTAAGCAATCTAAATCTGTGCATCACAGGTGCTGTAGATGAAATGCACCAGAGCTTATCTGCCCCTAGATAATAACTGGCAGTGTTTGTATTTTATATTTTATTATTTGGGCAAATGAAGTGGAAAAACATGTTCATTGCAGGATCTGAGTGCTTAGCTTTCATGTATTTATTTATTTGACAGAGAGAGAGAGAGATCACAAGTAGGCAGAGAGGCAGGCAGAGAGAGGGAAGCAGGCTCCCCGCTGAGCAGAGAGCCCTATGCGGGGCTCGATCCCAGGACTCTGGGATCATGACCTGAGCTGAAGGCAGAGGCTTAACCCACGGAGCCACCCAGGTGCCCCAGCTTTTGTGTTTTTCATCAAAGTCTTTTTATTGTAGTTTAATTAGAGGCTTTTGCACAAGTGAGTCCCTATTTAGTAATAGTTTCACTTAAGATGGGTTGACTTTGGTCTGGGGTGATATTTTCCTCTCTTGCCCTCCTGAATCCTTTCACTTGGAGGAGTTTAGGGTTCGGGTGAGAAGGAACTAAAGAGCAGCTATTCCTCTTTCATTGTATGTTAATAAAAATAATTAATAAAGAAATCACATAGCCAGTACCTTCTCATACATAGAGAGCAAAGGCATCAGTGGGAACACCGAAGACATGACAGTCCAGGATGGGGAGACCCATCAAGATTGGTTTAGGGAGAGAGATTTTTAGAGATTTTTAGATTTTTGAGCTAAATTTTAAAGTGTAAGTAGAAAAGTGAGGTGGCGGGTCTGGGGAGTTGGGAGTAGGATGTCATTCCAGGTTACACATATCAACTCCAGGAAGATACTTAAGCAGTGCTAAAGCTGTAACATGAGTCAGCACTTCTTTGCTTGGACCATAGGCACTTTAAAGGCAGTCTTAATTTTAAAAAGTTTTTTTTTCTTCAGAAGTGTAGTTTATGAATGGGTCTTCATTTTGAAAATTCAGTTAATATACTAAGTATGTTATATACCCAAATAATTAAGTAATATGATTTTTCCCCTTCATTTTCTTTTGCTATTTCGGTCTTCAGTTCGTAAAGTGGCTAACATCTTACTGAAAATGGAAGGAAAACCTAAATGCTTCATTTATTTTTTTTGAAATATAACTCATATACCATAAGATTTATCCATTTAAAATGTACAGTTCAGTGGGTTTAAAAATTCACAAAGTTGTGCAACCACTAATTCCAGTACATTTTCATCACCCCGAAAAGAAATCCTATACCCATTAGTAGTCACTGTCCATCCTCTTAGTTCCTCAACCATTGAGAACTGCTTATTTTTCTGTCTCTCTGGTTTTGTCTGTTTTGAATTTTTCTTAGAAATGTAATCATATAATACATGACTTTTGTGTCTGGCATCTTTCACTTAGTGTGTTTTCAAGGTTCACATTATAGCATGTATCGGTACTTCATTCCCTTTAAAATTTCTTAGCTAAAGTTTTCTGAGTAAATAACTTTTAAGAAATGACAGTGCTGAAGCAAAGCGTTACTTTTATAAGGTAAATAATCTGTATTTGTTCTTCAAAACTAGTTATATTTGAAACCTACATTGCTTTAGAACATTTAAGAAATATTCTTCAGCCTTGTGAGCCATTATTTAAAAAAAAAAAAAATTGTCAGTGGTAATAAATTTTTTTTTTTTTTTTTTTTAAGTGGTGGTAAATCTTTATCTTTGAAGATTAGACTTGATTGCTGGACACTGAGAAAATTAAGCTAATGCTGGTGAATAATGTTAAGGATCAGCCCTGACCTTTTATTCTTATCTGAAAGATTAAGAAACTTTGTGACCTTGGCCAAGTCACACACTTACCCTGGGCCTCAGTTATTTCTAATTCGTATTTGAAAACTCGATGATTATATGATCCCTTTGGGCAGAATTTGAAACAGTGAGAAAAAACCCATGTCACATAATCCTGGAACTGATTTTCCCTTTTGGCTTTTAAACTGGCTCTTAAGCAGTTAAAAAAACCCAAAAACCAAATAACAAAACCCACAAAGGCTCGAGTAGTTAGCAGTATTCTAAAAGAAATGTATAGTTTTCCAGTATAACTGGTAGGTAGGCCTGTATCCTATCAGCTTTGATAGTTTCAAAACCTTTAAATGTATATGTCCTCCTGGGGGTCAGACCTTGAACCTTTTCTCATTATATAGTCTTATGAACACCTTTATTTACTTTTACCTGGCTTCGGTCCACATTGATCAGTGGTTCCAAAATTTAGTGCTGAATTTCAGGTCTCCAAATGCCTCCTTTTTTCTTCACTTAGATGTCTTACTGACATTTTTAAATCAACTGGTTGTTTTTTTTTTTTTTAAACAATAGAGTGTATTTTGCTATCTCCCCTCATGTGTGTCAACACTTTTAGTGTTTCTTCCTTGTTATGTCAGCATTAACCCAGTTATCTGAGATTTATTCCTCCTCTTCCCTCCCAGTGTTTCTCTTCCACATTGAGTTTGCTAGTAAGCCCACGATGGAGTCAGCCTCAGGAATGTTTCTGACTTTTCTTTTTTAAGATTTTATTTATTTATTTGACAGATAGAGATCACGAGTAGGCAGAGAGGCAGAGAGAGAGAGAGGAGGAAGCAGGCTCCCCGCTGAGCAGAGAGCCCGATGCGGGGCTCAATTCTAAGACCCTGAGATCATGACCTGAGTCAAACGCAGAGGCTTTAACCCACTGAGCCACCCAGGCTCCCCTGTTTCTGACTTTTCTTAACCCATTCCCGTCTTCTCCTTCCAGTTGTCTTTGTATGTGGGCCCTTACTCATCCTCTCCTGATTGTTTTTGCAATAATCTCAGAACTCATCTCTCTGTCTTCACTTACTGCCCACTTATGTCCCTCTCTCCCCATCCATCGCATTATTCTAAAACATTGATGTGATCATGTCGTTCTCCACTGTATATAGGGTAAGGTTCAGACTTTTTAAACTTGGCATATAAGCTGGTCTTTTCGTCTTATTTCATTGACATCTCTTTCTGTTTCCTGTTTCTTTTTTTTTTTTTTTTTTAAGATTTTATTTATTTATTTGACAGAGAGAGAGACCGCAAATAGGCAGAGAGGCTGGCAGAGAGAGAGGGGGAAGCAGGCGGGGAGCTGAGCAGTGAGCAGAGAGCCCATGTGGGGCTCGATCCCAGGACCCTGAGATCATGACCTGAGCCGAAGGCAGCGGCTTAAACCACTGAGCCACCCAGGCGCCCTGAAGCTTTATTCTTGAATCCAAAGTATTTGGGATCTTGCACTGCACAACTTCAGGGGGTGCCATTCATATAGACTGTGATGTGAATGGGCCTCCCTTGGAGTGGTGCAGTATGGCAGCGTTGTTAAAGGGTGCTTATTTTGGGGGAGACGGGATTCCCTAATATCTGATTGCTTCCTAGTTTGTCTCAGTGTTTAGTGTGCAGTATTTTTTCTTCTTGTGGTTTGGATTTTGGACAGAATTATGTCAGTGGCACAATTGGATTGAGAATGCAAATTTGGTCTAACTTGTTTTTGTTTCCCGCACTGAAAATTTAATCTGCTCTGCTTCTGTCTTGTCTGTTAATATAAGCATAGGCCTTTCTTTATTAGTGAAGACCTCAGGCATTTAGCGCTTAAATTTTGTTTGATTACCACATTTGAAACCTGAAGTAACTAGTGATCAAGGATTGAATAAGTAATATATGGTAGTTGTACCAGAGAAGCCACTAGCTTGGAGACCAGTAAAAGTGCCCATTTATGCCACATAGTTGTGCAAGGAATGTTGATTAATTTACATGTAAAACAACCAGGAAAGTGGGGTAGACTGACACAGTAATTGAAAAAATGTGAAAATATTAAACTTTTTAAAAGGGCTTTTGTCATTGTCAGAATAATACAAACATACTAAAATGTTAACCAGATTTTGGTTATTAGGAGTATAGCTATTTAAGTCAACATTGTATTTTTCATTAATGAGCTGGTGGGAAAAAATTGGAGGGGGGAAAGCAGGTACCATTAGCAGCAAATTTCTTTAGATATTAAGCATTGGCATGGATGCTGCGGATACAGTCCATAATACCTCTTCCCTCAATAGGGCGAAACGGTGAGCAATAATAACAGTGTTAAAGAGTATTATAGGGGTGCCTAGGTGGTGCAGCTGGTTAAGCACCCTGCTCTTGGTTTTAGCTCACATCGTGATCTCAGAGTCTTGAGATTGAGCCCCAATTGAGAAAGAGTCCCAAGCACAGCCTGCTTGGGACTCTTTTCCCCCTCTTCCGCTCCTCCCTGCTCTTTCTCAAAAACAATAAATCTTTAAAAAAATAAGAGTATTATAAAAGGGGACCTTTTAGCAGAAGGGAGCATAAAACAGTAAGATTTAACCCACTTCAATGTTAAAATACTTAGTTTTAGTGCTAGAGGGAATCTTTGAAATGTTGGAGGGACTAAATTTTAGAAGGTTGGGAGGTTAAGTGAATTTGTGTGATTGTATAACAAATTGGTACAGGTAAGATTGGGATTAAATAGAGCTGTCTTAGCTCCAGGTTTTTTCCCTAGAGGGTATACCAGACATTTAGTTAGAAGTTAGCTCTTTCAGTGTGAAATTAGTTCTCTTTCTAAAGGCAGTTAAACTACATAGAAGTTCTTTGATAGAGAGGTTATCCTGCTCTCCTTTGACCTCATTTAATCCCAGAGAGATGCTTTGCTTCTTAACCTTTTCATCTCCCCAACCCTGAGTCTATTAACTCTTTCCTTTTCTTCACTTTCTTTTCTATCTAGGTTAAGCTTTGTATTTTTAGCAAGCAATGGAGTTCAACTTTGGCTAGTTTAAGTAGAAATAGTATTATTGAGATATCACATAATCTTCAGGGGTGCCAAAGAAAGAGGCAGTCAGGAAACAAGGCTCAGAATCACAGCATGGTGGAGACTTTACTGCTGAAATTGTGTGCCTCGTACTCTGCAGTTCGACTGCTAATGCCAAGTACAGAATGCTGCACTAGAACCTCTTCCGTGCTGTCTAGAGGTAACTACTGCTATTATCTCCAGAATGGATCCTTCTGTTGTATTTTACCTTTGATGCACAGGTTTTGACTGAACCTAAATCTCACACATGCTTAGGAGAGAGTAAACTTCCCAAGACTAAAGCTTCTGTTGAGGGAGGTGGGGATCTGTAAAGGTTGGGGTTATTATTCCCCAACAAGGCTGTTCAGCCTGTCAGGTGGTCTAAAGGAATGATGAACACCCATTATGAACCCAATTTTTCTTATGCTGCTTACATAATCCTTTGTGACTATGGATAACTTTTTCTGTTTTCAAACAACAGTTACTTCAGACTTTCACATTCTTAAGCTCCCAATTCCAGCGTTATACTAAAGGGAAGGTATGAATGAATGGCGGAATTTTACTATTGTTTAATTGTAGACAAATGTGTAGATGAATGGCTGAAATTAACACATAAAGGCCTTAAAATGAATTATCAACTTTAACCAATTGAAATTTTAAGAAAGAAACCCACAATCTAGATGATTTCTAACTTAAATGCTGAATTTTTTTTAAAGTACAAGTTTACTGGTTTTTGCTAAGGCATCACTCATAATTTTAGTTTTCACTATACAGAAATAGGCATTTAAAAAATTGCCTGTTTTCATTCAGGATTAATACAGAAGACCTTTCCTCCCTCACCTACTGAGTTATATACTTCTTCCCAGAATCTGAAGCATTCAAGTTTTTAAAAAATGCTTTTTGATGGTTTTGCTAATGGTGCCTTAAGGACCTTATTACAGCAGCAATCTCAGTGAAGTGTTACTAAGCTAGATAGTCTCTTCATTCAGAGTTCCAAGACATCATTCCTAAGACACAGAATTCATTAAGACCAAAGGACAGTTACATTATTTTTTTTTAAGATTTTATTTATTTATTTGACAGACAAAGATCACAACTAGGCAGAGAGGCAGGCAGAGAGAGGAGGAAGCAGGCTCCCGGCTGAGCAGAGAGCCCAATGCGGGGCTCGATCCCAGGACCTTGTGATCATGACCTGAGCCAAAGGCAGAGGCTTTAACCCACTGAGCCACCCAGGCGCCCCGGACAGTTACATTATTTAGATCAGTAAATATATTTAATTTTGAGCTGGTGCTAAAGAAAGTCCAGGCAACGAAGTGTTTATATATTTTTTTTTTAATATTTTATTTATTTATCTGACAGACAGAGATCACAAGTAGGCAGAGGGGGGTGGGGAGCAGGCTCCCTGCTGAGCAGAGAACCCGATGTGGGGCTCGATCCCAGAACCCTGGGATCATGACCTGAGCCGAAGGCAGAGGCTTTAACCCACTGAGCCACCCAGGCGCCCCCGAAGTGTTTATATTATCCAACAAATCAGAAACTAAGAAAAAAATGGAGATGTTAACTTTCATGAGTGACGCCAGTATTTAGAAATCTTTCAAAAAACACAAAAAGATGGAGATGTAAAGTTATCTTCCCAGAAAACTTTTGAGATGTCTTTAGAAATAAGCAAAAACATAATGTGCTCCCACTGTAGTCCTGTTGTTCTTGTAGTTAGTATCCCTAATTGCCTGTACCTTCTCTAAGACCTTGACATACCATATTTGAAAATGCATCTTTCAAAAACTGACTTTTATAAATATATTTTATACTCACAGAAATTCTTGAAGGACAGAGGGACTTTTTAAAAATTCTTCCTTTAAATTAGTTGGTACCACAGTGCCATGTACAAAATAAACATTTGTTAGTAAATTCATATTTCAGAGTCACAACATTTTAGAGCATAGTTGGTTTCATGTAATAACAGAGATAGGCAAAGTGGCTTACCATATAATGGATAATTCCAGGTCAAAATGACATATACCGATTTTTCCATTAAAGAAAGCAGAGTTTTTTCTACTTCATTTATGTTACTAAGACTGTATACTCCTTCAGTTGCCAGTACCAAAGGAAAAAAAGAAAAAAAGTGACATTATGGCTTAAATTAATTTACCTCTTTGATGAAGCACTTTTTCATGATTATGAAGGACTGAAAGTAACCCTTCCTTAACTTCTGTGCTATTTACTGTCCTGACATACATTTGAGATTTACTATTCATATTGTTAATTGTCTTTCTATAGGTCACTGAGATTAAGAAATCAGGCTCTGAAGCTAGACTGAGTAGAGCCCAGTTACCTGGATTTCAGTCTTGGCTCTGCCACTTCCTAACTTTGGTTACAAGTGGTTAGTCTTAGTTTCTCATTTCCCTCATTTGTAAAATGGGTATGAAGATTGCGTTAATAATACATGTAGAGCACTTAAATCACTGTTTGGCACAGTTATTATTACTTGATTTTTTAATTGCTTCTCTGCCCATCTGGGTGTAGTGCTTAATAATCGCATAGAGTCCCTGCCCTTAGGGAACTTACAGACTAGTCGGGGCAGGAAAAGAGACAGACTGCAGTATAACCTGAGGTGTTTAGTGGAACAAAAGAATTTGGGGGTGGTAGACAAGGAATTCAGCCTAATGGTTTTCCGTTGGAGGCACACTTTGTTAGTAGGATTTTCAGATTTTTGTCTATTGCCAGTGATTGGAATAATTGTAAATGCCATTCCTGGGGTAGAAGTTACCCACTACTAACAGTTAAGTATAGTAATTCTTCTTATCAGCTCTGTGTGGTGCCTAAGCACACATGCATTTATTTATTCATTCATTGAGCAATCATGTATTTAGCACTTCACCACCACCATTTGCTAGTTGGAGTTCTCATCTTCAAATAATTGTCCCAGCTGTAGTAAGAGGGGTGGTGTTAAGGTCCAGGCAACTCCAGATAATTCAGACCTGAGAAACAAGTCAATTGAAGAGAACTTAGCTTTTCAGAAGTCCTTCCCTGGCTTCCAAGTCTCTCTTCCTTTTCACTGAACTTAAGGGAAGTACTGATTTGGTCTTGGTTTGAGAGAAAAAACTAGAGAGTTCTAGACCAGGTTATTCCATTCCATCTCTTGGATATTACTCCAAAATGGAATACAGAGTACAGCTGACCCTTGAAGAACACGGGTTTGAAATGTGTTCACTAGTCTGTTTATAAGTGAGTCTACTTGTACGTGGATTTTTTTGTTTTGATAAATGCAGTGCAGCACTGGGGTGCCTGGGTGGCTCAGTCAGTTAAGTGCCTACCTTCGGCTCATGTCATGATCTCAGGGTCCTGGGATCTAGCCCCGCATTAGGCTCTCTGCTCAGCAGGGAGCCTGCTTTCTCCTCTCTCTCTGCCTGCCTCTCTGCCTACTTATGATCTCTCTGTCAGATAAATAAATAAAATCTTTTTTAAAAATGCAGTACAGAACTATAAATACATTTTCTCTTCCTTGTGATTCTTTTTTAAAAAATTTTTTATTTATTTATTTGAGAGAGAGAGAGCATGTGCAAGCAGGGGCAGAGGGAGAGGGAGAAGCAGACTCCCTCTGAGCAGGGAGCCAGAGCAGGGAGCCAGACATGGGGCTCTGTCCCAAGACGGGAGATCATGACCCTGAACTGAAGGCAGATGCTTAAATGACTGAGCTATCCAGGTGCCCCTCATTTTCTTAACATGGTCTTTTCTCTAGCTTACTTTATTATAAGAATACAGTGTATAATACATACATACAATATGTATTAATTGACTTATAGGTAAGGTGTTTGGTCAACCGTAGACTCTTAGTAGTTAAGTTTCTGGGGGGTCAGTTTATATGTGGATTTTCAACTGTGCGCGGGGGGTTCGTTCCCCTAACTTGTATGTTGTTCATGGGTCAGCTGTACTTTCTTACTACTTATCGGTCCAACTAGAAATAAAGCTTTTCATCACAGGGATAGCTTGGTCTAAAATCTTAAGATTTAGTCCTTGGTGCCTAGAGCCTTTGAAAGGGCTTCTTCCATTTTTCCTTCTTTTCAGCGAAGGAAAATGTGAGGTTTATGTGTGTGGGAGTAGAGGGGAAAATGGAAGGTGGAGGGTGTGCCTTGAGAATTGTTAGTCTCCTCTGACTTTAGGGTAAACATTTTTAAAAAACTTAGTGAATTAGAGTAAAATGGTTTATGAGCTATTGGAGGAGAAAAAGGGGTTCAAATGAGTATGTTATGTCTTTTATCCACTAGGGGGTAGTGTGGACTGTAAAAATTAAAATGATCTCTGAGGGATTAACCCTTATTTTTTCATGCAGTTGCCTTGTTTCAGTTAATTTTTGTCCGTGCTGTTTTTTTGAAATGGCTACGAGTCATTATTTTCGAACACAGGCTTGTGACTGTACCAAACCTTAATAGCCGCATTCCTAATAGTGATTCAGATGTTCTGACATTACTGTTGCATAGAACTTTTGAGGGGAAAAAAGTGATACTTTAAAGTTTCTCTACCAGTTTTTACTCACTATATAAAATAAATTATATTGATAATATGTAAGTAACATTATAACAGTATTGTCTTGTGTTTCACTGTCCTGTATAGTAGCTGCTAGCCCCACATGGCTATTGAGCAGTTGCAGTGTGACTAGTTTGAATTGATATGTGCTGTAAGTATATAAGTATAAATTACTGGATTTTGAAGACTTTGTATGAAAAAAGATTATATTAATAACTTTTATGTTGATTACATGTTGAAATGATACTGTTTGAATATACTGTTAAATAAAATACTAATTTTAACTTTTTACTTTTTAATGTAGCTAGCAGAAAATTTAGTATTATATTTGCAGTTCGTATTTCTGTTGGGCAGCACTGCTGTAGAGAAATTATTCATCAACCATTTTTATCATGCTATATGCACCTCTAGCTCACCCTAATGATTGGTAAGGAAGTGGTGTAGTAGGGAAATTGAGCACAATTTTGACTCTGTTTCTAATCCCAGACAGAATAAATACAGTCAGTTCTCCTGTAATGAGATGTATGCGTTCCTAAAATTCATTGTGTTCACAGACCAAAATTGTCTAGTAAAAACGACATGGCTCATGGATAAAATGTTAGGGACATGACACTCAAAATGTTGGTAACATTTTTTTTTAAATTCCCACTTATCTTAGATGGCGAAATTGTAGATGCCCTTGAAGTAGTTTACATTTGAAAAATAGGCTTTAGCTTTATCAGTAATCCCAGAAAAGGAGCCCCTGCTTGGTAATATTTTTAAATTGCTTGTAGTTGTGGTTAACAGAGGCTGGAGTACACAGAGCAGACATCATTGAGGCACCTCTCAGTTTGATAGACTAGTTGTGATAATAAAATTGATGGTGTTACCAAGTGTAGTCAGATGGCTCTTGGATGAGATGATCTAAAGATCCACAACTGACATTATTAGTAATACATTAGTAAACATCTTTGTGTTTCAGAGAATAATTCTTTCTTAATTTTAGAAAATGAGAGAGGGCATGGTAAGGGGCAAAAGGACAGGGAAAATGAGTCTTAAGCAGACTCTGTGCTGAGTGCCGAGCAGGGCTCAATATAAGGACCCTGAGATCATGACCTGAGCTGAAACCAAAAGTCAGGTGCTTAGCTGACTGTGCCACCCAGGTGCCACCAGAGGATATTCTAAATAGGAAAAAAACCTAGTGGCTGTAAGTGTATGTTGGAGGTAGTATATAGAAAGTTGGAGGTGTATATAGAAAGTTATTAATGTAAAGTATATAATGTAATGTAGTGTAATAATGTATATATGTATATAATGTAATGTAAAGTATATAGAAAGTTGGAGGTGTATGTAGAAAGTTACTAAGTGGATCAACTTTTCTTATATGCGAATTGCCACTTTTTTCCTCCCTCCTTCCCTCTTTCTTCCTTCCTTTCTTTTGGGTGGGGAGGGGCAAAGGGGAGAGCTAATCTCAAGCAAGAGTCCCTGCTGAGCGTGAAGCTGGACCTGGAGCTAGATCTCAGGACCCTGAGATCATGACCTGAACCAAAATCAATACACTTAATTGACTGAGCCACCAGGCACCCCTGCCACTTTTTTTCTAAGAATACTGTTTATTATCTAAAATTTTACTGTACATAATTCATTCACTGCCTTAAATGTATAATAAGACCTTAACATTTCTTCATAGTGAGCACAAGTTGTTACTGAACTTTACAGAGGGACAAGACCTAGTTAATGGAATTTAGTTGACAGACTGTCAAGTGTTGCAATTTACTGTGGTATAATCCTGAAATTTGCTCTTCAAGTCCCAGTAGATCTGTTGATGACCAGATCAATTTGATGTTACTTAATTCCTTTTTAAGGTATTTATAGCATGAACTATTATACTCACTCTGTAAGATGAGATAGTTTCCTTGAGACTTAGTCTTCCTGCCACTTAAATTCATACTCTATTTTTATGTACTTCCTTTTCTGTTTTTTAGTAACTAATTCCCTAAATAGTCTATAATACTTTTTGTTCTGTATGGCCTAAACTCAGTTCTGCCTGGGATTGGGTCAGAGGATTGCTTTTAAACAACTAGGATCAAAATGCAACTAATGGTTATTCTGTTTTCTTTAAAAACAAATACTGTGGGCACCTGGGTGGCTCAGTGGGTTAATAAGCCTCTGCCCTCGGCTCAGGTCATGATCCCAGGGTCCTGGGATCAAGCCCTGCTCAGGCTCTCTGCTCAGCAGGGAGCCTGCTTGCCCCCCACCCCCACCCTCTGCCTGCCTCTCTGCCTACTTGAATCTCTCTCTCTCCGCCAAATAAATAAATAACCCCCCCCCCCCCCCCCCCCGCAAGATTTAGAGGGAGAAGCAGGCTACCTGCTGAGCAGAGAGCCGATGTGGGGCTTGATCCCAGGACCCTGAGATCATGACCTGAGCTGAAGGCAGAGACTTTAACCCACTGAGCCAACCAGGGGCCTCAATAAATAAAATCTTTAAAAAAAATAAACAAATACTGTTGTTTAATAAATCTTAAGATTTGTTACTGTGCTTTGTTCTTAATTCTTTTTGAGTTGGTTGTATATGGCTATGACCTTCCTGTGTGATCTCATTTTTTTGTTTTTTTTTTTTGTGATCTCATTTGTTAAGTCTTTCTGTAGTATTCCTCTTTTGATCTTCATAGCACCTCTGCATGAGAGGTAATCTTAATTATGATATAGATAAGTCAGCTGAGACTCAGAGCAGTGCAAATTATTTGCTCAAAAGTAATAGTTACGTAATCAATGCAGAAGGAATTTGAACTGGTTACTTCTAGACTTGAAGAAGTCATACTGTACTTCACTGTCTTTTTACCAAAGAATAATATAAAACTAGAATGTGTTTCATAGTTACCCATGTGTGAGTACTAGCAGGAAGGATTTTATTTCCTACCCACTTTTGCCTTTTTCGGGAAAAAAATGGACTCTAAGTTCTGTGGGTGAGACTTGTTCCATTTGGTTTGGATTTTATTCTTTTTTCCTCCCATAATTTATGCTGTGGGTTTGTTTGGGAAATCAGTGCCATGTAGTCAAATAATTATGCATCTGTTCATTATATCAAAATCCCATGAGAACTTGAGAGCATATAAAAATTGTTTCAAACTGTTTTCCACACCTAAAAGCTTATGCTAGAATGTGTTCCGATTAAATTTTATAATTGATCAGGTCATGTGGTATGTTTAATATGTACATTCTTTAGAAAGAGTCTTATTTTGAGGAGGAACTGAGGATGAGGAAGGAATGATGAATCTGACAGTGCGTTCCAAGTGTGATTTTGAGGTTATTTTGGGATATGATCTTGGAGGCCCTTCTAACAGCTTTATATAGCCTAGAATAGAGCTGCTACTACTTTGTGTAACCAAGGAGTGGGATTTGGGGGCCCTTAGACCCCAGCCTTTTCTATTTTTCACCAATCTTCCAGCTTCTGGATTTCTAAAAATAGGAAGACCTGGGACAAAATAAAAGGAGGGTCGAGGTGAGGAGAGGTCAGAATTCAAGGAATTTTACCATCTAGTTTTTTTCTCATTCCTTTACTCTTACTGTTGATCCTTAGTATCTTTATTTTATTTTAATTTTTTTTGCTAAAAATGAAGACCTGCCTCTTTTGTTCTAATTCCATGTTGGTGGACTTCCCACAGTGGGAGGCTTCATTATTGCCTCTTGAGATTTTTTTTTTTTTTAAGATTTGTTTATTTACTTGAGAGAGGAAGAGAGCGCAAGTGCGAGAGAGCATGCACACGCTGGGGGACAGAGGGGCAGAGAGGGAGAAGCAGACTCCCCACTAAGCAGGGAGCCCAGTGCCAGGCTAGAGCTGAAGGCAGTCAATCAACTGAGCCACCCAGGTGCCCCTCTGAGATTTTTTATGCAGTAAAAATGTTTTACTTTGAACCCAAAGAACATTTTGCTAAAAGTAGTTCACAGCATTTCAGTTTCTCATTTCCCTTGCACTGCTGTCATTAAAACAAAGCCAAAAAACCCAGTCTCTAGTTAATTAAAGTACTAAAGACATTGCTTTAAATGGCTATGGGTTTAACACAGTCTGGAAAAGAGTTTAATTTTTTATCTGCATCTTATGATTACTTCAGTATAAGACAGGGAAATCTCTTTTAGTATCTACCCTGTAGGCTGTAGAATGAAATGGTGTAAGGTGTAGGATTTTTCATAAGTGAAGGTGGAGTAAATACAGTATTCTCATTGTTTTTCATATCTAAAACTTCAGATATAGCAGTGTTCTAAAACTTCAACTGCACATGCCTATTCAAAATGTTGAATATGTATTACTAACATAAAATTACACATGGAATTGTCAGTTTCTATTATTGAGTGTTAACTATTTTTGGCTAAAAAAGTAAGTTTATAAATAAAAGTTAGGTTATTTTTTCCCATGCGTGAATGGATCCTTTTGTTATCCTCCTGTGATGTGCATATCCTGCTTTGAATAACACTGCTTTAATGTTGAAGATGCAGTTCTGATAGTTTGTTCTTTGTAACATCAAATAGATTCATAATTCAGCAAGTATTTATTGAACATCTGTGGCGCTGGGCACCGTTCCAGATGCTGAGGATATAGCAGTAAATAAAACAGGCACAAATCTCCTTTTATGGCACTTCCATTCTGAACAAAATAAGTGAAATATGTAATGTGTTAGTAGTGCTCTGGAGATAACATTAGGGCAACAGGGATAGGGAGGGTGTGGGATTAGGTGGAACTGGGCTTTTGCAATTTCAATTATGGAGGCCTTACCTGAGAAAACACATTTGAATGAAGATCTTAGGAGCTCTGAGGGAGCAAACCGGGTAGAAATTTCAGGGGAAAAAAAAAGACAAGGGGAAAGCTTTTGAGGGAGGAGTATGTCCAGCAGGTTGGAAAATTACAAAGCTGCTAATCTGGCTGGGGCAAAGTGCCAGGTAAGAGTATTGGGGGAAACATAGCTGAAGATGAGTTAAGAGTAGCCAGGTAAGGGGATCATATAAAACCTCTTCTTGGCGTGGGGGGGGGCGTCATTGTAAGGACTTCCAAAGGTCCATGGAACACAGACCCAGGAGGGAGTGGGGAACAAGGTCAGAAGCAGGAAGAACAAAGCTTGGCTATTACAGTGTGCCAGCCGAGAGCTGATGGTGGCTTGGATCAGGGCGGTAAGAAGCAGTCCAGTAGATTTGGAAAATCAAGCGAACAAAATATGCCGATCAGTTTAGATATGGTGGAGATAAAGGGAAAGATTTGATCAGTTGGAAGGATGGATTGATGGTTAACTAAAATGAAGATGGCTTTGGGGGAAGAGCATATTGAAGGTGGGAAAAGTCATGCTAAGTTGGGATGCTCATTAAGATATACAAGAGGAGCTGTTGAACAACTTGTTATGGATAGAAGAGGTGTAATCCAGGGGAGAGATCTGTGCTGGATATGAATTTAGGGAGACATCGTATACAGGGTGTATTTAGTATTTAGATTCGTTGGACAATGTGGGATCACTATAGAAGTGTGTAAAAGAAGCCCTAGGACAGAGCCCTGGTGCACTTCTTTGTTGGGGAGTCAGGGAAGGAACCAGCAAAGGAGGTTGCAGCTAGACAAGTAGGAAGAGAATCTGGAGAGCTCGGCTGTAGGAAGCTGGGTGATGTTTGGCAAGGAGGAGGGCAGACCAGCTGGGTAAGATGTAAGTTACATTTAGGACAAATAAGATAAAGACTAAGCATTGGCCATTTGATTTAAATGTGTGGGAATCACTGGTGACCTCAACAGGCACGTTAGTGGCTAGACCCTGATTGGAGAGTTGTGTTCAAGATAGGAGGGGAAGAGAAAAATTGGAAACAATCAGATATAGATAACTTTGAAAGAGCAGCAAAGCAGTGGTGCATTAGCTGGTGAGGAGGTGGTGGGAGAGTGAGGTCAAGGTTATTTTCTCTTCTTACTGGGAGAAATTACAGCAAGTTTGTACAGTTTGGGGAAAGAGCCAATGAGGAGGGGGAACTGCTGGTTCGGGAGAAGAAAGAGATCCTACAGCAATGTCCTTGAATAGGTGGAAAGGAGAAAAGATTTAATGCTTTAGAGGAGAGGTCAGTCTTAGCCAAGAGTGACAGCCATTTTATCCACAGTGACAAGAGGACAGGCAAAGCATATGGGCACACAGTTGAAGGTGGTGTGCAAACTTGAAGTATCTGTTTTCTTGTGAAATAGACAGCAGAGTCATCAGCCAAAAATGAGCGTGAGGATAGAGATACTGGAGGTTTGAAGAGAGAGAAAAGAGTGTTCTAGATATTTAGGAGGGAGAAAGATGGGAAAGAGAACTAATGATTGTTGGGGAGCAGCATAAGGGTTCAGTGTCAAGGTTGTATATAGTTCTCTAGCCCTAGGCACTTGGCCCTCCTACATTCCCTTCTGTTTTTTAGAGGAAAGATTTTTCAGTGACTTTTAGAACTTATTTTACTTTTAAATTAATTAAGAGATTTCATTATTTTTATTTATTAATTAAAAAAGATTTTTATTTATTTATTTGACAGAGATCACAAGTAGACAGGCAGACAGAGAGATTGGAGGAAGCAGGCTCCCCGCTGAGTAGAGAGCCCGATTCGGGGCTCGATACCAGGACCCTGGGATCATGACCCATGCCCAAGGCAGAGGCTTTAATCCACTGAGCCACCCAGGTGCTCCCTAGGAGATTTTATTTTTAAGTAATCTCCACACCTGGCATGGACCTGGAACTCAGAACACCAAGACCAAGAGTTCATGTACTGACTGAGCCAGTCAGGCGCCCCTAACTTTACTTTTTAAAGGTTTTGGTAGAGTTTAAACAGTGTAAGTGGCCTTTACCTGTGTGATAACCCCAGTGTTATTTTCTTTTTTCTCTTCTCTCTTGCCTCCTCTCTCTTCCACTCCCCTCACTTCTCTCCTTAGTATAAAATCAGTTTCATCAGCCTAATTTTTATTATCAGCATATTCTCAGACATTTGCAGCTGCAGTGTATGTCATCACTATTCACTTACAGTTGCATTCAGGTGATTGGGATTATTTAAAGAGTGTTTTCTTTGAACTTCGAGTTAAAAAAATAAATATAAACCCTTCGGGAGAGTGGATAAATTCTGTGTGTCCAGTCACAAGAGACGAACTACTACTTTTTTTTAAAGATTTTATTTGACAGAGATCACAAGCAGGCAGAGGCAGGCAGAGAGAGAGAGACAGAGAGAGAGAGAGAGAGGAGGAAGCAGGCTCCCTGCCAAGCAGAAAGCCCGATGCGGCCTGATCCCAGCACCCTGGGATCATGACCTGAGAGGAAGGCCGAGGCTTTAACCCACTGAGCCACCCAGGCGCCCCACAAGAGACGAACTTCTTAATTTTTAATTTGGTGTTTAGCAAAGTGACATTTGTTTCATAAATGTGTCATGTTTTTCTGTTGTAGGAAACCCAGCGTTTGCTGGCAGAACCAGTTCCTGGCATTAAAGCAGAACCAGATGAGAGCAACGCCCGTTATTTTCATGTGGTCATTGCTGGCCCCCAGGATTCCCCCTTTGAGGGAGGGACTTTTAAGCTTGAACTATTCCTACCAGAAGAATACCCGATGGCAGCCCCTAAAGTACGTTTCATGACCAAAATTTATCATCCTAATGTAGACAAGTTGGGAAGAATATGTTTAGATATTTTGAAAGGTAAGTGTTTCTTTTATTAATATATACTAAGATTTCTCCTTTTTCTCTTATTGAGAGATCTGTATTCTGTATTGAGAATTCTGTATTGAGAATTGAGAATTTTGTATTGAGAATTTGAACGTTACCTTATATAAAGACCACAAAGGTCTGTGGGAATGCAATGCTGTAGTTCTGGGGCTTTTGTTTCATGCTTGATCATTCTGGGCCTGTTGCCTTCATAGATAAGTGGTCCCCAGCACTGCAGATCCGCACAGTTCTGCTATCGATCCAGGCTTTGTTAAGTGCTCCCAATCCGGATGATCCGTTAGCAAACGATGTAGCAGAGCAGTGGAAGACCAACGAGGCCCAAGCCATAGAAACAGGTATTTAATACCCACCCTCCTTCACACCACTCCACTTTTTCAAACAATATATACTACCGTTATAAAAACTTCTTTCGAGTCTTAACAAAAAGGAAAAATACATTAACAGGAATAAGTCATATCCTGTTTGTACTATGTAAACACCTCTCAACAGCAGATGTTTAAATTATGTCTTGGGGCCTGCTGCATTACCCCAAATGTAAAGACAGCCTATAATTGGTTTATCAAATACTCCTTATGTACCATTCACCTAGCAGTACATGAAGATACTAGAAGACTTTTGAACCTTTTGATCTGCTTTTGTAATTCATCTGATCAGTAAAACTATGCCAGTTTATAGCTAGGGAGTTTGAAAAGCAGTAAGCTTCTTCCTGTTACAGATTTTGACAAAATTAGTGGAGAGCATATCTAGAAATGAAGGAGACAACTCTTTTCATCCTGCTGAATTTTGTAGAATTTCTGGATTCCATTGTAGTGTTTTGGTAATTAGATATACACACAGTCTTTCCATCTATGTGTATACACACAGTCTTTCCATCTTTCTATCCAGATGATAGAAAATAGCATGCATTCAACATAATACTGCTTTATGTTTATAGAGTTTGGAAAGTAACATATTGAACTAAGTAAAATAATAATTGCACGTTTGTTTTTGTCTACAGCTAGAGCATGGACTAGGCTATATGCCATGAATAATATTTAAAATCGATCTGATCATCAAGTGTGCATCACTTATCCTGTTCTGCCAAGACTTCTTCCTTTTTTGTTTGCATTTAATGGACACAGTCTTAGAAACATTACAGAATAAAAGCCCAGACATCTTCAGTCCTTTGGTGATTAAATGCACATTAGCAAATCTATGTCTTGTCCTGATTCACTGTTGTAAAGCATGAGCAGAGGCTAGAAGTACCATCTGGATTGTTGTGAAACGTTTAAAAGCAGCGGCCCTTCTCTGCTTTTATTCATTTCTCCCATCATGGTTAAGCACTGTGAATGAAGGTAGTTGTCAGGGTTAGCTGCAGGGGTGTGGGTGTTTTTCTTTATTACTTTTTTGAGGGGGAGAGGTAGTTTTATTTGAATTTTATGGGCTCCTTTCCCCCTTTTTATGGTGATCTAATTGCATTGGTTAAAAGCAGCTAACCAGTTCTTTAGAATATGCTCTCTAGCCAAGTCTAACTTTATTTAGACGCTGTAGATGGACAAGCTTGATTGTTTGAACCAAAATGGGAACATTAAACAAACATCACAGCCCTCACTAATAACATTGTGACTTTGCTGTCAAGTGTAGAATCCTTCCTTCAAGAAAAAGCTTGTGACCATTTTGTATGGCTTGTCTGGAAACTTCTGTAAATCTTATGTTTTAGTAAAATATTTTTTGTTATTCTACTTTGCCTTTGTACAGTTTATTTTACTGTGTTTATTTCATTTTCCCAATGTGACAATCGTATTTAAAAATTAAAACTGATGGAACATTCTCTTTTGGTCTTCACCATCTGACAAGTCGATCTGGCAAGAGGTGGATTTTGCCAGTTTCTTTTCACTGATGCAACTTGTGTTAAGATACCACTGAATGGAGTATTTATAAGCTGGCCCTGAGCATGCATAAAGCATCGGTATTTGGTATTTTTTTTTTTTTTTTACCTCCTAGAAATTTGAATAAATGTGTTTGTGTTGTCTGATTAGGTAGATGATCATTGGTGTCTTGCCATGTACAGGAGAGTCACAGCAAAGCAGCACTGTGACTGACTTTGTGTAGGACTCAAATGTTGTGCCATATTTGTTTGTATTGGCATTTGGGATATGACCCTTTTATTAGTTCTTGTCTGGAAACCACGTGTAACCACTGGTGTGTGCTATTAGGAAACACCACTCTGATAATCGTTTGGGGTTGCTGAAGCATTTATGAGTCTTCCTTATAGACCTGATGAGCAGATCTCAAGCAACCAGCTTGCATAAGTGTCATCTGAAAGGTTTCTTCCTTTGAGTATCAGATCCTCAGTTAATGATTCTTTCATCCTTCAGTATTTGCTATGGGAGCTCCTATTGTTTGATCTTCAGTAATTTTTTTCTGCATTGACAGAGTTCCTCCCCTCGAAAAACTGTTCTTTCCCACCCTTCGTATCAAATTCCCTATCCTTGTTCTTTGTAAGTCATCAGTGTAGCTAGTCCCAAGTATGTAAATGTTAACCCCCTCTCCACACCCCTCCTCATCCCCTGGGTTGGAACCTTTGTCTCTTGCAATTTAAGGTAATGGATATTGTAGCCCGTCTGAATTTCCCCCACTCTTGATTCTCATAACTTCTGGAGTTTCTTCAGAATGTGGTGTATTTTATTGTGCTCCTATGTAAGATGAAGAATTATCTATTAAAATTACATTTTCAACATATGAAAGTTTTTGATGACTGGTAACTGGTATCCTTCCAAATAAATGCATTGCTTGGAAACAAATGTTAGTTTAATTCAGAATAAAATTGTTCATAACCTTAACGTTGTAAATTTAAAGCTCTTGAGGAGCAGTTGACATTTATAACAATTCTTGTGCTGTAAAGGGTGTTTTGCAACCAAGGAAACAGAATCACACTCTGGGGCCAAAATGAACACTCAAGCAGTTCAGTAGAGATGAGCCTTATTTAGTGTAGGTGGCACTACTCATGATGGTAGCTAGTATCACATAGTGATTTGTAAGTTCTAAAATTCCAGACTTAAATCCATTGTACCACAAGAATATGTCTAGAATGGGACTCAGGTCTGCTGATTTGAGTTCTAGAAGTACTGAAGTGGAATAATACACTGTTTTTGTTTCAAATATATGAATTCCCGATTTTATGGCATTGTTTTTTCCTTTGTAATTTGTTAAGAGCCCCCATTGTTTCATTAAGACTCTTTCTCAGCCAATGGGATGAAAGGAGTCAGTTTGTTGATTGAACTTGTTTAGGATTAAAAGGGGCTCTGGGAGAGGCCAGGTACATTTCAAAAACTTGTCAGCCACCTCTGGCTTTTGGGCCTCTTTTCCTTGGCCCGCACAGTGTGTGGTTGGTTAAAATATTTTGAATTCAGTGCCAGCATTTTTAAAAATCAGGAAATTCACATAAAAAACAAATCTCCAATTCTGGTAACATGAATGATATGAAGATCTGGCAAGTGCAGCCACGCTCTGCGTTTGTGCAGAGCACCTTCTGGGAGGAGAGTGGAGTAGATGCCTCCGGAGCCCTGTGTCCCTCTCTCCTCCTCCAGAGACTCCGCAGTGGGCTGAGTGTCCCGGACCTTTCAGCCTGCTTGCTCCTTTATATAGTCCTCTCCCTATAGCCTTTGATTTTTTTTTTTTTAAATATTTTATTTATTTGACACAGAAAGAGAGATCACAAGTAGAGCAGCAGACAGAGAGAGAGGGGGAAGCAGGCTCCCTGCAGAGCAGAGAGCCTGATGTGGGGCTCGATCCCAGGACCCTGAAATCATGACCTGAGCCGAAGGCAGCAGCTTAACCCACTGAGCCACCCAGGTGCCCCAGCCTTTGATTTTTTAACTCCTAAGCTTAAGGGAACAGTGAATTCGGTGAAGTATCTTATGTACGTAGCAGTGTACCACTTGCGGATGATTAAGTGAATGAGCCTGTGGACCTTCTAATGGGGGAGGGGCACAGACAAACTGCAGTTACCGCTGTGTCGGGGAGAAGGGAAGGAGTACTTGGAAAGGGCTGCCCTTCTGAGTTCCAGCCAGATGAACACCTCCAAGCCGGAGGAACACCATGTACAAAGCCCTGGGGGAGAGGAGAAGAATCTGAGTATGTAAGTGGCTTCTTGAAAAATCTATTCTGCCCCCATTAGGAGCTTTTCTGAAATCTAGAGGCATTGACTGGAGCTTTTTATTTGATTTTCTGTTTTGTTGCAGTCTACTTTGTTTTGATTTTTTTACACACTAGTTATTCTTGGTCATGCCTAATAAAATCTTGGCTCTGGAGTGTGTAGAACTTAAACCCTGCTCTAGACCAAGAATATACTTAAATACAAAATTTCAGAAGCATTTAAAAAGCTTAAATGCAAACTGGTATTTGAACAAGCCACAGGTGCTGTGGTTTAGCACTGTTCAGAGAGAGTACAGGAAGAAATCTAGTATCCTGCAAGACACCATAAACACATTAGTGAGACGGAACTGTTGGTGTCATAGGAATGATAGAAATTGTCTTTATTTTTCTATTTGACAATTCAGGATTTTTTTTAAAAACTATTCTAGCCATATCACATTTTGTTAGTTGCAAAGGTTTTAAAAAGGTAACCTTATCTGGAAGAGCTGGCCAAAAAACAAGTAATTAAATGCCATTATTCCTGGCAGCTAATTTATCAGTCGATTTAAGAAAAATGTATCTCATTGGAATAATGTATTTTTGGGCTGGGGGTAACATTTTGTTTAGCTATTTAGCATGCTGCTTAGTTTAAGGAATTATATCAGGGGTTTATTTTTTAAATGATTTAATGATCACAAAAGCGAAACATGTTGAATGTAATAACTTGAAAGAAATATAAAGAATAAAAATCTGTAATCTTCCACCCAGCCTGGTGATACTTTGTTTCCTTAACTGTATGCCTGTGTTAACTTCCATTTCTCATTGATGTTGGAAATTGGGAGGATTTGTTCCAAGGGTTAGCTTTGCTACAGTTTTGTTAAAAATTGGGTTAAGTTCCCATTGGCTGCAAAACTAGGAGTTGGGCCAGTTTTTCCTTTTGAGTATGGAACTCCACATGAAGAGTTCCAGTACTCCTTTTTCTCCCCAGTTACATCTGGACGATCTTTCAGTTGGTCTCATTTCATCTGTGCCTGTTGGTGTGGCATTTCAGTTGTGTGACTGTAGACTTGGTACACAGCCAAGCCTCTACTGACTTTATGTAATTGTTTCTGACTTGGTTGTAGAAGCAGAATAATTGCCAGAGTATTTTTCAACCTTGCTTATTTTGTCTCCTAGCAGAGTCACAACTGAAATCTCATTTAAAAGTACATTTTGTGTTGCTCATTAAGGAGCTTTTACCACCTCCTTTGTGGAGTACCTAGCAGGTTTCCTTTTTACATACTCTGATCCATTGTCACCCACCATATGACTCTTTTGGAATAGTTCTATGATCTAGATTAGTAAATCCCAATTAAATTTCAGTATAATCCAACAAGTTAAAAGACTTGTCAAAAGCATTTTAGATAAGGTAGGTTGGTTGCACTAGATTTGAACTGGGTGGTTTCTTTTGGTAGGAAGCATTAGGACTGTCAGTAGCCAGGGGAGTGAATAGGGTGAAAGTCTTAACACGGTTTCTTTTTCCTCCTAAAACAAAGTGTTTGGGGCTCTGTTGTCTGTGGTTCTGTTACTCGCTTCTGCCCTAGTTGGTGAGAACGCATCCATAGACAATTTTAAATGGCTGGAGGTGCTGTGTTATGGTAAAACTTTAATTTTCACAGGCCACGGAATATTTTCAACCACTAAAAAGTGTTGTTTGTAAGCGGTACAAAGACAGGTGGGGGCTGAGGTTTAGCCTGTAGCCCCCTTGGCTGTGACTGATTATTCACTGCTCTTGTATTAGAACAAATGTCTCTTTCCTCCCCTCTCCTTAAAAAAAAAAGTGATACATTACTGTTACTCCAGTAACAAAGATGGTGTAGGTTTCCGTTTCCCCCTTTGCTGTTAATACATACTTTTCTTGATAGTATGCAGAGATTGAGCATTTATCAAGCCCAGTTTTTTCATGCAAGATTACTGAACATTTTCACTGAAAATTTCTTGGGAGTATTCTAAATTTATAAATTATACAGGTTTTTTTTTTTTTTTTAATATTTTATTTGTTTGACAGAGATCACAAGCAGGCAGAGCAGCAGGCAGAGAGAGAGGAGAAAGCAGGCTCCCCGCTGAGCAGAGAGCCCGATGCAGGACTCGATCCCAGGACCCCAGGACCATGACCCGAGCCGAAGGCAGTGGCTTTAACCCACTGCGCCACAGGTTTTAAAGAAATCCATACAGGTTCCTTCTTAAAAAGTGACCGTTAGCAAGTAATGCTTTTTTAAAATGTTACTGAAAGTTTACCTTGGCGCATTGCATTTGTTATCCATGTAATATAATCCCGATTCCCGTTACATTTAAATTGATGCCATTTTATGAAGTCTGCATTATACATCTTTAACCATATTTTGACTGTGCAGTTTGTCTAAGTATTTCAGTTGACTAGATTCCCAGAAGTGGAGCTGTAAAATTTTGCTAAGTAGTACTTATTCTCCAAAAGGCTATACTGATTTACATGCAGAAATCCTTACCTGACTTGAATGTCATTTTGTGTCTGCATAATATTCCTTTACATGGTATTAGTTGACCATTACCCCTTTAGTTGCCTCATCTTGGTACATAAATCTTTTATCCACATCCCTGGAGAGTGTTTGGAATTCCCAGTATAATTTGATCAAAAAGATGTGTTTTTAAGGTTCTTGATACACATTAATAGTCAAAGTATTAAGGAATGAATTTGATTAAAAATTCATTCAGAGTAACAGTTACAATACTGCCACTGGTGTTTATTAAGAACCAGGAAATGTGATGTGCAGGTAGTATTTCCACATACTGTCCAGAGTAACTTTGGGGATCATAAGTAGTTTCAGTCATGACAGAGTTAAGACTGGCTTCGGGAAAAAGAATAAGCCTTTGGATAAATTTGGATCTTTGCTATAATGCAATGCCAAGAGAGGCCTTTAGGGCCTTCTCACTTGACTGCTAGAATGCAGCCAATGGCCCTGGTCAGGAAGATAAACAAGGGGGAAAATAGTACCAGAGACAAGATCATTTTTCAACCTGTTTTTTCTACAGCTCCATATAAAATGTTGCTTTTGAAGACTGGAGATGTTAAGTCTATTAAAAAAAATGGTTCTGGGTGGTTAGTAAGGGTCTGCCTTGGATCCTGTGAGTAAGCCCTGCTCAGCAGGAAGCCTGCTTCTCCCTTTCTCCACTCCACCTGTGTTCCCTCTTGCTGTAACACCTTGAAACCCTGGAGCCCTTAGATCACAACCTGAGCTGAAATCATGCTTAACCAACTCACACAGATGCTCTTAGACTCTTTAACAGTCTTGAGGGCAGAAACCTACTCTGTGCTATGAGCAACAATGCCGGGCATAAAGCAGATGATTACTGTGCAGCTTCTGGTAAATGTTAGGAATATAGGAAACAAGTGTTAGCATGAAACTTTGAGGCACAATCAACTACACGATACAACATTCCTGCTACAACCCAGTTTACTAGAAACAAACTCCACTAGTATTTAGTCCCAAAATTCAGTTTAAGGGGACCTACAGGTAATTTTTTTTTTTAAGATTTTATTTATTTATTTGACAAAGATCACAAGTAGGCAGAGAGAGAGAGGGGGGAGGAAGCAGGCTCCCTCCTGAGCAGAGAGCGCAATGTGGGGCTCGATCCCAGGACTGAGATCATGACCTGAGCTGAATGCAGAGGCTTTAACCCACTGAGCCACCCAGGCGCCCCCAGGTAATTCTTATATCGAATGTGAAGACAACATTGGGAAATGCCAGGCTTTTGTTTTTCCTCCAACTCACTAACAGTCAAAAGCCAGATGAGGTTCGAATGGAACTTTTATGCGACAATTCTTAAGCTGGTCTTCAGTAAGCAATTATTTTGGGGAAACAAATTGTATTTTGGTGGGGAAGGTATCTTAACCAGTTACCTTTTTAAAAAAGCTGTAATAGTGATGGCAGTATATAGTTATCTGCAACATGTGAACAGCAAAGTATGTAATTACAGAAGAGCTCTTGGAAATTATTAAAATTAACAAAACCCATTGAACAGAAATAAGATAGTCATAGTGGGCCACCATGAGACTGGTATCTTAACAGAGAAATGTCCATTTCAGAGAGTAATGGAAACTTGATTGGTGGACAATCCCTTTTAACACAGCTAATCCCACTAGTAAGGGATCATGAATGAAAGTGTATATATATTATGAAACGATGTGTATGACCACCCATGGGAGAAAAGTAAATATTTACTGTGGAATGCCAGACACATTTTCCACTCGATATTCAGTTATGGTTAAAAAAAAAATTATTTCCATTTTTATTTGGTTTCCAAATATAAAAAAAAGTCAAGATTCTTACACCAATTATCTCTGAGACCATGCAAAGCAATTTAGAGTGTATACAACAATCATTCCACCCTCCTTCCCCTCACCCCTTGTTTTGCTGCTTTAGACAACTATTTGACATAAAGTTGAATGGCACATGCCTGGTTGGAAATTTTTACCTGTTTATTATAAAACACATACAACCCCAACAACAAATATCCAGGACAGTTTGCTACTTTGCGTCTGCACGTTAACTTATAACCTAGTACTTTTATTTAGGAGGCACATGGGACTGAAAGATTTAGCTGCCCAATTTTATCCATCTACACCACAGAAATCAGAATGAGTCCCAACACTCTGTGAAGTTTCGAGGGTTGAGATAGTAGACACTATTTGTTATCCACAGTAGATTTAACTATTGAGCCTGGAAAGGAAGGCTTTTCCTCAACAGAAATGGAATCTCTTTAGGGCCTTTCCTCTAATTTTACTAGACTGGGTTCCAGAGGAATAGTGAAGAATCCCTCACGTGAAATTCAAAGTGTGACAACTGTGACAACTGTGAAGTGTTCTTTTGCATCATACAAATTTCTGCTAGTTGCATAGACCTAAAGACGGTTTGCTAAATGGCACTGAAGAAAATCCTGACCCGAGTGGCACTACTTAATCCAAATGTTCTTGAACAAAAAAAAATTATACAACATTTATAGGCTCACTTTTAAGAGATGGCTGACAATACTGTACATATTTTACATGTCAAATACATAGTCCAGAAGTTTATAAAATAAGTTCATGCATTATTACCTCTAAGAATATCATGTACAAGACCCCCCCCCACCCAGTACTTGTGACAGCATTTCAGGTGGACAGTTTTATATACAAAATCCAGTTCCTCCGCTGTGTTAAGGTATATAATTTAAAGAAACTTAAGCGATTAACTGAGGAAAAAAATCTAAAGTCCATTGAAGATTAAAAGTGTCAATCTGTGGATTTAAAATGTTTCCTTTTTTAAAAAACACCCAGGAAGCATAACCTGTACAAAGAAAAATACAACAATTCTGGATGATCATGTTTGATCACACTACATAATTTAGAATGAAATGTCATTGGTTAAACGTCTTCCTACTTTACTCATTCCTCTGACAGCATTAATTTGTGAACTAACATTTATATTTAGTTCAGCTGCATTTATGGCACAAAATCTTTTTCAAAACAGCTGCACCGATTTTCCTTAGGTGTAACAGCACTCTATTTTTAGCAGCAAGTATATTTTTGAAGGTTAACAATTTAGAATGTACAACTATACTTTCTACTCTATACTCACCAGTTACAATATTTACAAGGCTAACGCCTACATACAGAATCATCTTTCACTTCTCTCACTCCATGTTTTTCTTATTCAAAAGTTTGTCCTCCTGTCTCATTTCTGAGGGTTTTTTTTTTTTTTTGGTGGGGGAGGGGAGTACAGGGGCTTCAGACAAGTTACCTGTGTGTTTGTCAATGGATTCTTGATTCCAAGTGAGTATAAGACAGGTTATGTTCCAGTGCCCCAACAGTTATAGGATAAGTAGTACTTACTAGCAGGAAAAAAAAAAAAAAAAAAAAAGATGAGACATTCTTAGGTGTCTTAGAATAATCTAAGTCTGTAACAGTGGAACGAACAGCAAGGCGGCCATTTCTCAACTGTGATGTAGTCACCATTGACTAGCATTTGAGGTTAGACTCTAATCCTGTGGTTACTACTGGTAACCAGTAAGTTTAACTAGAGGGATCAGTAAATTAAAAAATAGGAAACATTTACTTCTAGGGAATTATGGTTCTCAAGTATTCTGTGTAGAGAGATTATGGATAAAGGATATTGGCAATCTAGCATGCTAACTCAAATCCCATGAATACAGTTTTTCATGATGATGTATTACATGCATCTTTCTTAACATACCTCTCTAAAAATCACCAACTGTATACAGTTAATAGTCCTTTAACAGAAAGTTTGGATTACAGAGGGGAACTGCCCCTATCAGGTAGCTAGTGACAAACCAGTTGTGAAAATTTAGACAAATGAGTTGACAAATTCCTGAAAATAGCAAATTAAGTCCTTTGTCAAAGTAGTTATTGGACCATACAGAAATAGTCCAAATCTGGAATTTAGAAATTAAAACTGTGATCCTGTGATACACATTTTCAGATCGACAGATTTCTTTAGTATCTATCAAGATTTTTGTAAATTTCTACAACAGAAAAATTTGCTGACTAGGTTAATGCTGATGAGAAAATAGAGAAAAGATCTATCCGTAAGTAAGCTGATCTGACAAAAACCACAGACTGATATCAAATGGACAAAAAACTGAACAAAGTGTGTGAAAAAAATGACAACTAAAATGGGGGGTGTAGGTTGGGGCTGGGAGCACAATTAAGGCATCTAAAAAAAATTCCACATGGCTTTGGCTTATTAAAATATTTTACATTTTTTTTTTAAAAAGATCTGAAGACATCTCAGAAACTTGCAAATTGTTTGAAAATCCTGCATGGCAAAATCAGACAGTTTGCAAGCGTCATTCGGATGTTTACCAAGGAAAATGAAGAGACCTCTCCCTATGAGACTACACATGGGAGGTCCTCCCAGTTCTCTCTATCTTATACTGGATGGCAACCCAGAGGTCTGTGCGGCAGTCACAAACAAGGTGTTGTTATCTGGAAGGGAAGGGACTGTGGAATTTCCATTGGCTGGAGAACAACCCAGCTTTAGTTTTTCCAGATACTCTGCATGTACAGGCTTATGACACTGGAGAACTTTGATGGCGTCTTCTACTTTGAACCACTCTCTCTTCCTTCCTAGAAAATAGTAGGACATTGGTCATTGTACAGTAAAGTCAATTTTAAAAAGTAGGCCAGTGCTTTTACAATGCCCTTCACCCCCTCCCCCACAAATAACTTTACCTTTTTTTTGGAATGACTTGGACAATATGCTGGTGGAAGAATTAAGATAATTCAAGTGTGGACATACATATACTGATCCTCTTTTAAAAAGGTAACCAAAGGTAATTCAAGATGAAAACTGTATACAAGTACGAAGTACTTGAGTTAAGAGAATCCAGATGGGAAAGGGAACTTACCTATATTAACAGAATCTTCCCAATCTTCTAATATTTCAGTGACAGTAAGAACATAAACATACGTTCTATGCTTTCTGTCTTGGTTCTGCTTGAATATAAAAAGAAAAGCATTTTAATCTCCAGGAGCTAGCTATTACACATTTTTGAGGGAAAGTCAGTTGTGCTATGCATGGCATAGGCAAGTATAATCCAGTTGTATAACCCAGCACAGAAGTGAATTTTATGTGGGGGAAAAAAAAGTAAAATGATGAAATTAACTCCCCATAGTAAACTTTTGGCACTTTGATTTCAACACATGTTTTTTAAGAGACATGAAGTACTGATAATTTAGAAAGCTTCCAGGTGACCTATGCGCAGCCAAAGTTGAGAATGGGTTACTCATTTCTGGAGTATTACCTTTTAGTCCCATGTGCTCAAACTCAATTTTTACACACATTAAAACTGCCACCTTGTCTTGTTTCTAGATTCAAAATTAAACGTATGTTGGTTTTAAAATGAAGGGGCTCATCTTCATCTCACTTAAGTTACCCTTGTCTACTAAGTCTAGGACTTCAGGTAACTGATGGATTTGCAAATTTTTTAATTAAAAAAAAAAAAAAATTTTTTTTTAATACTCTATGCCTGACATGGGGCTTGAACTCAAAACCCTGAGATCTAAAGCTGCTTGCACTATGAACTGAGCCAGCCTGGCAGCCTGATAGTTGCCAGAATTTTTTTCTACCACAAACAACCTAATTCACTCAATCCAAATAGCACATTATGTCTTTGGGAAGGAACAGAAACAACAAAAAATGAGAGGCATCTCTCACATAAAACATTATTGTTCATTATTTTTAAGAACTTACTGTCTTACTTCTATGCCTGGAAAAATCAGTATGTTTATTATGCTATGTTCACAAATTCACTGAAATCACCAGGGTGAACAGGCAGGACAATTCTAACTTTCCCTTACATATTCTAAGGGGAAAGATACATTGGTTACTTTATTCTGTTCAGACTCTATGGAATTTAGCATTTGCAATGCCAGTAATACTATTACCTACCTGTGTTACAGAAGCTTTATTTATAACGAGAAATTCCCTTCAAAAATCTTGTCAACATACTGAAATGTGCTTGTTATATGTACTTTTGACTACTCTGAATTATAGAAAACCCTCAATACATTTTTCACTTTAACCAGGAGATGGTGCTCTTCAACTGTTAAGTGCTGAATTCTGGGAAAGACTGAATACTAAAACTTGAGAACTTTACTGGAGTCGCCATCAATTCTACCAAGTACTGCACAATTTCTGAATTCTGTGGGAAGCCTTTTCCATTTCTTTCTTTTCGTTTTTTTTTTTTTTTAATTTTGAGAGGGAGGGAGGCCGCCCATGCAAGGGTGAGCAGGGGCAGAGGCTTAGGAGAAAAATCCCAAGCAGACCTCCCTCCCTCCCTGCTGAGCACCAACAACCCTGAGATCAAGACCTGAGCTGCAATCGAGTGGGCTGATATACTGACTAAGCCACCCAGGCACCCCCTTTAAAAATAAAATGTTGAAGGTTCTACCAGAAGGACTAAACTATAACCCTTGAGTGGTATCTGGAAAGAAAAAAAAAAAAAAAAAAACTTACTTCCCTCCCTCTTAATCCTTTTAACTTACTTGCTTTCTGATAGTTTTAGTCTCACTCAGGTTGTGCCAGATTATTTGGCTGGTTAGGAAAGAATGGTTGTAATTCTATTATTCGAAAGGATTACTTTGGCTACTCACCTCAAATATGCCCAGGAGTCTGCCTAACTTTCCTTTGACTCCAGCCTATTAAAAAAGGATGAAGTGAAATTGTTACCTTTCCTAAGAAAATTTATACCGAAGTTATTTTCTGACTATTTCAACTTTTGGATCTAAGCACAACAGGCCCTCCTATACTAAGCCTGCTTGCTTCTGTGAAGGTTTTTTTTTTTTTTTTTGGCAATGTAAGATTCACGACCTGTGGTCTGCTATAAAACATGGCTTAATTATTCCATATGCAAGTTCAGACTGACCAGATTGACTGTCTTTTTTTTTTTAGAAATGACAGGGACTGACCAAAAATTAGACTTTCTACCAATTTGGGACAAACTTAATGAATGAAAAGACTTTTCTGTACAGCAAGCACTTACTACCCTTCTTACTTAAAGGGCTGTCTTTCTGCCCTACCCCCTTTTTTCTTCACATGGCTCAGGAGGTACAATTCTTTTCTATATGTTACCCTTCAAATGCAGAGTCCTCATTACTTTTACCCATTACTGTAACAGACTGGAATGTCATATTCACACCACAACTAACACACATTGATACCCGCTGTCTCCTCCATCTAGGAAATGTTCCTCCCTCAGGAAACTGCTCATCCTTTAAGACCCATCTCTATGAAGCCTTTCTAACTACAGAACCAAGACCCAATGAGAGCATTAGAATTTGCTTCCCATTTATACCCTAACTGCTGCTCAATAATTTAACAGCACTTCAATCTATGCTGTAAAAGCAAATTTTAAGAGCAACTTTTAGAAGATAAGCAGGCCATGTATGCTTTTTGTGCATGTGCGCATGCCTCATTTTTATTCAGCTTTAGGTCAAAACAGATAAAAGCAGTTTGCTTATTCATCTGAAAAGGAAGTCTAGCACATGAATGTCTCTGCATTCCAGAGTATTACTAACTGCTCGGAGACAAGGTCACCATATTATCTACTGATCACTCACCAGGCTTATTGTCTGTTGAACAATCTGGGGGACATCTACATTGCTTTTAGCTCTGTTTTACCAGGTAGAAAATATATCTTCTTAGCAAAATGCTATCTATAGTTGCCTGCTTAAAAATGTTGGACAACAAAGAGAGAACCCATGTGACCTGCCTTGTCGTCTTCTCAGTGCAAATGTAGCCCAAGCGCCCCACAGACACTGTAAAACTTCCCAAGTACAGCCTGTGTGCAAGGACAGCCAACAAGCTACTACGGTTTATCTCACCTCTTCGTATACCTCCCTCACGGCAGCGCCACCAGGTTCCTCCTCTGGCTCCATGCCTCCTCCAGGGACAATCCACTGGTCGGGGTACCGGCTGCTGCTCACCAGCAGCACCTGCAAGGAGGAGGACCACTGTACACTCCTGCCACCCAGGGAGCACTGCAGCCCCCAATACCACCCTCAAACCTTCACCGAAGCCCTTCCACGTTAACACACCTTTCAGAGTCATTCAAGTAAGAGGAGTGCAGAGTCTATCACAAACAGGCAACTGACAGCTTTTGTACAGTCTTTCAGAATTCAACAATATTGTGCTCACATTACTACACCATCTGAATGAATCTAATGAAATCACTAACTACTAGATTCAATTCGTGAAACACTCCAATTCTTGGAGACTAACAAAAGACAGAAGCCAAGACTTGATTTACTAGCCTCAGAGCTGTATGCACTTAGGTTTGTGGTCATAATTTGTTTTTTAAATTACAGAATCTTATCATTCTCCCAAATTTAAGAGTATGCGACCCCAGACAGGCTCGTCACTCTGTTCCCTCTCCTATAGAATGTATGAATACTTAAAAGGTAACTAAGACTGAGAAAGGAATAGGGAGATTCAGGTAAGGCCAACGCTCAGTATACAGAGTTCCTATTATATTTACACTTACAATTGGGCGCAAAGAAGTGACTTTCATATTCCGAACCAATTAATGAACAAAGGTCACTTCTTTTGGTAACAGGCAGCTGTAACTTATGATCTAGAAGAGGGCTGGCAAGCTATAGTGTGTGTACAGCTTGTTTCTGTACAGTCTGGGAGCTAAAAATGGTTTTTGCATGTTTAATTATATGAAATTCAAATTCCAGTGTTCATAAATTAGAAAATCTAGCCATACTCATTCATTTTTTACATGTTGCCTATGACTGCTTTTTTTTTTTTTTTTTTTTTTTTTTAAATGGCGGCCTCCCAGTCTCCGGCCCGGAGGAGCCGAGAGCCTGGGGCCCCACTCCTCAGTGCGCCCCCAGAGGACAGCACCCAATCACTCCCGTATCCCCAGCCTCTAGCCGCGCTCGGAGCTCACCCAGCCCGCGACCAGTTCAAGGTAACCCCGAGCTGAGAGTTCAGTCCTCGGCTCTGTCTTTTTTTTTTTTTTTTTTTTTAAGATTTTATTTATTTATTTGACAGAGAGAGATACAAGTAGGCAGAGAGGCAGGCAGAGAGAGTGAGAGGGAAGCAGGCTCCCTGTCGAGCAGAGAGCCCGATGCGGAACTCGATCCCAGGACCCTGGGATCATGACCTGAGCCGAAGGCAGCGGCCTAAACCACTGAGCCACCCAGGCGCCCCTATGACTGCTTTCATACTGCACAGCAGAGTTGGATAGCTGTGACAGAAACAGTGTGGCCCACAAAGCCTAAAAATATCTGGCTCTATACAGGAAAAAGTCCGCAGATCTCAATCAAGAGTAGCATTAACCTTGAAATATGCAAGCACTTTTTTTAAAAAAAGGATGACATTATCAGAGTATCCTAGAGGATCATTATTTTAACAGTGCCTGAAATAAGAATTATGTATTTATCTTATGAATGAAAAATTTGTGAGCTAGGGTAGGTTAAAATTCACCCAAATTAAAACACAAAGGCTGTGATAAATAACCAAATGATATTTGTGAAGTAATAGGTGCCTTAACCAACTTGAACAAAAATGTCCACCAAATTACCTTGGTATACTGCCTTCAGAATGTAAGCCATTCTCACCAGATACATCAATCAATTCAGAGCCAAGTTTAATCTGTGAGGTGTGTACTGGTTTTCCGACATGCATGCCAGTAGTTCTATCTGCTCAGCTCCATCCCTACTGCCAGCAGCTACTGGAGTGGAGAGCGCACAGCCAGGATGGGAGTTGCCCCCTACTCCAGGAGGCCACCAGGAACTCAACCTTCCCCAACTACGGAAGTGCCAAGATGACAGTAAACAACTCCCACCTTTCCCCGAAAAACCTCTACTAAAGTATGGAGATAAGGTACATATCCCTTCAATCTGAATACTAAGCAAATTTTGGCCTATGGACACACCATCATTGCAAAGTGATCAACCAACATTCAAGGGGCCTGAGCACTGTTTCCCTCATTCCTCATCTGGATAGGACTCTATTGCCTCTACTGGGACTTTATTCCTTTCAAATGAATAACTGGCAGAATAGTGCAACCAGAGGAAGCACTGTAAGGTAACAGCTGGTTAAACCTTAGAATAGTAATGGCTGGGGCACCTAGGTGGCTCAGTTGGTTAAGCAGCTCAGGTCATGATCCTGGGGTCTTGGGATGGAGCCCCTCACTGATGCCTGCTTCTCCTTCTCCCTGCTGCTTCTCCTGCTTGTGCTGTCAAATAAATAAAATCTTTAAAAAGAAAATATTAATGGCTGACATTGAAGGTACCACCAAGTCCAAATATCGCCAATTCTGGTAAAATGAAATGTAAGCCTTAAATTTAAGCTTTCTTAAATATTAGAAAACAGGGCTTACATACCAAAATTAGAAACTGAAGAGCCAGAATAAGCAAATCCAGCAAGAAGAAAACACTGGCTTGAACTTGAAGATGTTTCACAACTGTACAGATCACAACCAAGGTGTGTTTCATTCCTGGATGCACACAATGAAGGCTGCTGATCTACCTTTCAGCACACCAGTGCCATCCTCTCCCATCCTTGTAGGGCTGTTTAGTGTTAATGAGAAGGAAATTCGCTAAGTCCTGGCCAAGGCACCTGCTATTGGCCCTAGCTCGCTCTCTTTTCCCACTAGTGGAGTTGAATCAACTTACCAAAAATTAGCCCCCCAAATTTTGCCACTTGCATTTTATAATTATTGAGTTCATAATGAAATGAATGCAGAAAGGAATTATCAAAAAGAAAGCAAAGATTAATGGTGGGTTATTAAAAACTGCTATCAAATTAAATATGGATGAGGCTACTATAAAAGACTAGAAAAAGGAAATTTAAAAATCCAGGAAGAGCCAGCAAGAGTCTTCAAAGTTCAAGATCTTTAAACAAAGTGAAACTGGAAATCAGATTTCGCTTTAAAAAGGCGGCTTACGAAGGTTCTCTGGTATTTCAAGGCCTTGGCCTATACTGAGACCAGCAAATACATGTTTTTAAGTTAAAACAAAAATGCTTAAGGTATAAAACCATGTATCTTGCATCAAGGGAAAAGTAAACCACAACTACTGTTTCTGACTGCAGAGGTAGAGGCCTCTTTCCTGATCACTAGGTGCCAATGGGTTACAGATAATCTAGTTTTTATTGCCTGGATGAATTCTTACTAATTCTATGCTCCCTAAGCCAACTTCCTTGATTACTTTCACAATGGGACAGGCCACTGCAGGGGCTAGCTACTGGAAAAGTACATCCTTATTTAGTAAACAGGGAGTTTGAAAGCCACTGATATTCTTATGTTTGAGTCTTGGAAAAAATGAAACTGTCATGTATCTAAGTCTAATTCCCATTTGTCCCAACATGGTCTTTTTTTTTTTAAAGATTTTATTTATTTGGCAGAGAGAGATCACAAGTTGGTAGAGAGGCAGGCAGAGAGAGAGAGAGGGAAGCAGGCTCCCTGCTGAGCAGAGAGCCCGATGCGGGACTCGATCCCAGGACCCTGAGATCTTGACCTGAGCCGAAGGCAGCGGCTTAACCCACTGAGCCACCCAGGCGCCCCCCAACATGGTCTTTAAGAGACAAAGTACCTAATTAACAATGTTGAAAACCCATTAGTAGAGTCTGTCTGCTTTTCTAACTAACACTTATGCTTCCAATTGAATTCAAATCTTTAATCTGAAATCTACAGGACATCATTCACGTATGACTAAAATTATCTTCCAAAGTCAGTGACATGGAATCCCTGTATGCTTCAACATTTCCCTTCATGAGCTGTATTTTAGAAAAGTATGAAAACAGATCTATATAGTTTTAGACAAATGGTTTAGTAGAATCTGAGAACTTATCATGTGGAGTCCCTTGACATTCCGAATTGATTAAATTTAACTGATCAAACCATTACTTCAAATGTATCTCTCCAGGGGTGCCTGGGTGGCTCACAGTGGGTTAAAGCCTCTGCCTTCAGCTCAGGTCATGATCCCAGGGTGCTGGGATCAAGCCCCGCATCAGGCTCTCTGCTCCACCGGGAGCCTGCTTCCTTCCTCCTCTCTCTCTCTGCCTGCCTCTCTGCCTACTTGTGATCTCTGTCACATAAATAAAATATTTTTAAAAATGTATCTCTCCAAAATATGATATATTTAATAAGTGAGTAATCAATACCCGTGGTAACAGAAATGATCAGCATCTAAACTACTAGCTTAAAAGATTTGATAATCTTGAGCCTTCAGTGATGAAACAGATTTGAAAACCAGTATGTTTCATTAAATATCTGCCTACTCATCTAGAGTACTTCAGTCAAGAGTTCAAATGAGGTCAAGGCCACATTTGTATGTTTGTTGCGGTGTTGGTGATTAATCTACACAGGTAGAAGAAACTAATCTGAATAGCATTAAGTAGAGACAAGTGATTAAAATCCTTCCAACATGCCAGAAGAATCTAAACGTGAACTCCATTACAAATTACTCAATATCCTCAAAAAAAGAAATAGCCACCTTAACATTTCTACAACATCCCCAATCTACCAGATCTGTAATACAGGTTTAGCATGCTTACTGATGCTCTAAAAACATTATTACTGAAGTAACAGAGGTTGTAGTATCTCATTCAGTTAGGAGGATACATCGGAACACCAATAGCTGACAAATCCATCCCTGGTTGTTCATAGGTTTTAAATTCCTTTTCAAATACCTTTCTGGACATATTATATTTTATGTATCCAACAAGATGATAGTCTGCCACATTAGTGACAAGGTGACAGCGTGAAGACGACATTCAACCTTCCAGATAAGCCAGAGCTGGGACCGAAGGCAAGATTTGTAAAAAGGAGGTTAGCCAACCCACCAGGCTGCAGAATTAGACTTGAATCAAACTCAAATTCAAAGCCAGCACTGTTAAGAGTTGTGAAAATCAAAGATATTTCCTTGATTCAACCGGCCCACCTTCACGTAAGCATTCCTGCTACTATACTATCAAACCTCAGCCCCTCCTTCCATGTATTGAACAATTATAGAACACACCACCATTCCCTTATCACTGTTAAGAAGCCAATTCTCATACTTGTCTTTTTGTTAGACAATGTTTTAAGTATTCGGAATGTAAGCAGTAATTATAATGGTCTACTTGGAACCAGCCCTTAGTCTTACTGGACAAAGGTTTGTCAATCAATTGGGAGTTATCTCTATACTCTGTACCACCCAGTAAGTCCTCCTCACTGGGGGTGTGTAAGAACTTGTAAACAGGGGCTGGGGAGGGGGGGGAGAAATGCTGTTAAGTTTTATGTAATGCAGTTATGCCCTCAGAAGATGGAGGTACTTGAAAAATTCATATATACCAAGTGGCCCCCAAATGTGGTCTGTGTTTCAGCTTTTACCCTTAATAACTGTTCTTGGTCACAGTCAGCTTCTGGGAACAACTAACTAGTCACTACAAAAGGCTACTTCTAGTGGGGGCAAGCTATTTGGAGAAACTCAGTGAAGCCTTCATGGAAGAATGAGAGTTTTATTTCGTGAATTATAGCTATTTAGAAGCTGTATTGGGGTTATTGTACTTTCTTCCCATATTATCATGAACCAGGATCCGTGAATGATTAAACCACCTCTACCATAGTAACTATATTATAGCTATTTAGCCAAAATTAGGCCAGCAAGCAGCACATTAGGAAGACCAGTGTACACACAAACATTTTAAAAGATCTTAAGTTATAACAATGATCACTGCATCCATTAATCAGCTACCTACTGTTATTATTAAATTAGTACTGCTTTTTGGACTACACTACAGTGCACTACAGAGGCACAGTGCTATAGGAGGATCAGAAATATGGGCTCCTTTTGGGAAAATGTGCTTTAACCCAAATGAGATTACTGTTAAGCCTGGAAAAAGATCAAAATTCAAAATCTGAGGTATGGGTTCTACTGAATACATTTTTGCACCATCAGAAAGTTGAAAAAACCACAGGTTGAAACCACTGAAGTCAGGGACCACCTGTATGGGATTGGTAGATAGATGAATGCTAAATTGCGCTGATGACATTTTCTCCTAGTAATATCAATCTTCTGAAGCTATAGCTAAGCTTTCTTTCATACATTTACAGAAAACCTTAGTCATACATACCAAGAGCCTGAAACAGATGCAAATTTTGCAGAAGTGCCTTTCCTTTGAAAAGTGGCTGGTTGAGTGGCCTAAGAAACCCTTTAGGTTTGGGAGAGCTTCAGGCATAGGTGACATTTCTGAAGTTTAGAAAAAGCTGCCTTGGGGCGCCTGGGTGGCTGGCTCAGTGGGTTAAGCTGCTGCCTTCGGCTCAGGTCATGATCCTAGGGTCCTGGGATCGAGTCCCGCATCGGGCTCTCTGCTCAGTGGGGAGCCTGCTTCTACCCTGCTTCTTCCTTCTGTCTGCCTCTCTGCCTACTTGTGATCTGTCTGTCAAATAAATAAATAAATAAAATCTTTAAAAAAAAAAAAAAAGGAAAGAAAAAGCTGCTTTTGGAGAGTTAATTTTAATAAAAGTGGTCTCCATTTGAGGCACGGTATCTAGTACGACTTAAAATCTAAAAGGATTTCTGCAAAGCTTAAGCCCCAGAATATACATCTGATAAGGCAGACTACCTACTGATCTCAAGCAGACAAATGTAGTAGAGACTTACCTATACTAGTATTTCTTTTTAAGACTTGTTTTTATTAGGGCTCTGGTTTTGGAGTTCTGCTTTCCCTACCAAGTCTTTTTAGGACTCTGCTTTCCCTCAAGGCTTAGTTTTAGTCCATGGTTTTGTAGAATTCAGACATTTAGTTAATACACATTTGGCATTTAGCAGACTGTAGAATGCAGCCCCTAGCTCAAGGAGCTTTTAAAAGCTAATTAGGGGAGTAGTGGGCAGTCTTTAAGGCTGTTTTGTTAGTGTTTTTCCCTCACAATTGTGCCTGGATTCCACCCAGAATCAAGTCCTTTCTATTTCTCTTTTTAGCATTCTATCCTGATGTACTGCCAGATCATCCTCAAGCTTGCATACATTTAAAATGTAAATGTTCCTTGTTCAAAACTAAGTGTTCCTTTCTTGCCTAGGAACTCCTTAGCCTTACATTTAAGGTGCTTTGGTCAACAGTTCTCCATCCTATGCTGTCCTAAGCTGCAGCTCAACTAACCCATAGCCCCTAGAGTTTGGCTGTCTGTGATGTTTGGTCCTTCCTCTCTCACTGAAATCCAGCGCCAGTGGATCTTAACCCTGGAGCAAGTGAAGTTACTTTCCTCTTACTTTATTTCCCTTTATGTCGTCATTTGTCTATCCTCCCACTGTAACGTGTGTTTTCTTAGGAGTTGACACTTTTCATCTCTGCAACCCTGTTCAAACTCTCATATACGCACTAAGTTCAAAATAATCTATTTTTGGTTACCTTTTGTGAATGTATTGTTCTCTTTCACTGTACAAGCACAGTATCCCAGCTAATCAATGGGAAGCTTATTTTGTGGGATTCTGTGTAAGCCCAACCACCCAAAACTAAACTGCCCAACTGCCAAAACTTCTGTAGGGTGGTTCCCTATAGAAATAACTACCTGAATGAGGATCAAATGACCAGAAGATTTAGAAATAAAGTACCTGGGCTCAAAATTATCTGCCAGCTTTTGGGACCTTAGGATAAGTTATGTCTGCTGACTAATATCCTCCTGTACAAGTGCTAATAATGCTTTTTACCTCACAGGGATGATAAAATGGGCAAATATATAAACACCCCCCCCCCCCCCCCCCCAATAAAGACTGCTGTTAGGACAATCTTCTTTCCTAAAACAACCTGTTCAACTATGGGCTGAGAACTCCAGGAGAGTACCCTACTGGAACATTAACTTTTTGTGGTCAAAGAGCAATTACTATTTTATTTCAGTTGACACTCTAGTAACATTTCATCCTAAAATAAGGCATACATTTAAATCTCCCAACCAGGACCTAAGTGTTGTTAACCCAGTAGGGGGGTGCTAAAGCGGTGGATTCAGGCTGTTTTGTATCCTATCCTTGGAAGGCTACCAGTGTAATTTCAGTAATGTGGTTGAATAAATTCATAGTAAAACAGCAAGATGTCTGGGAAAGCTAACAGGGTTCATTTTGTAACTACCATATAATGCACAAGACCCCAAATACTCACAACTACAGAAATGAAGATCCTAGAAAGATACATGTTAAAGTTGGCTGTGCATTTTACTTAGAAAATTTTAGAGCCTTTCCTTAGAACATAGTCTGACTTGGTTTCTTCGTCTGCACCGTACCAGATTTACCAAATTTTACATAACAGATTTCTCTAATACTCCAGAGCTTGCTCCTTACTTCATTTTCTCTAATGGCAGTAGTCTCTCCACTCAACTAGAGGCTAGAAATTTAGCATTTATTACAGTAGGGAACAATTTCCAAGCACAAAAACAATCATCTACTAAGGTTATCTCTGAAGCATTCTTCAAGCTTTGCTTTTGCCAGTCACACAATACAGATCGTTTCAATTTCCTGTATTTTCTCCTGGGAACTGTTTTTTACAAAGCGTGAATTCCAAGTTCAGGTTATGGCAAGACTTCAAAGTCATCACTTCCAGAGAGTCTTCCAAGCTCAGCCTCACAAAATCTCTCATTCAGCAAATAGCGTGCAACCAATTGCTAAAGAACCCTGTGCCAAGAGCCCAGCATCAGGAGTAAGGACTGGATCCTGAATTGTGAATCTACCACTTCCTAATTATGTCATTTGGGGAAAGTACTAACAATCTCAACTGTCTCCTCACCTGTAAACCAGTACTCTCAGAGGATGAAATGTAACAAACCTACAGGTCTTCAGGTGAGTCCCCCATATCCCAAGCGCTCAACCAAGAATGTGATTACACAATAGTGAGTGAATCAGACAAGATCCTTGACCTTTCTTGATCACTTTGGGCTATTCTTTTATATTCAAAGCTTGCTTTTTCAGAACATGGCCCTCCCTCAACAATGTTCTAATCTTTTTAAAAAATAGAATATACTTAATGCTTGTTGACTATTTATTCTGTAAATGTTAAAATATCTTTCCCCTCCCACCTTCTAGCTTTCCCAACTGGGCCCAGGTCATAGTTTTCTTCTGAAACCTCAAGAAAATTTGGGCTAAACACTTAAAGGCCCCAAACTAAAAACCAATCAGCACTAAAAGGCTTGGTTTCTTTAAAAATAAATAAATAAATAAACAAAACAAGAGTTTGAAGAGCACCATTTGAAGCACTTTTTTTGTCAGCATAGTAAGAACTATGCTACTGACTGTATACACTATGTCATACTCAGCCTAACTACATGGCTCAGCAATAAGGAAGCCATTAAATTTCCCATCTCCGGCTCTAGCCTGGTATTTTATTGGACACAGTTGGTTACGGAAGCAGAACTCTTAGTTTTTTTCTCTGCCTAATCATTATAGGAAACCAATCAACTAGTATTGCCTTAGGCAAATTTCGAACAGTGAACCATTTTAACATTAAACGTAACATTGAAATAAAGAAAAACTGCTTTCCAGGAAAAACCTCAAGGGCCTTATATCAACCCAACGCAGGAGGATAAATTACAGAAGACTGACTGCTTACTCTTAGAACAAGAAAGGATCCTCCTCTCCAGATGTCAAACCAAATAGCAAAGTAAAGGAGTCTTGGTAAATACGCTGAGAACTAGAGACTATGGTCTGAAAATGGCAACTCTGCCCATCTCTAGTCCATCTTCTCCCTCTGGCGTTATTCCACATTTTTCACTAGCTATCTTCCTGCTGTCAAAAAACTTTAAAAAAAGGCGGCCTTAAAAAAAAAAAATCACGTGTAATTATGCCAGGTGCTTACGAGTGTTAAAGGGTCCACATGAAAGTCCGATTTGAAAAACCAGACTGAGTGGGGCTTTATTTTAAAACACGGGGTCTGTTTGGCCAGTCCACAAACATCCCTAGGTTTAATCAGAAAACGCAAACTGCTGTAACGTTTAAGGAAAACGTGAGAGAGGCAGCGGCAAAAGAGCTTGGGTTGCAACACTCACGCCATTTCAGCCGCCTCTGTTAGCACTCGAGGTTTATCTGGCTTTACACTCAATTCGCGTGTTAAGATGGTGACTCCCGCCAGAAGCGACCTATGCCGCCCGGGACCTTCCCGCGGGCCAGGAGACGTCTCCGCCTCAGGTCCTCACGACTGCCCCGCAGAACACTGGGCTGGGCCAACCCCTTTGTCTCCTCCATCAACCCAGAGAAAGGAAGGAAGGAGGGCGGGCGGGCAAGAGGGAAAGAGGGAGGGGGCTAATCCCTCCCAGCCCCGGGGCCAGACGAGGAGTCGGGCAGGGAACGGGAAGGGCAATGACCCCCCACCCCCGCCGGCCGCGCCCCCCACACCCCCGGCCTGCTCCGGCACCCCCGCCGTGGACCGCACAGAGCGCGCCGGCGGCCCTCACCTCGTCCTCCTGCTCGCTCCGGAAGCACAGGCACGCCGCCCGCTTCTTGAAGCCCTCGCGGTCATAGGTCCGCGTCTGGTTGGGCTTGAACTTCATCATAGAGGCGGGTTCTTGCTGCCGCTGCTGCTCCGGCCGCCGCCGCGGGGGCCCGGCCGCCGCCACCCCGCCGGGGAGTTGGGGCGCGGGCGAGTCGGGGCACAGGAGGCGCCGGGAGGCAAGACGGCGGCGCGGGGAGTGGCAGCGAGGCCGGTCAGTCCCGGAGTCGGCGGCCGCTTCGACGCGGGGCAGGGAACAAGTGCGGGTCACTGCAGCCCGGGTGCCGGAGAGGAAACGCCGCCTCTGCCCGGGCGTCCGCCGCTCTCCATGGAGCCCGCCGCCCGCTCGCCTCCGCTCTCTGCTGCTGCTGCTGCTGCTGAAGTTGGCAACGCCGCGGCCGCCGTTCCCGTCGCCGCCGGGGGAAAAGCGAGGCTCGGGGCTCGCGCGACAATAAGGCAGTTGTGAGAACCGGCGACGTCCAGGCAGCAGCGCCGCGGCAGCTTCGCACCGCCCCCACCGCCCCTATATTTAAGTGGGCCCGCGCAGCCCCGCCTCCGTGCGCCCCGCCCTGCGCGCGCCCCCGCGCCTGCGTGCCGGGACCGTTGCGGTGGGGGAGGGGCGACGGGGGGCGGGGTCTCGGCCGCGCGGCCGCGTGGGTTCCACGGAACCTGAGGGCCTCGGCTGCCGCCGAGCGCGGGCTGGCGAGCGCCTGCTAAGACCCCCGTGAGTAGGAAGCAGCAAAGCCCCCTCCCTCCGTGTTTATAAACACCGCTCCTTGCCCCGTGGAGACCTTAAATGCCGTCTCCAGGAGAGGAGGTCCAACCGCGTACACCTCACAAAGTTGCACCCGGGTCAGGCAGTGCCTGGAGGCGTCGCGGCGATGGCCGTCTCCGCAGTGACTGGCGTCCGAATTCGCCCGTGAGGTGCAGGGGGACGAGAGGGTGAAGGCCTAGAAAGGGGAAGACGTCGGTTAAGAGGGTTTTCGTTTGGAGGGTTTTGTTTTCCAGGGGAAAGAAGGCACGTTTCTTTCTCCCTTTCCCTTCCTTTCCTTCTCTCTCTCTCTCTCTCTGGTTAGGGGGTCGTTTGTATTCCTTCAAGAGTCCGTCCAAGCCTTTGAAGCCGTGGGTAACATCTTCCACGTGGTCCCACGCTCCGGAACGTATTGATTAATATCGGCGATGGCTAATATTTACCAAGTGTTTTGCACTTGTATTTCACCCTAAGTAACAGACACAGTTAAGCACTGGGGCCACTACATATAATAGGATTTCTGCTATCTGGGAGTTTCAAGGCTTCTAGGGACTTAGGACAAACCTTTCCATTTCAGATTGTCACTCAGGTTTTAAGATTGGAGCCAGGAGGTCCCTGTGTTAAGGAAGCCAACCCCATCCATCCTGCCCCCTCCACAGAGCCCAGGCTACGTAGCCCAGGACCTCCACAGAGTTCCAAGCACCTGTGACTCTTTGGTTTTCATTCCTAGAGGGCCTACTGTGTGCCAGGCACTGGCATCTAAAACCAGTCCCTGCCCTTCCAGAATCTTAGGCACGTGAGGAGATATAGTCAAATACCACACAATCACACAAGTACATGTAAAACTGCAAATGTGATAAGGTTGAAGGTGGTGGAGGGTTTCACAGGGGATGACCAGACCTGCAAGTCAGAAAACGCTTCCTGAGGCAGGAGGTCAAGAGCTGAGGGCCAAAGGAGGAGGAGGAGGGGCTAAGGCCACCAAGAACCTGGTGAACTTACAAGGTGAAGGAAACTGGGACTCACGCAGAGTCCAAGGAGCAAGGAGAAATGAGTAAAGACCCATGTGGCTGCAGGCAGGGTGGGGGTAGGTGGGTTCCACCCTGGCCCAGAGGGCTGTGAGGCCTGATTATTCCCAGCCTGGGGTCCGTTGGAGAGTCCAGAGTAGTGCACTGGTCTTCCTGTTCTAGATTCTGACCTCCAGGTTCATGACCACTGCATCTAACTTCACCATCTCCTTATTTCCAGGGCCAGGCAGATGCAAGTTTGTACAATAAGTTAATGTTGAAAAAGGGATTCAAGAAATGAGATTTTTACCATGGCACAATTGGAAATCTTATCAAGTCCGTGCAGGGACATTTTCCAAGCCTTGGCTTTCTTACAGAAGCTGCTTGAAATTTATTTCCAGATTTATAAACAGGGACTGAACACATGTAGCTAGGGGCTCCATTTTGGCTAATATGCAAATGTTTTAAGATAATTGGTTCAAATTGACAAAATGATTAATCTCACCATAGTCTTTTTAAATGATAAAGAATATCATGTTTTTCCTCTGCTTCAAAGGTCTAGCTTCTAGTTTGTGTGCAGTGAATATTAGTTGATTGCATGTTGGTCTACTCAGATCTTTCCCATTTACTGATTACATGAGGTGAGGCATGAATCAGAATTAACTTAGGAGGAAAGAGGAAGAGGAAAGGCTGGAATAGACTCACTAAAGGGAGGAAAAACTGTATAGAAAACTGGCAAGCATGAGCATGGGGCCCCTTGCTTCAGGTTCCAGACCATTGCTTTTGGTTGGAAAGGTCTTGTGTTCACGTCTCCTCTGCCCCAATCACTATATGTAACTTTTCTTACCTGTCAAATAGGTATAATATTGTTTATACCATCTTGTACAAGACCACAGTGGATCTGAGAGTGCTTTAAAACTATAAAGCATTTAAACAGGGTATTATTAATAAGGACATTTTCTTTGGCGATTTGTTGTCCTCCATTTCCTCAAGGAGTAGAGGAATAATGCAGAGAACTAGGTGCTTGGAAAGGGCTGTGAGTTGTGAGGGAAGGATTTTAAAAGGAATTTTGTAATAAATGATTTGAATGGAAGAATGCTATAAATAACCACCCCTACTTTTTTGTTAATTTATTTATTGGGTTATTTTTTTGCAATTACTTGAAAAACACCTAAGAGAAGAGGAAATTTTTGTCTGACTAAAATGGTAGAATAGAGAAAGGCTGAATTACAATGCTGGATCTTCATTTTCCTATGTCAGTTCCTCCATAGTAGGGTACACACCCCAGCCCAAAGCTCTCTGCTTAGTATTGTCTAACAGGTATTATCCATCTGAAATGAGCTTAGGCACCATTCAAAGCTTAGATCATATCCAGTCAGATCACAGTTGAGATAGACATTAGGTTGTTTTTCCTCTGCCCAACCGAAAGGACTGGGCGACACCGGCCAGTTCCGTGGGGATCAGAGTCCAATTTCAGGTTAATCTGTTTAGTGCACTTAGCACAGTGTTGTCTTACCTGGAATTTAACTACACACGGAGCCATTTCTTGTACTATTTTCAGATATTTGGAGCCATCGGAGAGGAGAACTAACATTCCCTCTCCAGGGTACTTCTTTTCCCTGGGTCCTTTTATGAGAGGCAGTGCGGGGGGCGGGGGGGTGGGCAGGCCGGGTACTTTTCTTGTAATTGACTCACAACGTTACCATAAAGTAAGTTCTATCTCTCAAGGTAAAACTGATCATGACAAATCATCCCTTCCTATGTCTTTCCAGTGATAACAATAGCTAGTCAGTTACTGTTACTCAGTGTTGGGTGCTTCTCAAGATCACCGCCCAATGATCGCAACAGCAGCATTATGAGACAAGCTTCTATTATTGTCCCCAGTTCACGGGCAAAAATAGAGGGGTGGCCTTCCTCTCTTGGCCGCCTATATTCTTACCTCCTGCACTGTATCACTGTAAGCTTGTCTTGCCTCTTATTACATGGTGATTATTTTGTATGTGTTATGTTCTGACACGGGATTTCTTTCCTTTTTAAAATGAAAAAGGAGCTTTGCTTAAGGTAGGATGGTAAGAGAAGCTCTTATAGTGCAAAATGGAAGTCAAAGTCTTCTATGCCATGTCATCCAAAGTGATTTTCTTTCTTTTACAAAAGGCACAGATTAGAATGGAATAAGCAATAGTTGAAAATTCAGAAACCTTAAACTAAAGCTTTAGGATTAAAAATCCTGAAAAGGATTAATGCAACCAGCTTAGCAAGACTTTAAAAGAGACTGGTTTGCCTGTTTATAAGCTTCTCTTTCATCGAAGTAGAGAAATGATTTTCAGATTTACAACTCATTTTCCATTTCCTCAATTCCTATTTATAGCAGAGCACTTTGTTTCACACGCATCATGTTTATGCGCAGTTCTGGGTGGCTAATAAAAATGTTTACTGGGAAGCACAACTCCCACTTTCCTTTATCATTCAGGGAAAGGTATATGCCAAGCGCTTATCTTCCAGGCAAAGGCAGTGACTTGACATTTTCACCACCTTCTTCAGACAGCATTTTAAACTCCTGCTTCATTCAGAATTGCTTGTTTTTACTACATAACAATTCTGCATTTTCATTTGAAGAGAAAGGCTTAAAAAAGAATGTTTGCTCATGAAAGACATGTTACTCAATTGTAATGTATGGACCTTGTTTTGATATAGATTAAAACAAACAAAAAATAAACAAGAGGAAAGACAGGGCAATTACGGAATGTGAACACTCTTTTATGATATTAAGCAACTGTTGTTATTTTGAGGAGCTACGTGATGTTTGAAAGGGGAACTGCTTACCTCTCCGAGATATATATTAAAATATTCAGAGCTGAAGTGATACGATATGTGAGATTTCTTTCAAAATAGTCTGGGTTGTTGGAGCAGGGAAGATGGGTTGGGAGTGTGGACGAAGCTAGAGAGGCTGATTGTTGTTGAAGTTGTAAGCCATTAGGAACCAGAAAGGAGAAGAGAGATGTTTTATATTTCATGGGCCATGGAATTGAATCTCTGTACTGTTAGAAAGAAGTTGTACACACTCATGATATAAGTATTAGATTCTAGCATGGCTGGAATAACCAAGAATGCAGTTTGCAAATTATGCAATGTTTTTATAAAATAAAAAATAGAAAAATAAGACATAAAAATTACTCACCTATGTAAAAAATTGTGACCAATATTATTCCATGAATTGAAAAAAAATTTACTGGTCATTTGTATGTGAAAATTTAATAGTGATTGGTTTGGTTGTCAGCATTCATCCTTGTGTGGTGAAACAGAATCTCATTCTTATAACTAGACTACAAGCCCTAGGAGGGCCGAAAGCTAGGTGATCCAGTGATACTTCTGTGTTACAACTGAGCTATAGGCTATGAGGCAATCTGTAGATATATGTTGCTAATTTCTTCTCCTGGCATAGTTACTATATCATGTATCACATTCCCCTGTAGAAAATGCAAATGCAGTCAGTCTCTCTCATCTCCCTCTGTCTCCTTCCCTCTCCCTCCCTCTCTTTTTTTCTTTGTCTCTCTCTTTCTAGCTGTTTATGCTGATTTTTAAATCTGTCCTTGATTTTTGTTTGTTTTGGTTTGGGGCTATATATATTTATGAGGAATGTGATCAACTCAATCCTCAGAGCCTAACATTTGTTTCTGACAGTTTTGGAGATTGGAAAGTCCAAGATCAAGATGCTGGCAGATTCAGCATGTGCTGAGAACTCGCTTCCTCATTCATAGATGCTTCCTGGTTCCTTGTGTCCTCACAAGGTGGAAAGGTCAAGGGAGCACTCCTTAGTTTTTTGTAAGGGCACTAATCCCATTCATGTGGACTCTGCCCTTGTGACTAAATCATCTCTTAAAGACCCACTTTCTGACACCATCACATTGGGAGTTTGGATTTCAACATACGAATTTTAAAGCAACACAAACATTAAGTCTATAGCAAGTACCTACACAGAGAACTATAGAATTTCTCTTTATTTGTTTATTTATTTTAAAAAAGATTTTATTTATTTGACAGTCAGAGATCACAAGTAGGCAGAGAGGGGCGGGGGGAAGCAGGCTCCCCGCTGAGCAGAGCACCCAATGTGGGGCTCGATCCCAGGACTCCGAGATCATGACCCTAGCCCAAGGCAGCCAGTTAACCCACTGAGCCATCCAGACGCCCCTAGAATTTCTCTTTAAGTGGAACTTCAAGCTGGTGATTTGTTGCAAGAGGAGACTTTTTATAAGCAGGTTTTTTTTTTTAATAGCATTTGACATAATATTGAGAAACATCAGTTGTACATATAAAAGAAAAAAGTGCGGCTATTTTAATGAGCATTAATGGCAGTCTCTTATGGTTTGTCTCCCTCCCAATCCCATCTTGTTTCATATATTCTTTTCCTACCCCCTAGATCCCCCATGTTGCCTCTCAGTTTCCTCAGATCAGAGAGATCATACGATAATTGTCTTTCTCTAATTAACTTATTTCGTTAAGCATAATACCCTCTAGTTCCATCCACATTGTCGCAAATGGCAAGATTTCATTTCTTTTGATGGCTGCAGAGCCATCAAAAGAAATGTATATATAAATATATACATATAAATATATGTAATATATACATAAATATATATATATAAATATATATATACACACAAAATTCCATTGTATATATATATATACCACATCTTCTTTATCCACTCATCTGTTGATGGACATCTAGGTTCTTTCCATAGTTTGGCTATTGTGGACATTGCTGCTATAAACATTCAGGTGCACTTGCCCCTTTGGATCACTACATTTGTATCTTTAGGGTAAATACCCAGTACTGCAATTGCTGGGTCATAGGGTAGCTCTATTTTCAACTTTCTGAGGAACCGCCATGCTGTTTTCCGAGTGGCTGCACCCCTTGCATTCCCACCAACAGTGTAGGAGCGTTCCCCTTTCTCCGCATCTTCGCCAGCAGCTGTCATTTCCTGACTTGTTAATTTTAGCCATTCTGACTGGTGTGAGGTGGAATCTCACTATGGTTTTGATTTGTATTTCGTATTTCCCTGATGCTGAGTGATGTTGAGCACTTTTTCATGTGTCCGTTGGCCTGGATGTCTGCTTTACAGAAAGGTCTGTTCATGTCCTCTGCCCATTTCTTGATTGGATTATTTTTTCTTTGGGTGTTGAGTTTGATAAGTTCTTTATAGATTTTGTATACTAGCCCTTTATCTGACATGTCATTTGCAAATATCTTCCCCTGTTCTGTCAGTTGTCTTTTGGTTTTGTTAACTGTTTCCTTTGCTGTGCAAAAGCTTTTGATCTTGATGAAGTCCCAATAGTTCATTTTTGCCCTTGCTTCCCTTGCCTTTGGCAGTGTTCCTAGGAAGACGTTGCTGTGGCTGAGGTCGAAGAGGTTGCTGCCTGTGTTCTCCTCAAGGATTTTGATGGATTCCTTAACACACTGAGGTCCTCCATCCATTTTGAGTCTATTTTTGTGTGTGGTGTAAGGAAATGGTCCAGTTTCTTTTTTTTGCATGTGGCTGTCCAATTTTCCCAACACCGTTTGTTGAAGAGGCTGTCTTTTTTCCATTAGACACTCTTTCCTGCTTTGTTGAAGATTAGTTGACCATGGACTCTCAATTCTGTTCCATTGATCTATGTGTCTGCTTTTGTGCCAGTACCATACTGTCTTGATGATGACAGCTTTGTAATAGAGCTTGAAGTCTGGAATTGTGATGCCACCAACTTTAGCTTTCTCTTTCAACATTCCTCTGGCTATTTGAGGTCTTTTCTGGTTCCATATAAATTTTAGGATTATTTGTTCCATTTCTTTGAAAAAGAAAGGTGGGATTTTGATAGGGATTGCGTTAAATGTGTAGATTGCTTTAGGTAGTATAGACATTTTCCCAATATTTGTTCTTCCAGTCCATGAGCATGGAACATTTTTCCATTTCTTTGTGTCTTCCTCAATTTCTTTCATGAGTACTTTATAGTTTTCTGAGTATAGATTCTTTGTCTCTTTGGTTAGATTTATTCCTAGGTATCTTATGGTTTTGGGTGCAATTGTAAATGGGATTGACTCCTTAATTTCTCTTTCTTCTGTCTTGTTGTTGGTGTAAAGAAATGCAACTGATTTCTGTGCATTGATTTTATATCTTGACATTTTGCTGAATTCCTGTACAAGTTCTAGCAGATTTGGAGTGGAGTCTTTTGGGTTTTCTACATATAGTATCATATCATCTGCAAAGAGTGATAGTTTGATAAAGATTTTGTTTTTAAATAATCTCTACACCCAACATGGGGCCAGAACTCACAACCCTAAGATTGAGTGGCATGCTCCACCAATTCACCCAGCCAGGCTCCCCTCAATATAAACATCGTGGCAGGCACTGTGGAGGATACAAAAGAAGGCAGAGTTCTTAAACTCAAGATATCACAGTCTTGTCAGGAAACATGAAACAATATAAGTCCAGTCTGGAGTAAAGAGTTAAACTCAGTGTGGTTAAGTGCTAAATCGTAACCACATTCAGACTAGTTGAGGGCTCTTGGAAACTGCTTTTCAACCACAAAAATACACGTGTATACATACATGCATATGCACAGACCCCCTCATCCCTAATGAAAGTAGCTGTCAACATCAATTTTCCTTTTATTTTTTAAAAAGAAAGTAATACATTAAAGTATGATATATAGAAGATGTGTTCTATTTCAATTGTATGTTCTCCAAGAATCTTTTACATTCCAGTTTTGTAGAAAAGCCGCATTATTTTAAAAGGCAAACAGCCATACACTTACGTATAGATGCATTTTCTGTTGATGAATTTTCCAGGCTGAGCCTTTATATATCTAGTCATTAAAAAAAAAAGAGTGAGAAAGAAAGAGACAGAGAAAGAAACAAGAAAGAGAAGGAAAGAAAGAAAGAAGTGTTCTATTTTTTTAACAAGAGCTTGGTAATGTTAAAATAAATATTCGCTTACTTAATTTACACCACACATAGTGTAGATCTTTCTGCTTTTAAGAGACACACTTGCATTCCCCAGTTCTATTTGCCATTTTAAATCTCAATATGGTTTTTCAAATATGTTACTATTTGTAAAGATTCATCTTTACCCCTTTTAACTGTTTGGAAAAATGAATGCTAAAATTGTCTTTGGTTCCTACTTCTGTGTAAGTTAATTGGATGAAATTTTAAAAATCCAATTTGAAGAAACTTGGAGATGCTTTAAGACAGAATACATCTAGGGGTGCCTGGGTGGCTCAATTGGTTAAGCAACTGCCTTCGGCTCAGGTCATGATCCCGGAGTCCCGTGACTGAGTCCCACATTGGGCTCCCATCTCCACAGGGAGTCTGCTTCTCCCTCTGACCTGCTCTCTCTCTCTCTCTCTCTCAAATAAATAAATAAATCTGGAAAAAAAAAAAAAAGAATACATCTATATATGCTTCAGGAAAATACTCAGGGTTTATATGTCAGGTTTGAAACAAGTGCAAAACTTCTTTGAGATATCTGATCCCGGAAGCACAAGTCATGTCTCCATTGACTCTCCAACAATGCCATCTGCCAAAGCCTCTGGGACTGTGTAGTCTGTAGGAGAAGGCACCCTGGGCCCCAAAACAAAACATCTGGGTTCTGGTGACAGCACCTTTACTGTCTGCATCTATTTTCTTATCTCCAAAATAGAGTTAATAATACCTGCCCTACCCATCTCTCAAGAGTTTTGTGAAGACAAACTGTTGTAAGAAATGCATGCAGAGTCCCAGCTGCAATCCCATGATTTGGACAAATCATGTAGAGTGATTTCAAAATTTTAAGATAGCTTTCTAAGAAAAAATTGATTTAAGTGAAAATCAAATGAAAGTATAATGGTACATAGCATTCCCCTCCCCCCCCTTGACACAAAGGTTCAAGGAAGTTGGGTTTTAGGAAGACTCTAAATTCTTTATCACTTGAAAAGCATTTCACAGTGGTGATTCTCACCATGTTGAATCTGTTGAAGAACCTCTGGCTCCCTATCTGTTTCTGGTAAAGCCTAAAAGGCATGGGAAAAGATGAAAGATTTGATGGAAGACACTTAAGGTAGGTACAGGATCACTGTTAACAAATGGTTGTTAAAGTTTTTGTTTAAGACAGTGTTCCTCCAAGGGGTGCCCAGGTGGCTCAGTCAGTATGTCTGACTCTGGGTTTAGGCTCAGGTCATGATCTCCAGGTTGTGAGTTGGAACCCGTGTGGGACTCTGAGCTCAGCTGGGACTCTGCTGGAGATTCTCTCCCTTTCCCTTTCCCTTGGCGTGACCACTCTGTCTCTCTCAAATAAATCAATAAATCTTAAAAAAAAAAAAAAAGAGAGAGAGAGAGAGTTCAAGATTTAAGGACCTGTGGCAAGCTTATCTGTATCTAGTTCCCATCAAAGGTTCTGATGGGTGGAAAAGTCTGCTATGTGTCATATTAAGAACTTCTGGTTTCTTGTTCCCACCTTTGTGTTTTTATACCACCTCTTTTGTATTTGTGCTCCTTTTTCAACACTCCTCTCTTTCCTCCAAAGCCTTCCTAGAACTGGTCCCACCTTCAAGTCAACAGAGTTTTGTGAAATACATTATTCCTCAGGAAATTTCAGAGTAGTTCCTGCTTTTGTTTATAATTGAGTGATAGTGTACCTGTTTTTCTTGGCTAAAGGAAACCAATGACTAAAATGCTTCCGAAACTGTTCCCCTACTGCTGCCTACACCTCATTTGGAGAGTTTTCATTTACCATTGCTGGTATTGGGAGCTGTTAAAAGGCTTAAATCCATATTATTAATCCAAAATATGTTTTATAGAAACTCAATGCCTAATGCCTAGTAAAAGAGAAATGGTATATTAAGTATAATGTATCCACTTCCAAGAGTACGGTGTAGCTATAAAAAATAGTGCTTAACTATTTTCTAAAAACAAGGCGAGAGCTTGTTACAAAATTACTTTTTTAAAGTTAGAAGTAAATATAATAGACTCCCAATTATATAAAGATATTTGAGTATAGGTGGTTATTTTTCCTTTATACTTAACTGTATTTTGTCAATTTTGTATCATGAGCGTGTTCGTTTTTATATTAGGACAGAGTGTTAAGACTTTTTTTTTCAGGTCAGTACTAAGTAAATTGCTTTCACATTGCTTAATAAGAATAAAAGCACTTATAATCACAACAATAATGACAACAATAATGATAAAAATATATGTAATATTCTGTGAGGAACTGGTATATAATAAAAGAGTTCACGTCAGACCACTGGAATTTTAAGTCAAACCTAGAGGTCAGCCTGTGTGTGCAAAGTAGGAAGTGATAAGGTTATTGGAGCTTTGTGGTTGACTTCATTTAACCTTGATCACAACAGATGTAGATATCTTATAAGCCCCCACTACTGCCCTCCCCTTCATCCTTCACAATCTCTTCCCTTTCGAACTTCCCATTTGATTTCCGTCCTTCCCCAGTGGCTTAAATCAAGGGACAGGAAGGGAAGGAAAAATGGGGCAGGTCAAACTTAAAGGTATAGGAAAGATTCTTTTTTTCCTTACTTCTATCTCTGCAGGCAGGGGAGATCCCTTTGGACAAGTTCTGAGAAATAGAACTATTTCATGTAACTGAGCACTCAACTACTTCAGCTAATGGATCTTGTGACCCAGTTGTGGGAGTGGAGTTGAGTTCCCTTTTTTTTCTTAGAGTGACTTTTTAAAAGGCACTGGAGCATTGACTAGTGTCTTTCCTCCTTTCTTTCTTTTGAACACTGAAAACTCATGGTAATGATTAATATTACCCCCATTAACATTTTGTGAAATTAATCAAGACCTAAAGCAGCTTTTCTGGCATAAGATTTTGCAATGTCATATTCAATAAAGGTTTAGTGAGCAGAGACTGCATAGGGACATAGAATAGCTTATTTGGAGGTCCCCTAAAATCTCCATTACCTCTCCAAGGACACCCAAAAATTTTCAAGAAATGTAGTCTGTGATGCAAACAATATTTTTCTCAATCTTATTTAAGATGTTGGGGAGCAAAGTTGTCTCTTGCCTTTGTTGTTTCTTTAGGAACATATAATTTGTGCAATCGAAAGACAAGCCCCCAGATACTAACTAGTAGGGAAGAAAAAATAAATATTTACAAGCTGAGAAAGAACTATAAGGGATGTATGTCTAGGGTACAGCTCTCCCCAGGGCTCCAGGATGGCTGGCAGTAGAGGTATTGAAATGAGAGTATCAGGCAAAGTAGTGAAAGAGGAAGGGCCCAGGCTAAAGGAAGGTCAAGTTCAAAGGCATTGCTGTGTGAAAAAGAATCTTCAGGAAAATGAAAGCTGCTTGCTGAGAATAGTTGAAGATGAGGCCAAAGAAGCAGGCATCAACTATATCACAGACTTAGATTCAGGCTAGGGAGTTCAGACTCTACTGTGTGGACCGGGAATATCAAAGTGACCTCAAAAAGAGTTTTACTAGCTGGCACAGCTGTTTTAAAATAGTTTGAGGTTTGAATGCCTTTAAGTGGAACAGATCTTTTCCAGGTCTGTACTGCCTCCTACTTTGCTGTGTTAAACCCCATGATTTCACATATTTAAATACCTAGTAGTGAAGGCACCTCTGATTGTCTCAGGAAACCTCTGGGCAGGCAATGAAGAGTCGTGAAAGACTAGAATAAATAAATGACATGATCAGATTTGCACTTTAGGAAGGTTATTCAGGCAGTAAAGTGGAGAATAGGTTTTTGTGACAGTTGGCATGAACTGGAGGGAAAGACCGATCAGAAAAATATTTAGAGGGTAGTATCTGTAGGACCTGATAACTGATTGTATGTGGAAAATGAAGGAGGAGGCTTAAATTCTATTCTTGCTCTGCTAAAGGGGTAGATTGCAGTGTGATAGAGATTGGGGGCTTTTCAAAAGGAATATCAGGGTGGGAGCAATGAAAGGATGTCCAGTTTGAGACCAGGTAAGTCTGATTGGTCCTGTGGAGCGTTTTTGGCAAGCTGTTCAGTGGGTAAGAGATGTGGATGCCCTGGGTATTTGGGGTGAACCCTGGTCTAGAACCAAGCCAGGTTGTTGGGTTGGTGAGCTATTCTTAGCACCGTTTGTTTACTAACTTTTTTGACTATATCCCAAGGTAAAGTTGGATTTCTGTTTTCATTTGTTCCCACCTACTTCAGTTTTCAGTCTGTATCCATTCTGCAGGGGTTTTAAGGAAGAGGAGTGTAATTATTCATTTCATCTTTTTTTTTTAAAAGATTTTATTTATTAATTTGACAGATCACAAGTAGGCAGAGAGGCAGGCAGAAAGAGAGAGGGGGAAGCAGGCTTTCTGCTGAGCAGAGAGCCTGGCACGGGGCTCGATCCCAGGACCCTGAGATCATGATCTGAGCCAAAGGCAGCCAGTTAACCAACTGGGCCACCCAGGCGCCCCTCATTTCATCTTTTTGTGACTATGTCCTCTCTTTTCCACCCATCAGCTAACTACCCTGTGGTTGTTTGCGCTGTTACTGTCAGTCAGTGATTGTGCCTGCATGGTTAAAGACCCAGCAGGCCATGCAGAGATCTCTGGGCTGCATGTGAACCCAGCAAGAGCTGGCAGAAACCAGCCTTGGTGGTGAGCACACCTGGTCCCAGGAACACTGACTGACTTACCTATAATAGGCCTACTGGAGGGGGTGGGGCTCAGGCTGGGCTGCTTGTGGGGTTGGAAGTAACGGCAAAACCATCCTTAGAAGCTTGGCAAGACACGTGCAAAGGAGCAGCTACTTCTCAGGCCACAAAGTATTTGCAATGCCTTCTATAGTTTAAAGCTTTCTCCTTTGGAGCTGAGAGGAATAATTCTATAAATTAAAATTCTATAAATTATAATTCTATAAATTAAGAAATACTTAAAGTATGCCTCAAAATGACTAACTTCTTGGTGTAATTTTGGTGTTTGAAGTTGTCTGAGAAATGAGGCAAATGATCAGTGAGCACATACTATGAAGGACCTCCATAAAGGGTGGGACTCCAGTGGTATCCCTCCGTGGAAATGTAGAAACTCTGAACTCTGGTGTGGCTCCATGATGCTTTGGGTAATTGCATGCTACTTTTTGAAAGGGGGTGGCAATATCCAGATTAAGGGCGTGAGAGGTTCACTGAAACACACTTGGACATGCTTGTGTATTTGTATTTATTTTAATTATCATAATGCTCATTGACATGTCTTGAAAAAAGAAAGTAAAAAAAAAATCATCTCCAAATCATTTTCCGCAGGTACATATACAAACATTATTTTGATTAACTATGAATTTTGTTATACATTTAGGGGTTTTGTTCCTTATTTAAATTGATGTATAATTTACATAGAATGGAATGTATAGATGTTAAATGTACGTTTAGAAGAATTGGCAAATGTATACCCACTCTGTCCCTCTCCCCCCCAAGACATATTCTAAGATTAGAACATTTCCATCCTTCTAGAAATTTCCCTCACCTCTTTTCATATCAGTGTATCCTCTCTTCGCCTGTTCTCTACCCTCCCAGCTAACCTCTGTTCTGATGTCTATTGCTACAAATTGGTTTTACCTGTTGTTGAACTTCATAAAAATGAAACACACAAGTACAAAAGGTTTTGTGTTTTTTTCTTTTAAATCTCACAACGTATATGAATGATTTCCATCTCAGCAATATTTATCCACATCACTTTAATGGAAAAATAATACTGCTTTTTATGAATGCAGTGTACCATATTTATTTATTTAATCTGCTCCTATAGGTGGACATTTTGATTTCTTTAATTTCTTTCCTTCCCCTCTTCCTTCCTTCCTTGCTATTCCTGTTATCAATGTCATTATAGGCAAGTCTTTGCATATGAGACAATGTGAGGTTACATTCCTAGAAGTGGAGTTGCTGTGTCAAATAAAAGCACCTTTAAAAAAAAGCACATTAAAGGGATATTGTCAAATGATCTCCAAAAAGAACTCCGTAGTGATTGACATTAGCCTTATTCTGTAATTAATTTTGCCTAGTTTTTGCTTTTCAGGTACTGTTTTTGTTTTCAGTTACTTTTAGAACAGTTTTACTTCTGCTTGAGAAAAAAAAATTAAATTCAATTTTGCATGACCAGGTTTTTAAATAAAAATGAACCCACTAAGGATACATTTAAGCCAGGACATACCTTAGAAATTTTAGGAATGAGTGAATGAGTTTTTTTTTTTTTTTAAGATTTTATTTATTTATTTGACAGAAAGAGAGAGAGAGAGAGAGAGAGAGCACAAGCACAGGGAGCAAGAGAGGGAGAAGCAGGCCCTCCAATGAGCAGGGAGCCCAATGCAGGGCTCTATGCAGGGCTTGATTACAGGACCCTGGGATCATGACCTGAGCTGAAGGCAGATGCTTAACGACTGAGCCCCCCAAGCGTCCCTGTTTTAGGAATGATTAGGGGAGAACCAAATAGCCAGTGTGTAGGAACCCACATGTTTTTTGCAAAGTTATCCAGTAACAAAGTAAGTGAGGTTTGTAAACATTCTAACCTTTTGTGTCTAGTCCCAGGGCTAGTTGATACCATCTTATTAGTATATCACAATTTTATTTCAAACTCTGATTATCATCATCATCATCATCATCAATAGGTATATACAAAGAGGTCCATTTTTTCTAACATGTTTAAGGGAAACATTGGTGTTTTAGTTGTAGCTCAGTTGAACTTGGGATAGCTCAATTCCTTATTTATAGAATTGAGGGGGTTGGTTAAATTTACTCCAAAGTTCTCCTTGGGACTTTTTTTTTTTTTTTTTTAAGATTTTATTTACTTACTTGACAGAGAGAGAAAGAGAGAGAACAAGCAGGAGGAGTGGCAGGCAGAGGGAGAGGGAGAAGCAGGCTCCCTGCTGAGCAGAGAGCCCAACTGTGGGGCTCCATCCCAGGACCCTGGGATCATGACCTGAGCCAAAGGCAGAGGCTTTAACCCACTGAGCCACCCAGGTGCACTTGGGCCTAAACCTCTTAAGATAGAGAAATTTATCATTGTTATAATAAATGTTAGTGAGAATTTTTGTGATAATAGAGATTAATAAATAGCCCTTTGATAAGTTCTTGTTTTGGGAATGTCCACAGAGCCATTTAGAGATTGAATAAGCTTATAGGCAGTAGGGTAGAATGCAGATTCTGGAGTTGTGGGTCTGAAACCCAGCTCCACCACTTACTATCTGTGTAGCCTTCAGCTCGTTACTTAATCTCTCAGTTTTTCAGTTTGCTCATTTGTAAGTGGGGATAATAACTATCTGTTTCAAATTTTTGCCTGATATATGGGAAATACCCAGGGTGAGGGCGCCTGTGTGGCTCAATGGGTTTAAGCATCTGCCTTTGGCTCAGGTCATGATCCTAGGGGCCTGGGATCAAGCCCTGCCTCTGGCTCCCCACTCAGCAGGGAGTCTGCTTCTCTCTCCCTCTGCCCCTCCCCCTGCTTGTGCTCTCTCTTGCTCACGCTCTCAAATAAATAAATAAAATCTTTAAAAAAAATACTGAGTATATGGCAGCTGCTGTTATTCTTTTTATCATCAACATCACCAACACAATCAAGAATGTATAGAATTGGGGGCGCCTGGGTGGCTCAGTGGGTTAAGCCTCTGCCTTCGGCTCAGGTCATGGTCCCGGGGTCCTGGGATCGAGCCCCGCATGGGGCTCTCTGCTCAGCGGGGAGCCTGCTTCCTCCTCTCTCTCTCTGCCTGTCTCTCTGACTACTTGTGATCTCTGTCTGTCAAATAAATAAATAAATAAATCTTTAAAAAAAAAAGAATGTATAGAATTGAACAGAAGCAACCATCACTTTACTTTTCATCAATCTACTCTAATTTATATTTGAAACTTTTAGACTGGTTATTCATACTGTCAGATATACAATGAATCTGATCCCCTCATCCCATCTGGAAGGATATATTAGCAGAAAACCTTTACTCCCTCACAGGTTCTCCTTTCTTACTAAACCACTCTCTCGAGTTGGTGGTGTTGATGGCCATTCACTTTGTGAAGTTCTAGCTGGTTTAGGAGGAAGCCTGGAACCCATGTGGCCTAAATGCATCCACTTCCTAAACCTCTTCCCTTCTGAGTCTGTGCCACACTTATAATGGAGAAACCACCGTGCAAGTGCACCCTCTCCAGAGGGGGTGCATTTGCTCCCCACTACATAGTCCCAGAGAGACAGGTATGAAGCACTCACTCATAGGTGGCCCGGAAATTCCCCTGCAGTGTCCTTCCACTAAATCCTCTCTGACCATATGTGACTTCACCTGAAAGGTCCGCTCTTGTTTTGGTGACCTTGCCAACTGTCATTTCCAACCCTTCCTTCAGCTTACCTATGTGATAGCTCCTGTGTCTTACAGTTAGTTATGCGTTAGTCTGTCTTCCTTGTTAGCCTAGATGAGAAGCTCTGCGACCACATATGCAATGAATAAATGAATGCATGAACAGTACAGTTCCCGTCCTTGATAGTGATGTTCAGGACTGGTCTAAGACAAAGTTTTCAGAGATCTCAAAGATACTGTAATTCCTTCAAGCATTGGAACCTGTCCTACTTCCCCCACCAGGAGGATTCTCTCATGCCTGCCTGTCACTGTCTGCTCTACATATACCACCATGAAGACTGGTTTCATTTTTCCCATTTTACAGATGAGGACCCCTGAAACTCAGCGAACTATAAAGCAACTAGTCCAAAACTCTGTATTAGCAAATGGATTGGATTCCAGGTTTGTCTGACTTCAAAGCCCAATGCTCTTTCCACCATACTACATTGTCTCCAGAAAGAGGACTGGCAGGTGGTGAGGTCTGTCACATGGTTGTCCCATCACCTCAGCTGTATATAGATAGAACTCCAAAGCTTTCACCAATAGGTCTTCCTGTTTTGAGGCATGAGAGAAGGTGGGTGGTGTAGTCTGTTTTGAATGTGGCAGAGAGCTTGAAATGTCGCCACCAGCTTGTCACTGATACTTAAATTTCTTCTGGCTCAGGGATTGCTCACCATTAAAGCAATTAAATCTATGTGGGAGGAACAGGGCATCTGTAGTAAGTCATTTACATCTTACGTGCCTTATCAGTTCAAGCCCAGATGATGTAGGTTGGAAGTGACATATATGTCAACCTAAGAAAGAGGTAAACTGAGACAAGCTAAATTTACTAGAAATTGAGGTTATTTGGGAATAGTGGAAGAATTGAAATTTGGGAAATGCATGCTGTAGCAAGCTACAGGCAAGTCTGTAATTCCTACAGGGAAAACTTAGGAATAAGGAATGCAAAGAGGGGGACGTCCAGCCAGAGTCCAAAGCAGTAAGTTCATTGGCTGGAGGATGGGAGCGATTCCTGTTGGTGATTCATTGGTGAGGAGATAAGCCTCATCTTCTGTAAATCAGGAGTTTTTGGGAATCAGTGTCTTGTAGCTTAAGTTCTGTTCTTCTGATGGCATGTGCATGAGATTCCTCATTTCATATCCCCCAGTTCAATTTGAGATTGAAATTCTCTCACTTGATGATTTCGAGAATTAAATATATATTAATATTAATAAATATATATATATCCTGTCACAATATAGTTACATAGAGAGAACTAAATATATATATTTAGCAATACTAATATTAACAAAAATCATTTAAATTAAGACAGTCTCTCTTGGTATCATTCTCCTAGACATGATTAAGAAATGTATTAAATTGGGTTTTTTTTTTGTCTTTAGAACAAAATTTTAATTGTTCTTGAGTCATCTACTAAATATAAGAACAGATCGCTATTTAAGGGAATCCAAAGAAGAATTTTAGTACTTTAATTTTCTAGAAGATTAATCTGGTAAATGTATGTTTTGGTATTTTTATAAGGGCTGCATTTATATATTACAGCACCTTGGTTTTTTTTGTTTGTTTTAAATTCTAAAGCAATACGTTAGAACTGAGTTAAAGCAATGGAATTCCATACTTTTCATTCTTGCTGCCCCAGAATGGTCACAGTAGGCTCAATAAAATATATCTAGAAAGATGTAAATACCATATTGTGTCTTTCTTAGTATTGAAGCATTAGAAGGTTTTCTAACAGAAGGATCAAGATAAGATCAATATTATTAAGTTTGCATTTATGGGGAGAGATAGTTTCTTATTATAAAGGAGTTAACACTGGATTTAGTGTTAAGAGGCTCCAAAATCAGAAATAGTCTGACAGGGGAACAATGCCTGTCATTAGGTGCAATTGCTGCATAAATGGTCTTTCTCTTTTAAAGAGTGCAGTTTATAGTAATTGAAAAAGAAAAATCCCATGTGCCATTTTCATTGTTTGCTCCATTTGTTTGCTTTCTTTGTAATTGAATTTCACACAAAGGAGAGAATGAAAACAATTTTCAGGTGCATCACTGCATTTTCTACAGATTCTTTAATTTTAGAGCTTAGCTCTTGTTAAGAATTCTCTAGGGGGGGTATGTAGTTTGTGTGTGTGTGTGTGTGTGTGTGAGAGAGAGAGAGGGAGAGAGAGAGAGTGAGAGAGAGTGTGTGTGTTATGCTATTCAAAGATGGAAAATGACATTTCTTTTGAAACCAGCCTCTGATTTGATTGAATGTTATGCTTTCTAAAACAGCAAAAATTGACTTTCAATCACATTTTGAGTTTATTTCTAGCCATTTGCCAGAACGAACCTTTATTGAAATTAGGAGACAAAATTGCATTTCACGTTAGCTAGCGCTGTATTTCCAAAGCCACAGAAATGCAGATACATAGTATTCTGCCACACAAGTATTATTTTTTAAAAAAACATGAGATGCAGTTTTCAATCATACCACATTTTTGTCAGTGTTTGGGTATTTATACCTGGATGAAATAATTTGGGAAAAAGGCAGTATGTCCTCATTTTGAAGCAGCAAACCTTTGCTGCTGTTTCATTTTATGAATGGTGTGTGGAATTGGCTTGTGGGAATAAATAGGGAACTGTAAGATATAGAGTAACATTCAAGGGACTAGGGGAAAGGCATCAAAAATGGTTTTTGTGGAGTTCAGCTATAAACTCATGGATATGGGGAGCAGAGTGGTTTGCTTTTAAGTTTAATTTTTGTAACTTTAGGCCTGCTACCTAGCATCACAGCAGACAAAAGAAATACTAAAAAGACATTTTGTGAACACAGATACCTGAATCTCATTATATTTGCTTTTTTTTTTAAGATTTTATTTGTTTGAAAGAGAGTGAGTGAGATAGAGAGCACAAGCACGGGGAGTGGCAGGCAAAAGGAGAAGGGGGGGAAGTAGACTCCCCGCTGAGCAGAGAGCCGATGGGACCCTGGGACCATGACCTGAGCCACCCAGACACCTCTCATTATATTAGATTTTAATTATCAAAAGGTGGTCTGTGAGACTCAGAATCTGATGAACCATTGGGAAGAAGGAACTAGTGCAGTTCTATGAACAAGGACAATATTGATGGATTAGAGGGAAAGAATAGTAGCTCAAAATTTTGGATTCTTTTAAGAAAACTGGTTCTAAGACAGGAATCTCCTTCTCTTTTCAATTTATCTCCCACAAGAGGTAATGAGGAAATAGGGATTTGGAATCATCCAATCTAGACTTTAGATTCAGACATTTTTAAAAAGCCTCATAGCTCTTCATTGAGATCATTTGGCTCTAGAATATTGTATTAGCAGTCTTAGTGTAAATGCTTATAAATAGGGGCGCCTGGATAGCTCAGTGGGTTAAAGCCTCTGCCTTTGGCTAGGGCCATGATCCCAGGGTCCTGGGATCGAGCCCTGCATGGAGCCCCACATTGGGCTCTCTGCTCAGCAGGAGCCTGCTTCCTCCTCTCTCTCTCTGCCTGCTTGTAGTCTCTGTCTGTCAAATAAATAAATAAAATCTTAAAAAAAAATAAATGCTTATAAATATGTAGAACATATTTAGAACATCTTAATTTTGGGATGCTCTAGGTCAGTTTCCACACTGCATTTTACACTGTGTGAAAATTTTATTATTAAGCTCTGGGCCGACTCATTAGGATCTGTAGAAAGTATGACAAGTATAGTGACACAACTGACTTAAAAAGGAATAGTCCAAGATCCTGGTGAATAATTTGTTGCCACTATAATATTTGTTAAAATCTATGGATCTCTGGAAACAATGTCATTCTTGATCTCCTAAAGCTCTTTTATTTGACTGCTGTGATTCAGTGACCTGTTACACTTGGCTTTCTATGATGTGTGCATTTGCCTCACTTCTTTGGTGATGTTTTAATCACTTTTGTATCTCCCTAGCTGCTCAATAAATATTTTAGTGAATCAAAAGAAAATCTATGGATCTAAGCAAGATAGTCTTCAAACATCTATTCTTCTAATAAGCAGAATGGTCAGTGTTAGGAGACAATTTCCATGGGTCTCTCACATTTCTGTCTTGTGACCAGAGGCATTGACTGTATTCCTTCCAGATTTATCTTTTCAAGGATGTTGGTGTAGTGAGTGGTCTTGGAAAATAGAAGTACTCTGTCCTTCTGGAGCAAAGGAACAGGTGTATTTGCTGCCTATTATAAAAGATTCAGCATTCGCCTCCTGAAATGCAAACCAGTGCATGTGCAGATGTTATCTGGCTCCTTTCATGTCACCTTGTGGGGATTGGGACTCTGGGAACCAGTGCAAGAAAGTGCTGATACTCTGACTACTGACATTGATGTGAGTAATAAAATCCTTTGTGTCTGACTCAGGAGTCTCATGCCTTTTACCAGCATGCATAAAACTGTGGCAGTCTTACTGTTAATTTGCAAGTCAGATATAATCTTAGAGCCCTCACAGTCCTTGGTAGTCAGTACCGATAATTCATAGACAAATTTCTTCTTCATGTGTGCCTGTAATTGTTATGGCCTTCCTAGATGTATAACTAATAAAAGAAATGATTTTCTAAATAATACCAAATACTAAATAATTTGGGACACCTGGGTGGCTCAGTCAGTAAAGTGTCTAGCTCTTGATTTTGACTCGCGTCATGATCTCAGGTTCCTGGGATTGAGCCCTGCAACAGGCTCCGCACTTGAGTCTGCTTGGGATTTTCTCTCCCTCTGCCACTCCCCCTGTTTGTACTCTGTCTCTCAAACAAATAAATGGAATATTTAAAAAAAAAAAGAGCAAGACCTCTGGAATCATCTGGACTGGGTTTGTGTTCTGGTTCCACCTTTGTGGAAGCTTAGAGCAGCCTTTGATTTAGCTTCTCTAGGTCTGTCACCTTTAAAAAGGAATTTAGAGCAGTCCTCCCTCCCTTAAAGAATGGCTGTCATCATGAAATGAGGTAATGCAATGGCACAGTGCAAGGCACCTAGGGAATTCACACCAAATGCTAGTTATTATAATTAGATATTTGTTAAATATGTGCCTGACAACTAACGAACGACTCGGGAAACCCATCCAGAAATAATGCAATAGCGTTCATTATTCATCCCAAACAAATCGTTTTTAAGACAGAGACCATTTTAGATTTATCAGTTTCTCTGCCACTAGTGCAGTTCCCATGGTTTGCCTAAGCATTTTTCTGTTTCTTTTCAGGTCTTGCTGGGAGTTAATTCAAATCCTGGCTGTCCACAAATGATTTGGCCCTTAGGGACTCGGGAATTTCATTTCCACTTCAACAGCTTTATAGGGGCTCCTCTATCAGAATAAAAGTAGGATGTCAAGTTTCGTGGCCAAAAGCTTCACTTTTATTTTCTTTCAGAGCCATATAAGAGAATGTTTCTTTTTCCTCTGTTATTTGCAACTGGCAAAGCCAGTAAACTGACCTTATGATCCTATTATCTTTTGTTCACATAGTTCACAAAAGCTACTGTCCAAATTCTATGATTTTTTCCTGAAAATTAAATACTTTAAACTGTTAATAAGTGAAAAATAGAAATGTAAGAGTTTTAGAAAATATGACTGTCCATTTGTTCTCAAACACAGTGAACAAATGGGAAGTTCACTGCTCCTTAGAGAAATGAGAAAAATAAATATAATGTAAAAAATCTCTCTTAAAGCTAAATATAATGGTAAAAGTAATGTATTTTGATGTTGTATTCTTCTTAAATTTTTATGTTATTAAAATATTTTTTCTATGAAATGTTGCTTATGTACTGGGTTTTTAAAAAGTATTTTTATTTCAGGAAGAAAAAGGCAAACTCATACTGATTTCCTTAAATTTTTTTTTTCCCTTTTTATTAATTTTTTCAGCATAACAGTATTCATTCTTTTTGCACAACACCCAGTGCTCCATGCAAAACGTGCCCTCCCCATCACCCACCACCTGTTCCCCCAACCTCCCACCCCTGACCCTTCAAAACCCTCAGGTTGTTTTTCAGAGTCCATAGTCTCTTATGGTTCGCCTCCCCTCCCCAATGTCCATAGCCCGCTCCCCCTCTCCCAATCCCACCTCCCCCCAGCAACCCCCTAAATTTTTTTTTTAATTGGTTTTTGAAGTCTCAAAGTGTAAGAACCAGGAATTTGTGAACATTTATGCAAGGCTTCTATAAGCCAGACTGTTTTAACATTAATTAATGTAATTCTTAACAGCAGCTTTATGAGGTGAGTACTGCTGATACCAAATGTATACGTGAGGAAACAGGGAAACTGAAGAGTTAAGTAACAAATGGTGAACTGTAGGTCTAAAATCCAGGATTATAAAGCTAATCTCGTCCTTTCCTTCCTTCCATTGAGCTAGAAATCTCAACCCAGTATTTAAATATGTGGAGGGCATTTTGGCAGTATCTACCAAAAGATTCAAAAATATGTCTGTAGTTTGACACAGCATTTCTAGGAATTTTTTCGAAGGAAACAAAGAATTGTGCCAAAATATATGTACAAGTTTATTAATTTTTTTAAGGATTTTATTTATTCACTTGAGAGAGAGTGAGTGAGCAGGAGCAGGGGAGAGCCGGTGAAAGCAGAAATGAGAAGCAGAGGGAGAGGGAGGAGCAGACCCCTTGCTGAGCGGGGAGCCCATGTGGGACTCCATCTGGGACTCCGGGATCATGACCTGAGCGGAAGGGAGACGCTTAACAAACTAAGCCACCCAGGTGCCCCTGTATAAGTATTAATTACAGTATTATTTTTATTGGAGAACAATAGAACTAACCAAATGCCCCACATGAAGGGGATTGTTTTAAATAATAGATAGAGGGGCGCCTGGGTGGCTCAGTGGCTCATGACCTCTGCCTTCGGCTCGGGTCATGGTCCCAGGGTCTTGGGATCGAGCCCCACATCGGGCTCTCTGTTCCACGGGGAGCCTGCTTCCTCCTCTGTCTGCCTGCCTCTCTGCCTACTTGTGATCTCTGTCAAATAAATAAATAAAATCTTAAAAAAAAAAAAAAAAAGATACCCTAGAGGGCTCCTTTGCCCTTTCTGCCTTAAAGGGATACAGGAGAAGATAGCGGGTTGTGAACCAGGAAGCTAGTTTTCACCAGACACGGAATCTGCCAGTGCCTTGATCTTGGACTTCCAGTAAGAAATAAATGTTTATAAGCCACCTAGTCAATGGTAGTTTTGTTATAGCAGCCTGAATGAACTAAGACGGGGTTATCCTTATTATTGCTTCCAGAACATTTCCTTCAACCCTCAGTCCTCCTAACCAACTCTGACTTTCAAGTCATCAGACCAAGTCTTCTACTGCCTCTTCCTTCTAACATACACCCTTGTTTCTTACGATTTTAGCTCCAGATCCCTCTCTCCTGCACTGTATCTGCCATCTAGATGATGTTTTATTTAGATGATTGTTTTATCCTTACAGGTTATGTTTTCATTATCTGGTCTTGGCTTTCTTTAGATTCCCCTCCTCCAATGACCTTGCCCCACCCCACCTCATGTACTCAGTCCCACAGTCAGTCCTCCGACTTAGTCATGGACTTACACCCATGAGTGTAACCTGTTCCCAATCTCCATCTAAAGTGCCAGCTATTATTGTTATTATTACTATTTTTACAGAATGTGTTGAATTGGCTTGCTCACAATTTGGATCATGGCAGGCAAATAAGTTCCATTCTTTCAGCCCCATTTGCTCTCTTCAGGGGCTATGGTGTGGATGAGTCGAGAGCAGGTATTGGTGATAGGATAGCTGGGCAGAAAAGCAAGAGGAGCTGAATAATGAAGGGATTAAGGGCTTGGAATTAAGCTTTGAAGAAAGAGGTAAATCCTGGGGAACAGGAGAGGATAGAACAATATTCTATTCTGGAAGAAAAGGATGGCTAACCTGCATGTCAGGAGGTGAGATATTGGCTAAGAAACACTAAGCAGATTATACTTGAGGTTCTCTGGACCAGCAAGGATACAATAGAGAGGTTAGAGGCAGCCCAGGGGACACAGGGAGAAGAAAATGTTCCAGAGCACACAGTAGGGGCTGAATAAATATTTGTTGAATAAATGAATAATTATATGGCTCCAGGCATAGGGTTTTGTTGTTTTCTCATCCAGTTTTGGGCCCAGAAGTGCAAGGCTATCACATTTTAGGCAGGTATGGGGCGTGGGGAAGGTTGATCATCAGTTGTTGCTAGCACATTTCTTCGGCAAATTAGAAGTGACTCCATATCTGGGCAGGTGGATTAGAAACGATTTCCACTTTTTAAGGTTCTAAGCAGCTTTGTGTCAGTGATGTATGTTTTGGATCAACCTATCTTTGGGGATAGGTTGGGCAGGTGGTTACCATAATAATGTGGTAAGGTTCGAAAGTCCTTGAACTATCCCCCCACCTCTACCCCAGCTCAGTAGTCTTTATACTCTTTGAACCTGGGCTCCTGCAATCTCTGAATCTCTGAAGCCAGAAATTCTCTTAACATTTCTGCTCTGGCCTCCCCCTGCCTTTTTTTTTTTTTTTTTTTTTTAAAGATTTTTATCTATTTATTTTACGGACAGAGATCACAAGCAGGCAGAGAGAGAGGGAAGCAGACTCCCTGCTGAGCAGGGACCCAGATGTAGGGCTCAATTCCAGGACCCTGGGATCATGACCTGATCCAAAGGCAGAGGCTTAACCCACTGAGTCACCCAGGAGCCCCTGGCCTCCCTTTCTAGTCAGCTGAGGACAAGGTCTAGTTTAAAATGAAGAGTTGGATGATTGGGGGTGTAAGGGATTTACTTCTCGTTTTGTTGGGGTTAAAAAAAAAAAAGGAAAACGTAATGGATTTATGATGGGACTCCTGTTTACTTTCTGTGTCAGACATTATCGACACTTTCCTCATTTTCAGGAGCCACAGCCATCTTCCCAGGCAAATATGAATTCCATTATTCTTACGGAGGTCTGCAGAGGGTCTGCAGCTTGGGCCAGGTGTGAAGTGAGGAGAGGAGTGAAGACTCAGACTCAAGGTGTTCCATTGTGGCTCATGTTTGCTCTATTTCCTTCTGGTGAAATACACCACTAGCTGTTAACTTGCTAGAGTTAGGCATTGTTTTATTTATTTGTTTTTTCCCACCTTTGTGTCTTTCCCAGAGCTTAGCATCATCTTTGACACTAAGAAAATGTTGAATAAAGGGCAGTAGAGTTGAATTGAATGTGCGTGAGCAAAGGCTGCTGACTACCAGCCTTCCCCTCTGCTGTTGACATTTTCACTTTGGGCATCAGTCATCATAAGGCTGTCCTCATAATTCACCTCTTCCACCTTCCGCTCCAAAGGAAACACTTCTCATTATGGGATTCTGCCCAGTCCAATGAGCTGCAGTCATTTGATGCCTGAAGATATCTGGAAACATTCTTTTCCTAGTGGCTCCTGTACTTAACTAGGGGCTAACCATTTCCCTTATGATCTCCATTTGCTCTTATTTGGTTCTTGTGTTTGGAAGTGTGTATCCAAGGATTCTTAAGAAAGGTATATATGGGGGTGCCTGGGTGGCTCAGTGGGTTAAGCCGCTGCCTTCGGCTCAGGTCATGATCTCGGGGTCCTGGGATCGAGTCCCGCATCGGGCTCTCTGCTCAGCAGGGAGCCTGCTTCCCTCTCTCTCTCTGCCTGCCTCTCTATCTACTTGTGATCTCTCTCTGTCAAATAAATAAATAAAATCTTTAAAAAAAAAAAAAAAAGAAAGGTATATATGGAATTTTTTTTTTTTTGACCCCAATAGCACGCTGTGCTGGCCTTGGCTCAGGTCATGATCCTAGGATCCCGGGATTGAGTGCCATGTCAGGCTCCCTGCTCAGTGAGGATCTGCTTTTCCCTCTCCTGCTTCTCCCCCTCCACTTGTGCGCGCTCTCTCTCTCTCTCAAATAAATAAAAAATCATTAAAAGAAAGAATTTTGAAATGTATAATGAACAATTGTCTGCTTTTAAACTTCGGTTGAATGATACAGTTTTCAACCAACTTTCATTTAAAAGAAATTTTACATTAAAAAATTAGGAACTATAGTTGATATATAATATGTTAGTTTCAGGTGTACAACAAAGTGATTCAGCAATTATATGCATTATAAATGCTTGTCACAATCAGTGTGGTTACCATCTGTCACCATATAATGTTATTACAATCTTATTGACAGTATTCCCTATGCTGTACTTTTCATTCCTGTGACTTATTTTATAACTGGAAGTTTGTTCCTCTTAATCCCTGCCTGTCCCCCTTCCCACTTCCCCTCTGGTGACCACTAGCTTGTTCTCTGTATTCATGATACTGTTTCAGTTTGTTCATTTGATTTCAGGTTCCACATATAAGCAAAATCTTATTGTATTTGTTCTTCTCTGACTTATTTCACTTAGCACAATACCCTCTGGGTGTATTCATGTTGTTGCAAATGGCAAAGTATCATTCTTTTTTATTGCTGTGTAATATTCCATTATGTATAGCTATCATCTCTTCTTTATCCATTCCTCTATCAATGGGATGCTTCCTTATCTTGACTATTCTTGATAATGCTGCGGTAAACATAGGGGTATATAAATCTTTTGAAATTAGTGTTTTTATTCTCTTTGGATAAACACCCAAGAGTGGAATTACTAGATCATATGGTAGTTCCATTTTTAATTTTTCGAGGAACCTCCATATTGTTATCCATAGTGACTATACCAATTTATATTCCTACCTATAGTGTGCAGCGGTTGTCTTTTATCCACATCCTTGCCAACACTTGGTATTTCTCAACAGACCCCGCCCCCCCCAATTAGACCAGAGGGAGAGGGAGACTCTTAAGCAGACTCCATGGCCAGCTCAGAGCCCAACTCAGGGTTAAGTCTCAACACAGATCACAACCTGAGCCAAAATCAAGAGTTGGAGGCTTAACCTACTGAGCCACCCAGTTGCCACTCTCAACAAACTTTTTTTTTTTTTAAGATTTTATTTATTTGTCAGAGAGAGTGAGCATAGGTAGATAGAGTGACAGAAGAGGCAGAGGGAGAAACAGGCTCCTCGCTGAGCAAGGAGCCCTGATGTGGGACTCGATCCTAGAACGCTGGGATCATGACCTGAGCTGAAGGCAGCCGCTTAACCAACTGAGCCACCCAGGCGTCCCTCTCAACAAACTTTTAAATCCACTCCCTGATATTAGCTTTCTTTTGTTTTTCAAACTGGCCCAAGCCATAGAATTAGTAAATGGCAAAGCTGGAATTGCAAGTCTTCTAAGGTTTGGATTGAATTGTTACTCTATTGCTTTTGGGGTGACCCAGTTTCTTCTATAATAAAAATAAAAATTAAAAAAAAAAAACAACCTTAATTTTTGACTACCAGATTCTAGGCACTCTTCTAAGAGGCACTTTTCTGATATATAAGTTAGGATAATAGTAGTGTTGTCTTAAAGATGACATGTGGGTATTTGTGTAACATCTGCTGGACGAGGGCTGGATATTGTAAGTGCTCCATAATGTTAATCATTGTGATTGTCATTATGAATAATTTTGTCTGCCAAGAAATATGACCAGCCACAAAAATGCAACCCTTGCCATTTCCATTTAAATGGTATTGTTCTGGGGCACCTAGCTGGCTCAGTCAGGTGCATGTGAGTCTTGATCTTGAGATTATGAATTTGAGCCCAGGTGTTGGGTGTAGAGATTGCTTAGAAATAAAATCTTTTTAAAAAAATGGTGCTATTCTGAAGAATGTTTGTAAACATGTCACAAATGCTCTTTTTCTTCTTCTTTTTTTTTTTTTTTTGGTGAGAGCAAAGCAAGGTTTATTGAGCGATCGCAGTAGTAATACAAAGCTACCAAGAAGGGTGGGGACCTGAGAGGGTTACTACTGGAGCTGGTAAGTCTAGGGGGTTTTTCTGGGCTTGTTGACATGCTGTTTTAATCTGATTAACCCTCCCTGCACCTACCCTCTAGTCAGGTTTTTGTCACGGATCTGTCACATAGAAAGGGTGGAGGGCTTCTTCCAGGGTGGTGTCAAATCCTTTTAAGGGTGGTTTTTCTTAGGGCAGGGGCCGCTTGTCCTTGCTTGCCTGTCTCCCACCCATTCTTCGTCATTCCCCCTGAAGACGTAACCCTAATTGTTGTTAGGGAAAAGGGTGAGGACGGATCATAGCCACTTCCTATTGGTCACAGGGCTTGGATGGAGTGGCTGTCAGGGTTCCTCTCCTCCTGAGCTATCAAGGGGTTTCTTGTAGATGTCTGGTTTGACCTTCATGTGAGACTCCATTTGAACCTCATGTGAACCACCATTTGGAATTCGATGACCCTTTTTCTGGAAGATACCAAGTGAGGTAGAGCATTTAGAAGGCAAGGCCCAAAGCACAATGCAAGATGGAGTAGAGCCAGGGGTCTGGTGACAGGCAGAGGATGTTTTAGTGAACTCCCCACGTGCTGTGAGGAGAGGGCAGGCAAAAGAAATGCAATAGGATTATGATTTTGATGGGATATAGGGATCTTTGTCCCTCAAGAGTAGTTTGAGGTCGTCTCTGGGTTCACAAAGGGATTTTGGTTGCTTGTTATTAGGCCCCATTGGGGATGAGGGTTTGACTCTGGAATGATGGATTCAGTCTTCAAATTCAGGCACTTTGCTGAGTGGCTAAAATTACTGTATGTGGGCCTTCCCAGACTGGCCCTAAACTAGCACTTGGCCCCCAAAGCGAAATGGGAGAGTTGGTATTTGGGGGCTGGGATTTGGGAAGCTCCTTGCAAGAGGGATGAAATGATTGCAAAACCTCGGATGCTCCCTCTGTTACCACTCTGAAGGGACTGGGGGAGTTCAGACCAAGGGATCTATCAGTGCCTTTATCACTTCTGAGGCTTTTTTGGTTCTATGGGGGAAGTTCTCAACTCAGTACATGAAGCTATCTACCCAAGCCAGGAGGTACCTGTACCCATGCATTTTAGACATGGGTGAAGTCCATTTGCCAATCTTCTCCAGGATTACTTCTCCTTGCTGTATGACCGTGGGGATTCGTGAATGCGAGAACTGGCTATTCTTCACGTTTTTCCTGTCCCAGAGTTAGTTTCTTCCTGTCTCAGAGTTAGGTTCATGCCTTCGGGAATCAAGAGAGCGCGCAACCATCGCTGCCCCTAAGACATGCCAGCCAGCCACAAGTCACCAGATCCAGCTCTTTGCTTAAATATCCCACTGGCTGTTGAGCTGTCCAACTCCCCCCCCCCACCACCCCCTTAGGTCACCCAAGCCCATTCCCTTTCTGTCACATCCCTCAAGTAGGAAGACCTACTTAAAGCTGGGGCACTAAGCAAGGGCCTCTTGAGATTTTTACAAGCTTTCTGACTCTGGATCCCATATTAATTGATGGGTGCCAGCTGTCTGGGTGTCCTTCATCAACTGATAGAGCCGGCGTGCCATTTCTCCACATGCTGGTATCCATAGAGTCCTATTCCACCCCCAAAACCTTATCGATAAGGGAAAGTTGTGGGACCCTTCAGGTGTATGGAAATGTACTCTTTTTTTCTAAAGACACCTATCTTTTTATTTTATTTGAGAATAATTTCAGATTTGCAGAAAGCGACAAGATGGCATCGAGCTCCTCTCTATCCCTTACATGCGTCTCACGTTACTGTGGTAACTTTATCACCCCCCAAGAAGCCAGCATTGGTGCATTACTATTAATTAAACCCCAGACTTTTTTCATATTTCCCTAATGTCCTTTTTCTATTGCAAGATCCAATACAGGGTACCCCACTGCATTTGGCAAATGCTCTCTTCTGCCCTAAGCAGTCCCTTCTTCTATTAGCCTGAACTGTGCTCTGCTCCAAAGGAATGCCACAGGGAAGCACCTGGCATTCTCCAGTTCTGGCATTTGCAGCTTTCTGCCCTTCAGGTTTCTGTAGACCAACCCTCTACACTCTGGTAGATCTGTCGAACTGGTGTGAGACAGTGTTCTTTGTGGTTGTATGCCCAAACTTAGATCCCCAGTAATAATTCCTGCAGAACCTGGCACATGATGATTCTTCATCAAAAAATGTTAATTACAGCTTTTTAAAAAATCACTATGCTCTCCTCCTCAGGTCGTAAACCAGCCTAGCTCCTGATTCTGTCCAAACCTTTTCAATCCTCTCATGTTATCTCAAATGCTACTCAGTTTAGTAGATGAGTTTGCTGACTCAGAGGCTGCTTAATTGCTAGAGAAGTTTGAATGCTTCTTTTTAAATGATTTGTGACTTTTCTTCCCTTATAGAAAATTTGGAAAGTAATAGGACAACAAGAAAGAATCTGGTATTTCAGACTTCTTCCAAGTCCTCTCCCACCCTCTATTTTGGTCTTTTTTATTCCTAGAACTCCCACCATACTGCCTGCAAATCGGGGAAGGCCCACCCACCCATCTGCTGTGAACAGGGAGGGAACAGACCTGGCAGCTGTGGTCTAGGATAAGCGATTTTGTGTATTCGAATCATTTTCTGTGGGACGTGCTTAGGTCACATGGTCTAATCAGAAAATTTCATGCAATCTGACATTTCCCATCAGAGTTGCTTAGAAACCTAAGGAAGGCTCTGGCTCTGAATGGCAGGACGGTAATAAATTAGGCAGTCCCGGGTCCAGCCATCTGCTTTAAGTAAATTAAGAGCATAACCCATATGGGATTTATCTAAAATAGCAATTCTTATTTTTTCCCCTTTTCTCATTTTTATTCCTCTTTATCTGGGCTCTGTTAATCAGTTTAAGTTTGCATAGAACAGCTCAGCTGTCTTTATCCCGTGCTTGATGTTATCTTCCACCCCTCCAGACCCTTGAGGCGGCCAGCCTCAGTCTCCCGCAACCCATGAACAAGGACCTCTGGAAGGGCTGGTGATCTTGATGTTCTCAGAACTGCCTGCCTAGAGGCCAGAGTCCACCCTCTCATCCTTTCTGATTTACCACCTTCCTCTGGTACCTTCCCACCTTGCTCCCCTGACCTCTCCAACCAGCATGCCATTTTCTGGCTTCTTACCACCGTTTTCATTGTCACTCTTTATCCACAGATCCTTTTTCTACGCCATCTCATCATGCCACTCCCTCACTCAGAAACCTGAGCCGCTTGCAGGAGGAGCCAAATGTTTCTACTGTAAATTCCTCATCAAGCTCCAACCTGCCTTGGAACCTCATCTTCTCCTTATTGGCTTTTACCCACACTTCACATAGTCTGTTCTTGCCACTTTTTCCAGAATTTTAGTATTTTAAGATTAGAGCCTCTTTCATATCTTTGCTTAACTGTTTGGTATTCCTTACTCAGTCCTAAGCTCCTGGAAAGCAGTATTCCTCATTTTTGTTGTCCCCCACCCAATGCTTATCACAATTCTGGACACCTGGAAGTGGTCAGTAAGCACTGAACTAATTCATCAATTAATGAACTGGTTTGTCGTGGTTGGGCTTCTAGTGGTGAGACAAGATCGATGGCGAGGTGGTGACAACTACGAGGATAAAAATTAAGTAGAGGAGGAGGGGGGGTGGGGTGGAGATGTAAATAGGATTGTAAAGAAAGATTCCTAGGGGAAGAAGAGGATGTCATAGTGGTGGATCTGAATCTGTAAGGCAAACATTTGGTCATTTAAAAAAAAAAAAGTCCTTTTCAGGTCGCAGCACAGTAATATATATGCACATTTGATGAATGTGATTGGAATGACTTCTATGTGGTGTCGCTGAAGACCCAGGATACAATTCAGACGATTTTTTTTTTAAGATTTTATTTATTTGACAGAGATCACAAGTAGGCAGAGAGGCAGGCAGAGAGAGAGAGAGAGAGAGAGAGAGAGAGAAGCAGGCCCCCCTGCTGAGCAGAGAGCCTGAGACCATGACCCGAGCCACCCAGGTGTCCCAGACGATATTTTTAAGTACAAGTTTATGTTGTATCAAAGGGCGATAAAGCTACCCATTTTAATCCCCAACTGATACTGGACACAATACAGGAGAAAAGAAAAAAGAAAAAGAAAGAAAAGAGAAAAGGAAAGAGGAGAGGAGAGGGCAAAGGAAAGAAAGAAAGGAAGAAAGAAATGGCTTTGTGACACAGAATTTATTTAGATACAGTTAAACAAAGTAGGAAAACAGTCAAGACAATCCTTAAGTGAAAATTAAGTGGAACGCAATACTGAGGAATAGAGGTCCCCCTCAAGGTTCTGTGGAGGACTGGAGCACTTGAGCTGGAGCTTGACTCCTGGGGGGGGGCGGGGGTCAACACAGGGATGGTCTGGGGAGGCCGGGGAAGTGAGGCTGTCAGGGGTATGAGAAGATTTATGGGTCCAAAGACCATCCGAGAAGGTCATTCCTTCAGCAGGTGGGAAGCAGCTACTGAATGCAGACTGCCAGAGGGCTCTCAGAGGTCTGATTGGGTTTCCAAGTGAAGAATCCCTTCATTCTGGAAAGTTCATCAACACTGGATGACACCAGCAATCTTAAAAAGTTTATTCTCTTTCACCTATTAATTTCACAGTTAGGAATCTAGCCTAATGAAATCTTCAGAGATGCAAATACAGGGTTATGTACTGGATGTCAGGTCAGCATCATCCACACAATAGTATTTGTGCATTCATTAAAAAGGCTTTATACACCCACCATACGAAGCAAAAATTTTTTTTTAAGATTTTATTTATTTATTTGACAGAGATCACAAGTAGTAGGCAGAGAGTTAGGCAGAGAGAGAGGAGGAAGCAGGCTCCCAGCTGCATAAAGAGCCTAATGCGGGGCTCCATCCCAGGACCCTGAGACCATTACCCGAGCTGAAGGCAGAGGCTTTAACCCACTAAGCCACCCAGGTGACCCCTGAGCAAAATTTTTAAAAGCAAAATTCCATACTGCATATTAGTATTGTTCTAAATGTATAAAAAAGAAATATTTACTTATTTGCCAAACATTATTACCCCATAGATGTTTCAGACTCATAGGTGCCGAAGAGATGAATTTATATATGTATGTTCATAGAAAAAAGACTAGAAAGAAATACTTCCAAATATCAACAATGGTTCTAAGTGATTGTTTTATTGTAATTTTGACTTTTTTTCTCTGTATTTCCTCCAACTTCCCTATTTTCTACAGGTTATATATATTTCCTTTCGATTGGAAAAAGCCAACATGATTATAAATACTGGGGCATAATTAAATTTGGGGGCTCCAAAGTAAATAAAATTCATTAAGACACTCCTTTTGTGAATTGGAGGTGCAATGCGACCTACAAAAGGTTACATTTCTCTGCAACCAGCTCCCTAAATGCCAGCAGAGCCCTCTCCTCCCCCCACCAGTGTCTGCATGGTTCTCCTTTCTGGAAGAAGCCTGCATGAACCAGCAGAGCAGGTTTGTGGAGGTGAGTCGCAGCGGGCAGGGTGGATTTGAATCCGGACTGAGCACACTTGCAGTTGGTCAGATGGCCCGCTTGAATGGCCTCACCTATGCCTGCCTGGAGGACAGTCTGAAGTTCTCAGTCAAAGGAGGACACGGAATCTGACACCCGCCCAGGGTGGACACAAAGCAAGGCAGGGGAAAAAGATGCTTTTGTGCTAAGCGAGGTTTCTAGGCAACAACTCATTTAACTACTTCAATGTCTGTAATCATTCAGCATTGCTGACCTTTAGAACGTGTCTGATAAGCTCATCAGATTTCCGCACTGAAAGAGCTGACACATGCAGATGAGACAGATCAACATTTGGCTCCCGCCTTACTCTCCAGCCTCAGAAGCCCTCCCTTTGTCTTTTGTCCTACCAGAAGATTGTCTTGGTGTCCTCTGACTTTGCTGTCTTCAGGTTCTGTCCACACTGGTCTCTGTGCCTGGATTCCCTTTTCTGGACCTGACATCTCTTCAAGATTTAGTTCAAGTTTCACTTCCTTTGGGACTCTTCTCTTGCACCACCATCTTCTAACTCCTCCCTGCCCCATCCATCCATCACAGCTGTTCTCAGAAGCCTACATTGAACTAGCACCGAGACAGACATGGCCATTGTCATTGTAGAGATTATAACCTAAAAGGAGGACAGTGTTGAACAAACAATTATAGCTTTATTTTTCTCCATATGTGTAATGACTTGAGATTCAATTATATGTATTTTTGTTTGTCATCTACCTCTGATATTAGGCTGTAATAAACTCTAGAAAAGCAAGGGCTTTATTTTGTTTGCCACTGAGCCTAAGTAAGTTCCTTTCACTTTGTAGGTACTTGATTAATATCTGATAACTGAGTAAACTAGAATCGTGGATGGTTACATTTAAAACAACTAAGGCTGTGGATTTCTGGTGTGTTTAGAAAGATGCATTACAACCACTCCCCTTCAGACATCTTTCAAATGATAAATGATTAGATACTATAACCCAGTATGGTGCCATGTGCAGACAATGATTTATACCTCACTCCTGACCTCAGTTAGAATGTCAGAGATTCCGTCAAGTTGACACCAGAGTATTTTGTGATAGAAACTTGATGATTGCTGTGCAGTTTTTGATTAATTTTTGTGATTCTCCTGGCAATTTCAGGGAAAGGCTTTTTGGAGCCTGATCATGTGATAAAAATATAGGTCACAAAATAGAAGGTATTTGGTAAGCAAGGAACAGCCGTGATTATCGTCAGCTTGTGTAGAAAGGGGCATTCTTAATAGCTTTGTCTGCCATGCATTATAATTCTATTTAGTTGACAAAAAACAAAACAAAAAACAGATGACAGTTCTCATACTGCCCAATCTTGCTTCCCCTGGCACCTGCCTTCCCAATTGGGGACCTGAGTTGGGCCTTGGTGTGCTGGGAGCTTGAGTTGTTGCTGGGACAGAGCAGTTGTCCCTGAAGGGATGTTCTCCAAGGTTATGGTGGTGGTAGGGGGACTGAGAGCCCCTATCCCTGAGGAACCCAAAACTTGACCAATTCAGGCAAGTTTGTAATCCATGGAGACTGAACTAGAGAGAGAGAAACAGGAAGAGAGGGAGGCATGAGGTGAGGCCTAGGGCTGCTGTATGAAGACACCACAAACTGGGAGGCTTGAACAACAGAGATGTATTATCTTAGTTCTAGAGTCCAGAAGTCTGAAATCAGTGTATCATCAGGGATAGTTCCATTTGAGAGACATGATAGAAAATCAGTTCCATGCCTCTCTTTTAGCTTCCGGTACTCTCAATGTTCCTTGGGCTTGTAGATGGCATCCTCCCAGGGTCTTCATATTGTCTTCCCTCTGTGTCTCTGGGTCCAACAGTTAAGTTGGATTAAGAGCCCACCCTAATGACCTTATTTTGATTGATTATCTGTGGGGATTCTATTTCTCTCTTTCTTTCTTATTTTTATAAACAGGTTTTTTTTTTTTAAGATTTTATTTATTTATTTGACAGACAGAGATCAAAAGGAGGCAGAGAGGCAGGCAGAGAGAGGAGGAAACAGGCTCCCTGCTGAGCAGAGAGCCCCATGCGGGGCTTGATCCCAGGACCCTGAGATCATGACCTGAGCTGAAGGCAGAGGCTTAAACCACTGAGCCACCTAGGTGCCCCAAGGGATCCTATTTCTAAATAAGGTCACATTCATAGGAGTTTGGTATCTTTTGGGGGAACAGAATTCAAACCCACAAGAGAGGGAATGAGAAAGAGTAAAGTGGAGGAGTGGAGGGTAGCCTGGAGAATTTCTAGAGAAGCTGGAACATAGCATAGTGTTAACACAGGGGCTTTTTATAGACCCTCGGCAGCCTCAGCCAGCTTTGCAGGAGGGCAGGGTTGCTGCTCAGCTTGGACCCATACCAACAACGAAACTGAAAAAAATCCCCTTTAAGTGGCTGGGGCTTCTTGGAAAGAAACACATTATATAGCCACAATACTGCTTTATTTCTGGGAAAAAAAATTGATGTCAAATATGGGGCAAATCATCAGAAGTAGTTTGGTGGCTTAGGAAGTATATTGATTCACAGTGGGTTACATACCACTTCTCTCCTCCTGGTCATGTGACCTTGCTTCACCTTGCAGGGCCTCGGTATCCTCATCTGTAAAATGAGGCCAGTGAGCTCGAACTCACAAGGTGTTTGTGATGATTACATGAGATTAGTATGAAAAGGCAACTGCTCTCAGAATGCAGTCTGTTCCCCACTTTCCCTTTCTTTTTCTTTGTAAGAAAGATTTATTTCTTTATTTGAGAGAGAGAGCAGGGGGAGGGGCAGAGGAAGAGGAAGAGAGCAAGAGGGAGAGAGAGAATCTCAAGCAGAGTCCTTGTTGAGTGCAGGACCCGATGTGGGACTCTATCTCATGACCCTGAGATCCTGACCTGCGCTGAAGCCAAGAGGCAGAAGATCCGCCAACTGAGCCACCCAGGTGCCCCCTCCCCACCATTTTCCTTTTCTGAAGAGATCCATGGAAAATTTCTGTTTAGTTTTCATTGCAAATCCTTTTTACAAAGATAGGGTGGCAGATATCTAAATACCTTACAGTTAGATTCACTGCCTAATTCAGGGTGTTGGAGAAAATGATAAGCTTGGAATGTGGCTAGAGCCATCCTGTATTAACTCTTAGCATCAGGGTAGGAGGCCAGGAGGGTGGCCTTGCAGGGGCCCTCCTGGTCAGTCGCTATTTTCAGATGTAGCCTTAGAATAATCTAACATACAAAAGAAAATCTCTGTCAGGTCCATAGCCCAGGAATCAGTAAACTGAAAAATCTCTGTCAAAGTTTTTGATCATAAAGAATATGCCTACAAGGGGAGGCGAACCATAAGAGACTATGGACTCTGAAAAACAACCTGAGGGTTTTGAAGGGTCAGGGGTGGGAGGTTGGGGGAACAGGTGGTGGGTAATAGGGAGGGCACGTTTTGCATGGAGCACTGGGTGTTGTGCAAAAACAATGAATACTGTTATGCTGAAAAAAATAAATAAAATGGGGGGAAAAAAAAGAATATGCCTACAAACCTTAAATTTTTCGTATAATTCATGACATAAAATATACATTCGTTTGTCTAGTTTTGTAGGCTTCAAAACTACTGATTTCTCTCAGTATGGGTCAGCTGATTCAAGTTTTACCTCATCTCCCCCCCCCATGAATTGTTTCCATAAAGTATTATCCACATTTCCTAATCCTGAAGATAGGATCTTCAGGATTATCAGGATCCTATCACTATCAGAAAAAAATCAGTAGATTTTTTTCAACCCAAGCTTTGAGAGTTTACCAACTCATACCTAATCTGACAATATTTTTAATGATAGATTTTATCAACTTTTCCCAATGCATTCAATCTAACTTTTAAGAAAATAACTCTTATTTTGCATTTCTTTTTCATTAGAAATATTGAATTTTTATTTTTTTTTTAAAGATTTTATTTATTTTGAGAGAGAGAGAGAGCCATGAGCAGACAGGAGGGGCAGAGAGAGAGGGAGAAGCAGGCTCCCCACTGACTAGGGAGCCCGATGCAGGACTCCATCCCAGGACCCTGGGATCAAGACCTGAGCCAAAGGTAGATGCTTACCTGACTGAGCCACCCGGCGCCCAGCAATATTGAATTAAATTACAAAATTATAATAGCAAATACGACAGATATAACAGAGAGCAAGAATAGGTCCACTGAGTCTTGGAAAGCAAACAGGCGAGCTGGAAGGAGCTGACGCATTCAGACAAATGGAGACCTTTCCAACTGTACCCTTAAGTGGGGAATATGGTGAAAAGTCAATGTATTTTAGAGAGGAAACTACAACCTATATTAATCTGATGAATTTGTTAAATGAAGGTGGGTTGAAGTATTTCACTGCATGAGCTAACAATGGGAACCATAATGGTTCAACTGTTGACAGATTTCTGTATCTCACTAGTAAGATTTTATAAATTAGGACCACTACCATTATTCTAACAACAGATTATAGATGTTAGAATAATCCTAATCCCTCTTCAGGATGCTATCATTATATGTATAATGGGTGTTATTTTTATATCGAAGCATCTCTCGTGTTACTCCTGACTCAACATATGTGTTCAGCAATTTAACAAACATTTATGAAGTTTATTCTTGCTATGTTGGGATAAAGTATGGTCCTTGCTTAAGGTATGCTGCTTGCTCTTGGGGAATTTATAGTCTGGTAAAGTAGCCAGGTCAGTAAACCGGCAATTACCAAGCAGCTGGGTCGCACAAGGGAAAAGCAAGCCAAGAGAGCAACAGTCCACTTTGCACACTGCTACTCCGCACACTAGCAGAAGTCAGAGGGGAAGTGTGGGTTTGGTGATTCATAAGCATCTGTAGGGCACTTGCAGGGTACCATGCTCTGCTTTAGGCAGCAGGGTTACAAAGATGAGTAATTCACAGTTCTGTATGCAAGAAATCCTTCAAGTAACTGTAGTACTCTGTCGTGAGAGTGGTCTCTTGAATGCACACTGGGTCTTCAGTGAGGATCAGGGAGAGACAGTGGGGAAGGGGAGGCTTCCTGCAGGAGGTGGTGCTCCTCTAGGCTAGAAGTGCCCTGAAGGCAGGGCCTGATTTGTCTTGTGCTTTGCTTTTGCTGCCCTCCCCACCCCAGTTCCTGGGACAGTGCTTTGTTTGCACTATGAGCTCAATCAGCTTCATAATGAGTGAGCGAACTACAGGATGAGCAGGAGTTCACGAGGGGCCAGGCCCTGTACCAGATGCTGGGGATGCAAAGATGAGTGAGACGCAGCCTTTGCCCTGATGTAGGAGATTATAATGAAGTCTCATTTCTGGGTGCACCCTGATGACACATTAGGCAATGTAAATGAAACCATTTGCAAACATGGGCATGCCTTTCTAAGAAATGGTGCTTCACACTGGCTACAGCAAACTCTTGCCAAACATACTCTCCTGAACTTACTCCATGGAAGACAATGGATGATTAAGGGAGCAGGAGACTCGTCAAGGCCAGCTTCAGCCCTGGTATTAAAAAGGCATCATTCAGTGGCACCTGAGTGGCTCAGTGGGTTAAAGCCTCTGCCTTCGGCTCAGGTCATGATCCCAGGATCCTGGGATCGAGCCCCGCATCGGGCTCTCTGCTTGGCGGGGAGTCTGCTTCTCCCTCTCTCTGCCTGCCTCTCTGCCTGCTTGTGATCTCTGTCTGTCAAATAAATAAAATCTTAAAAAAAAAAAAAGGCATCATTCAAAACGGCTTGGATCATGGTTGTGTCAGGAAACCATCTACTCAACCTTAAGAGTGTGGGTAATACAGCTGGCAGTAGGCCACTGGGTATAGCGAGCAGTTTCATCTGAAGATCCCCCAGGTGCTTTTTCAGATATTGACTACCCTTTGAATGTTTCCTTGGCACTACCCCCACCTCTAACTAGGAGAGAAGTGGCAAGTAGTAATTCTTATAACAGCATCAAATACTATCGAAGTTTGAAGTTGCTGGCTGATGGTTTGTTCCAGGTGACCAGCGATTTCAAGCTGGTCATGAGGTCCCTCAGTTTATTACAATTTACTACTGCCTCTGTTCTGACTCTACTCAAACTCTGCGTTCCTGAACCACCAAAGGCGGCTGAAGTTGGTAGAGAAGCTAGTAGAACAGGGGACACGAGGCAAGATAGAGGAGGCATGGCTATGTGATTAATGTCAACTTAGTATGCCTAAGTGCCAAATCAGCAAGATGGAAAACCCCACATCTTTGTAACTTTTTTCTAATATTATGAAAAGACAAGTTGGGATGGAAGGAGGCAAGGACTTTGTCTCAGAGCATACAGCGAGTTAGGGGCAGAAGTACTCCACTCATTGAGTGATCGGCAAGTCAAATTGTGTGTCTGTTCCAGAAAAAGAAAGGCCATCCCCTTTTCGAAGCTGGGCATCTTCACATCTTTGCCATTTCTTCTTAAGAATGTGCCTCATTTTTCCTCTGTCGATAACAACCCTTTCCAAGTTCTCGTTGCCGTATTTATTCTTGAGAATCCACACGTCAGACGCAAGCAGAATTACAGTTCTAATATCCTATTCATGCTCTCCACATGCCCTCAACCCTGCTCAGCCAGAGGGTCACATTCCATTTCAGAAATAGTATCAAAGAGAAGTCACTTTGGGGGTAGAGAGCAGGAGTGTAACTAGAAGTTGGGGACCTCTAAGCAGTGACTAATGTAATAGACAGGCTTCTCTTTGTTCATTGTTAACTGATAATGAATAGATCTCCAACCCCCTTATTTCTACCTCTGAAGAAAGAAGAAGGAGGCAATGGGCAGAGGAAGTTACTTCCAGCCTGCCTTGAGTTATTGCCTCCCCCCCATAGCTTCTCGAGCTATAATTGACAGATTAAATACAAGATGGTGAAAGTGTTCGTTGTGATGATTTGACATATGAATATATATGTGAAAGGGTTCCTCTTATTTTTAATTAATAAAATTAATTGTATTAAATTTATTAAAATTTAATTAAAATTATTTTAATTAATTAGCACATCTATCTCCTCCTGTATTTATCTTTTCTTGCCCCTGCCATTTTTGTGTGTGTGTGTGTGTGTGTGAGACTGTTTTGAGTTATAGCACTTTCCCCTTTCCTCCGCAAGTCACCAAGTCTAGTCATGAATTTTTAGCAAGTTGGAACCTCTAACAGATCAGAGTTTTGGCTCTGATGAGTGTTCTAAGAAACATTTCAACGGTCTGTATTAGCATTGTACCCTCCAGTTCTGTATCTTATTCTAATTCTGTCTCAGGCCCCAGCCAGCCACATGCAGCTGGGGGCATGTTGACATACAGGTTTCAGTTTCTTCATCTGTAAGGTGAGGGTGTTCTCTGGGTCATATACTTCTTGAAAGTATGTATTTTGCTGTATGATGTTTTAGTTTTTGCTTTTTCTTTTACAAAATTTGAATTAGTATCATTCCTTTATAAATCGCTATGGAAAACAATATAAATAGATGAGTGGATAAAGAATTGTGGTATATACATACACAGAATATTATTCAGCCTTAAAGCAGAAGGAAATTCTGACCCATGCTACAGTATATGAACCTAGAGGATATTATGTTAAGTGAAATACACCAGTTGTAAAATGAAAATACTGTATGATTCCACATATATGAGATACCTAGAGTTGTCAAATTCACAGAGACAGAGAGTAAAATGGTGGATGACAGGGGCTGGGGGAAATGGGAAATGATGAATTGTTTCATTGAGTACAGAGTTTCAGTTTTATGCGATGAAAAAACTTTTGGACACTGGTTGCACAACATGAATGTACTCAACACCACTGAACACTTAAAAATGCTTAAGGTAGATAATCTTTTTTAAATTAGTTTTATTTTTTTCAGTGTTCCAAGGTTCATGTTTATGTACCACACCCATGCTCCATGTAATAGTGCCCTCCTTAATACCCACCACCAGGATCACCCATCCTCCCTTCCCCTTCCCCTCTAAAACCCTCAGTTTGTTTTTCAGAGTCCACAGTCTCTCATGCTTCATCTCTGCCTCCAATTTCCCCCCGTCCACTTTTCCTTTCCTTCTCCTAATGTCCTCTGTGTTATTCCTTATGCTGCACAAATAAGTGAAACCATATGATCATTGACTTTCTCTGCTTGACTTAATTCACTCAGTGTCAACTCCTCCAGTCCCGTCCATGTTGGTACAAAAGTTGGGTATAATACTCCATTGTATATATGGATCATATCTTCTTTATCCATTCATCTGCTGAAGGGCATCTTGGCTCTTTTCACTATTTGGCAATTTTGGACAATGCTGCTATGAATATTGGGGTACATATGGCCCTTCTTTTCACTACATCTGTATCTTTGGGATAAATACCCAATAGTGCAATTGCAGGGTTATAGAGTAGCTCTATTTTTAATTTTTTGAGGAATCTCCATACTGTTTTCCAAAGCGGTTGCACCAACTTGCATTCCCACCAACAGTGTAAGAGGGTTCCCCTTTCTCCATATCCTCTCCAACACTTGGTGTTTACTGTCTTGTTGATTTTGGCCATTCTAACTGGTGTAAGGAGGTATCTCAATGTGGTTTTGATTTGAATCTTCATGATGGCTAGTGATGATGAACACTTTTTCATGTGTCTGTTAGCTATTCGTATGTCTTCTTTGGAGAAGTATCTGTTCATGTATTCTTCCCATTTTTTGACATGATTATCTGTTTTGTGTGTGTTGAGTTTGAGGAGTTCTTTATAGATCTTGGATATCAGCCCTTTGTCTGTGGTGTCATTTGTGATTATCTTATCCGATTCTGTGGGTTGCCTCTTTGTTTTGTTGACTGTTTCCTTTGCTGTGCAGAAGCTTTTGGTCTTGACAAAGTCTCAGAAGTTCTAAAAAATTTTTGCTTTTGTTTCCTTTCCTTTGGAGACCTATCTTGAAAGAAATTGCTGTGGCTGATGTTGAAGAAGTTACTGGCTATGTTTTCCTTTAGGATTTTGTTGATAGCTTCCTGCCTCACATTGAGGTTTTTCATCCATTTCAAGTTTATCTTTGCATATGGTATAAGAGAATGGTCGAGTTTCATTCTTCTACACATAGCTGTCCAATTTTCCCAGCACCATTTATTGAAGAGACTGTTTTTTTTTTTTTTTTCCCACTGGATGTTTTTTCCTGCTTCGTTGAAGATTATTTGACCATAGACTTCAGGGTCCATATCTGAACTCTCTACTCTGTTCCACTGGTCTATGCAAGACAGAAAATTTTATATTATGCATATTTTTATGACAGTTTAAAAAATTAAGAGGTAACTTTTGAAAATCTGAATGGTCATCTTTTGGGGGGAAAAGAATAACAAGGCTAGGCATGTTGGGTCTTAGATACCAGTTGGCGTTAGGCATGTTGGGTCTTAGATACCAGTTGGCAGCAGCCACTTGAGCTGAGTGAGCATCTTGCTCTGCTCTTCAGATGAGCCTCTTCTTTGCTGTTCTCCTTAGGCTCCAACATGCTGTCTTCTTCCAGTTAAGTAATCTGCCTGGCCACTATAGGCCTTTGGGTTTGCCTCCAAAAGGTTAAAGATTAAAACTCTCTCTATGGCCCTTTCTAGCAGTAATATCTATGATTCTAGAATCTCAGTCATTATGAACAGTCTATAGGTAAACAAGTTCAGTGAAAATGTAGGCAGAGTGATATTCGACTGCCTCCTTGGCATCTCTTTTTTCAGGCCCCTGGAAAGTTAACACCCTTGTTCATAATGAGTGTAAAAACAGTTGGTTAGTAACAGTGGTTTAGTTGCTTCCCGACCTTTGGATAACCCCAGTCTGTGGCTGGGGTTTATGCTCTGAGCCTGGGCCTCTAGGATTACTCAGGGTATTGTGGCTTGCTGATACCCTGATCCAGGAGTGACTATTGTCACCAAGGTATACAAAATCCTTAAATGTTACAAAATGGATGACCCTAATAGCTTGAGAAAATTACAGGAGAAATAACCTAGACAACTGGAAGATTTGCTTATAGAAAAAGAAGATGATTTAAAATTGTCTGAAGGAAGTGAAGAAAAAACAGATCTGTTCCTTAAACTGCCCTCCTAGTTCAGTATCAGTATGCTGTGTATGCTGTGTGTGACATCATGATAAACAACTCTACTTTTGATCTTGGGGAAGAAGAACTTGATTATTGGAAGTCTGAAGTAAAGTAATTTTGAAGGTTCCCCCCATTCCTTTCTGTGGAGAGAAATGAGATCAGCTCAACTAAGATATCAGAGGGTTCTGCTTTATGAAGATTAATACTGTCTTGGTTATTCATTCATTCATTCACTCACGTGCTCATTACTCCATTTATTCTACCAATATTTATTTAGCATCTACTACTACCAATCCCTGGCTAATACCAAGACAGTTAACATTCCTGTCCTTATGGAATTTAGACAGTGGGGTAAGACAACTAAATAACAGTTTATTGATGTTTGATCAATAATTTCCTAGAGGATATTATTTGGTATCCTTTTCCCACTCGATATTTTTAAGGCTCTGGAATCAGTTTAGTGGACAAGACAGGCATTGGCAAGAATGATAATGTAGAGTTTTGCAGTTTTTATTAGTTCTGACTGCAGAGGATCTGGGAAGTTGCTACAGAAATGGTATTGGTATCTGGCCTTGGAAGATGTCTATGTTCTTAGTAGGCAGAGGCTGGGAGATTTATTGCAGGCTGAAGGCAAAGCAGAGCCAGAGGCAGGAAGCAGGGAATGGTAAGAATCTTTGTGGAGAGCAAGATTTTCTGTGCGGTTGGTTGAGCTATCGTTCTTCCAGTAACCCTGAATATTGTACTGATATACAGCTATAAAGAGAGTCATTCCTCGGGGTAGCCCCTGTTACCACAGTGCCTGGAAACCCGCCCAAGAAGAGGCTGCCACAGGCTTCAGATAAACTCTGAAAAAATTTTGTGTTCTGTTTGTGTAGGATTGGGGATGAGTAATTGTTGTGTGCACAATGGCAGAACTGAAACTTCTATCCAGTGTTTGCACCAATTCATGGGCTGCACTTTAGATAGTTGTAATTAAGCTTTTAAATTATAGTAAGTGAATTTATGAGAAATACTTTACAGAGTCATGAAAAATAACATACAAAAAATTATCTTACAATTTGCCCAAAGTATCTGGTGACCGTAACCTAGTAAGACTGTTTTAAAAAGCTAGATGTCTTGTGTTTGGTGGGCATATCAAATATATTTCCTTTAAAGATGAGTGTGCTGCATACCATTTTGGACAGCTGATAAAGAAAGTTTGGTGGCCACTTCATGAACAGGTACTTTACATATATGTACAGTAATAATAATAGCTAGCGTTTATGGAGTTCTTACGATGTGCTAGGTATCCATCTAAATAATTTACATGTATTAACTCAGATGACTATCCTGATAACTCTTTAGACACTATTCTTTTTTTTTTTTTAAGATTTTATTTATTTGCTTGACAGAGAGATAGAGAGCACAAGTAGGAAGAGTGGCAGGCAGAGGGAGAAGCAGGCTCTCCACTGAGCAGGAATCCCCATACAGGCCTCTATCCCAGGGCCCTGGGACCATGACCTAAGCCGAAGGCAGCCGCTTAACTGACTGAGCCACCCAGGCGTCCCTTTAAACGCTATTGTTATCCCCATTTTTCAGATGAAGAGTTACAGGGAGGTTGGGTCACTTGCCCAAGGTAGCCTGGCCAGTAAAAGGGGAGGCTGGGATCTCAACTCAGGCTTGGCTCCAGATTATAAGCGATGTATAGTGCCTATAAAAATTAAAAACAAAAACAAATTTAGAGTTAGGAAGTGGGTTGTGTTGGATTTGTACATTTTCTAGTGTTTATTGAGAACTTACTGTATTGTATGAAGCACTGTCTATGTGCTGGGACATACAGAGGTGCAGAAAACAGACAAAATGCTCTCAGGATGCTTATGTCCCAACACATCTAATCTTTTGATTCTAAAGACATTGATTCGCTGTTTGACTGCTTTTCAAGCTATCTATGTTAAAGGACCATTTTTTTTTTAAGATTTTTATTTATTTATTTGATAGACAGAGATCACAAGTAGGCAGAGAGGCAGGCAGAGAGAGAGAGGAGGAAGCAGGCTCCCCACTTGAGCAGAGAGCCCGAAGTGGGGCTTGATCCCAAGACCCTGAGACCATGACCTGAGCCGAAGGCAGAGGCTTTAACCCACTGAGCCACCCAGGCGCCCCCATTTTTTTTTTTTAACTTTCAACCTGCGCACAAACTTTAATGAAGTGCAATAAAAATCAATTACTAGACAAATGAAATTTTAAAACCCCAAAGACATACAAAACATACAGCCCTAAATATTAGATTCCACAGATATGAAATTACTCTGTCAATTTTCTATAATTGTCTAAGGCTTACTCTCCGTTTCTGTGCTTATCTTATTATGGATCATGATAGCTCACCAACTGGCAACAGACTAAGGCCCACATTTGGGATAGCTGCCATATGCTTTATCTTGGACGACTATCTGGACAGTTGCTGCCCATAGTACCATGTGATCTGAAAAATAAAGATGAATTGGATTGACAATATGATAGACTTTTTACTCTAAAGGGCCAGGTAGTAAATATTTTAGGCTGCGTGGGCCACACTGTTTCTGGTGACAATCAGTCACCTCTACTATCTAACTTACCAGGAATCATGGATGATATGTAAATATAAAGTGTGGCTGTGTTGCAATAAAACTTTACTTAGAGTCCATGTTATCTGGATTTTATATAATTTTTATGTACCTCAAAATATTCTTTTTTTGATTTTTGGGGAACTATTTATAAATGTAAAAGATGTTCTTAGGACGTGGGTCACACAAAACCAGGCAGCAGGCTGGACTTGGCCCATGGGTTAGAGTTTTCTCATTCCCACAATAGACCAATTCTGGACAATAGAAACATCCTGGAATACCTAGATTTCCTTGACTTTGCTAAGGAATAAATGCAAGCCACCATGTGTTTGTACTTTGTAATGAATATTAGTGGGAGTGTCTATAAACACAAAACAGCTGAAAAAGCCAAAACTGCACATTATAAACAATAATATAAATTGAGAAGATTAGAACCCTCATAGATTGGTAATGGGAATGTAGAATGACACAACCAATTTGGAATATAGTGTGACAGTTCCTCAAAAAGGTAAGCCTGGAGTTACCATATGATTAAGAATTTCACTCCTATATATATAAGAGAATCAAAAATATATGTCCATACAAAAACTTGTATATGAAGTTTCATTATTCATAATAGTCAAAAAGTAGAAATTACCCAAATGTCCATTAAGCGATGAGTAAATAAAATATGGTCTATCCATACAATGGGATATTATTTGGCCATAAAAAGGAATGGAGTAATGATACATATTTTAACATGGATGAACCTTGAAGACATTAAGTGAAAGAAACCAGGTACAAAAGGTCATGTATTGCATGATTCCATTTATACAAAATGTTGAGAATAGGCAAATCTGTAGAGACAGAAGGCAGATACTGGTTGCCACAGGCTAGGGGCATGGAGAGGAGAATGGGAGTATCTTTCTGAGATGATAAAAATGTTCTGGAATTTGATAGAATAACCCTGTAGATACACACAAAAAAAACCCCCAGTGAATTGTATACTTCATAAACTTTATGTACTCAGTAAGGTTAATTTTTATTTAAAACATGAAGGTATTTTATTACTTTATTTTTTACTGAAGAACTTTACTTTTTTATCCTGAGTGGCTCAGTCCATTAAGTGTAGGACTCTTGATTTTGGCTCAAATCATGATCTTGGGGTTGTGAGATTGAGCCGGAGTGCTCGGCAAGGAGTCTTTTTTTTTTTTTTTTAAAGATTTTATTTATTTATTTGACAGACAGAGATCACAAGTAGGCAGAGAGGCAGACAAAGAGAGAGGGAGAAGCAGACTCCCCGCTGAGCAGAGAGCCGCATGCGGGGCTCCATCCCAGGACCTTGGGATCATGACCTCATCAGCAAGGAGTCTTATTTGTCCCTCTCCCTCTGTTCCTCAAAGGAAGGAAGGGAGTGAGGGAGGAAGAGAGGAAGGAAGGAAGAGTTACTTATTTATTTTAGAGAGAGTGCATATGTGCGAGCTGGGGCGGGGAGGGCCTGAGAGACTCCCAGGCCCACTCTCCGCTTTGCTCCTCAGCAGGGCCTCCTGAAGCAGGGCTCAGTGCCATGATTCTCAGATCGCAACCTGAGCTGAAATCGAGTCAGTGCTTAACCAACTGCGCCATTCAGGCGCCCTCTTTTTTAATTTTAATTCCAGTATAATTAATATACAGTGTTTTATTAGTTTCAGGTATGCAGTGTAATGTGATTCAGCCATCCTGTATGTTACTTGGTGCTCATCATAAGGCTGTTACTTTTAAAAAACTTAACAGAAGAATCAAATTTTGTCAACATTTGATGTGGAAAAACTTGACCTCAGTAAAAATAATAGCCATAGCAAAAGCTTTATAAAAGGTGATAATTGATAACATTTTATTTGGACAAAACATTGATTGATAAATGTTTGTTGATAAGATTTGATTCAACACATTTTTATTTACTATTGATAAAAATTAAATAAATGAAAATGACTTTAGCTGAACAAAACTGAAATAAAAGAAGAAACTTGGAGAGGGTTTAGCTGATCTCCATAGAGAGTGGATATAGAAAATTGGCCTAATGGCATTCATCCCCCAAATTATTTCTTAACCAAAATTAATGACTATTAGTACTACTTAATTAAAGTATTTATATTACAAATGCAGAATCAAAGTATCCTTAGTCAAAGATGGCAGATAAAACATGTCCTGCCCTGGGATTCTAATATTGCTCTAAAATTTATTACTCATTTGTTTTATTAGTTTGCTAGGGCTGCCAGAACAAAATACCAAAGACTGGTGGCTTGAACAACAGGTATTATTGCTTTTCTCATAGTTCTGGAAGTCCAAGATCAAGTTAGAGGCAGAGCTGGCTTCTTCACCTCTCCCCTTAAGCTTGTAGATGGCTGCCTTCTTTCTCCCTGTGTCCTCCCTTGGTGTTTCTCTGTTCACATGCGTGTCTGTGTCCAAATTTCCTCTTATGAGAACACTCATCACATTGGATTAGGGCACACCCTAACATCCTTATTTTAACTTAATCACCTCTTTAAAGGCCCTATGTACAAAACCAGGCACATTTTGAGGTACTGGTGGTTAGGACTTCAACATATGAATTTGTGGGGGGCACAATTAAGCTCATATATTTGTTTAGTAATAGTGTATATACACACTTTCTTTATGACTTCACAGGTTCCTAGAAAGTTAAGAATTGGAAGTCTCAGAGATCATGTAATGTAGTTCCTACCTCTTCTCTTTCAGAAAGAGGAACAATGCAACCTTACGCAAAACACATATCTCTGACTTACAGCTTCCTGTCCCAGGACAGAAGGGTCTATATTCAAGATGAAGACAATATCCTTCAATATTTGTCATCATAAATGACATCCTGTGCTATAAGTAAAGGAGTGCTCTTTGGGAATCATGAAAATCTTGTTTGCATAGTTTAGCAATGATGGAACATTACTTGTGAAAAAATAATGAACAGTAGACAATGTGTTTATAACCCCAAAACTGGGCCACACCCAGACATTGTTTTATTTTTCATTTTATTTTATTTTTTTAAAAGATTTTATTTATTTATTTGTCAGAGAAAGTGAGCACAGGCAGACAGAATGGCAGGCAGAGGCAGAGGGAGAAGCAGGCTCCCCGCTGAGCAAGGAGCCCGATGTGGGACTTGATCCCAGCATGCTGGGATCATGACTCAGCCGATGGCAGCCGCTCAGCCACCCAGCAGCTGAATCACCCAGCCGCTGAGCCACCCAGCCATCTGAGCCACCCAGATGTCCCAGCAGACATTGTTTTAAAAAGTGCTTCAGGATTAAGTTCAGCTTAGATTATTATCAAGCATTTTGCCCTGAGACTAGCTATCTTCAAAAGTATCCCAGGTCCTTTCTGACAATAGATATTTGGGTTCAGAGATTGAAATGGGAGAATGAAAGCTTCAGAAGTCATTAGTGCTTGGTACTTTTTTTTTTTTTTTTAAAGATTTTATTTATTTGAGAAAGAGAGCATGGATAGTTGGAGTGGCAGGCAGAGGGAGAGGGAGAAGCAGACTGCCCTGCTGTGCAGGGAGCCCGATGTGGCCCTGTATCTCAGGGATACATGACCTGAGCTGAAGGCGGACGGTAAACCAACTGAGCCACCCAGGCATCCCTAGTGCTTGGTTCTTGGAGCCTCTTTTCTTAGCTAGAGAAATTTAGGGGCGTCTTCAATTGCTAGGGGAGAAGATGTCATGAGGGCATCAATTTTTGGTGAAATCTTGAGATTCTTTTGGGAATGTCTTACACGTGTCCTGTCTAGAAGCAAATAATAAACATATATTTCATTCATTCATTTTTTTTCATTCATTCATTTTTATATTCCTCTTTCTTATCAAGTGTCCACCAAATGTCAGACATGTGCTAGGTGACAGGTATTTAATCATGATCACATGGAGGCCACAGTTAGGAGATAGGCCATTCAATAGGCAATTACCATAAGGTGTAGTAAGGTCTGTGAGGACTTCAGAGTGCATTGTAGGAGCCTACAGGGAGAAGGCACCCAGCCAGACAGAGGGGTCAGGAGAGCTTCCCCCGCAAGCTAACATGCTGAGACCTGAAAATAAACAGGGTTCAGGTGAAGACAAGTGGCAGGGGGTAAGGGGGGGGGTCCTGGTGGAGGAAATAGCATGTATGTGGTTTGCAGGCAAGAGATGTTGATGGGACCAAAATACATTAACTTTGGCTGAAGTGTAGCATGTAGACAAGGAGAGCACAAGGGTGAGGCTGTAAGAGTGGGTGGGGTGGGGGCTGATGGGTGGGATGTGGGGAGGAGGTGGGGGGGTGATAGATGGGATGTGGGAAGGAGATGGGAGGGTGATGGGTGGGATGTGGGGAGGAGGTGGGGTGGGGGTGACGGGTGGAAAGTGTGGATGTGCGCATCCTAAGACCTCTTGAGAGAGATAGGATAGAGAAAGAGCATGTTCTAAGAACTCCTTATTTCCTCCGGATCTGCTCCAATGATTCTAAGGTGTTCCAAGGAGTCTGTATTGTGACTGTGGGCTTTAGAGCCCGACTGGGTTTGAAGTTCCACTGAGCTGCTTCCTTACCTCATTACCTAATCTGTGTTCCAGTGCCCTCCCTCATTGGTAAAATATAGCTACAGTGGTACCTACCTCAGAGGGCTATTGTAAGAATGAAATAAGATTATGCATATAAACTGATCTGGAGCAATGCCTACAGCATAATACAGTCTCTGTTAACAAAATCCTTATTGTGAAGTCCATCTCACCAAATACTAGGACCTCTTTGTTCTAGAATGAAATTACATTGTCTTGGCTGTTGAAGATGCCTTGCCTTTCATACCTTAAATCCTGGGTTTCAAAGTAATGGTAAGAATTTGTTCTAATAGCTTTATGATACATGCTTGGAATTATGGTCTCTTGACTGTTATTATGCCACAAATGCTCCAAGCCAAGAGCCTGGAACATTTATGAGCAGGTGAGTCATGGAATGGTTGTACAAGTTCAGACTGCTCTAGGGAACATCTTGTTGGTCAGTGGTCATGGGAGCTGGGATGGTCTGTCCACTGCTCCAGAAAGCCAAAGGAAGTCAGGGCATCCTTTATGCCTTGTTAATCATGGAGCAAAAGTTTCAAGTGAAACTTGGAATTTGTGGTCTCTCAGTGGGAAGTTGGGCTAATGACTTGTTTGTACTGTTTTTACTTCCTTTCACGGAAGCTAACAGTAATTCCATATCTGGTGATTGAAAGGACTAGGCTTGTATAGTGTTGTCCTAATGGTATAAAAGCACTTGATAAATTCACTTAGTCAACTAATTTGACTAATATTTATTGATGCTGTATTAAGAATGGGATATAGATATGACTAGTATGTGGTCCCTACTCATTGTGATGTGTCTACTTATGACTGAAGCAAAATAGTAAATGCTAACATAGAGTTTTATTTGAAATGCTACAGAATCACAGAAGGAAAAACCCTAATCTTACTTGTGATTGTGGTGTTTAATTTTACATGTCAGTTTGTCTCATCCATGGTGCCCAGATACGTGGTCAGATGTTGTTCTGGGTGTTTCTGTGAGGGGATTGTTTTAGATGAGATTAGCATTTAAATCAGTGGACTTTGAGTAAAGTAATTGCCCTCCATAGTGTGGGTGGGCCTCATCTGATCAGTTGAAGGCCTGAGTAGAACAAAAGACTGACCTTTCCCAAGCAAGAGGGAATTTTATAGCAGATGGCCTTCATCCCAAATTGCAGCACCGGCTCTTCCTGCATCTCCAGCCTGACAGCCTTTGGACTTGAACTATTGCACCTGCCCTTCCCTAGATCTGCAACTTGCCAACCAATCCTACATTTTTGGGTTTGCTTCCATGATCACATGAACCAATTCCTTAAAATTAATCTCTTTCCCTCTGTGTTCATAACCCAATGCTTCTGTTTCTCTGGAGAACCCTGAATAATATACAGTGGTGATCAGGGAAAGCTTCACAAAATAGGTGATACCCGAGCTGAGTCTTAAAGGATGAATCAGAGGCAGCCATACAGGATTCGGTAAGGGTAGTCTAGGCAGAGAGGACTGCAAGCACAAAGGCATAGAGTCTCCCAACAGCATGGGGTTTTGGGAAAAGTGTAAATAGCTTGGTTTTCTTGAACTTGGGATGTTCAGGAGGTGTGGAGGGAGATGGGAATGGGAAAGTAGGCAAATCATGAAGGCTGTGTATGTATATAATGGTGAATATGGGAGCAGTCATTCAGGTTATGGGGAGTGGAGAGGAATGTTTAGAATGAGCTGGAAGTAGGGTGGGATTTAGGCAAGAGATGACAAGGGGCTGAATAAGGTAGTGGTGGTGAGGAAGGGGCAGAAAGATGGATTGAGAGTAAGGTGGGTGGAGGAAAGGAGGGCACTTGGTTTCTGGCTTGAGCCTATTGGTTGGGTGGTGGCCCTGTGACTCATCTGTTACAGACTTTCTGATGTTAGATTAGCCTGGACAGCTTCCAAATGGGTTTAATTAAGAAAGTGCTAAAGCGGAACTAAACCACCACAACAAGACTAGCAGGCTAGTGAGCTTCCGGAAAACGAGAGAGTTAAAACATACTTTATAGATCCTAGGCTCTCATCAGCTTCGCTCTGTGTTGAAGGTACGTAATTTTATACTCAGGTTGGAGCCTGTGAATTCCAAGGGAGCAGCCTGAGCCTAAAGGAAATAAGTCGTGATGCCAGCTTCTGTATTTCCTGCGTGTAATTGTTCCCCTTGTCTGTCTGACAAGCATAGTATGGACTGACATCATGTCCCAGAACTAATGTGGTCACTCCTTTGGGATAACATGGTAAGACTGATTTTCCTGCAATGCTCTCCCTTCCCTGTGTTCATTCCACCTAATGTGTATGTGTGATTCAAGGCCCAGCACACTTCCTACCTTCAGGAACCTGCCCCATATGATGTCAGCCTGCAATTAACTTGCTTGTCCCTACATTCCTTTGCAGCACTTTGGGGTTTATTATAAATTGCCTTGAATATCTCATTTTTATTTTCTGTGAGTGCATAGCCCTCATCCTCTTTACCTGCTATGGTTTTCATGAAGTTTCAAGTTTCTAGTTTCCACTTTTCTATGCTGGTCATGGACATTTTGGCCCAAGGTAGCAGGAATTACGTGCCACCTGCCCTGATAACTGACATGTACCTATTCATTCATTCAACAAATGTTTTATTGTTGTTGTTGTTTCATTCAGCAAATGTTTATTGAGCATTTGCTGTGATCCAAGTAAGCAGTCCTGTCCAGTGTACATCCTTGACTCCCTCTCCCCCTCACTCAGTTCCAACCAGAGACTTATTCCCATCTTAAGACTCTTCCAACCTGTCTTCTGGCTGGCTGGAGTGTCCTCCCCCAGAACTTCCCAGCATTCAGATTTCCTTCATCGCATGTCCTCAGAGAGACTAGCCTCCCATGCATCTGCTCTCTATCTCATTATCCTTTGCTTTGTGTAGAACACATATTAATTATGAGACCAGTTTGTTTGTTGAGTTGTTTATGGTCTGTTTCTCCCAAGTTGGGTATAAGCTGCAGGAGCACAGGATTGTTTTGTTCTCTGCTGTAACCCATGCACTTAGCATGGCGCCTAGCTATTTGTAGGTATTCTGTGGGTGCCTTTTGAATCAGTGAGTTAGCTGTGTTAGACAGTTAGGCGTCTGCCCTGATCCTCTTCACGGAGAAGGCAGGCTCTAAGTACATACTTGTAATGAATATACCATATGAAATAGCATATACAAGTATGGTCACATAGTGGGGTAGTTCATTGAGACCACGGGCTGGAGAAAGTCCTCGCTGAACCCAGAGAGGTTTAAGTGGAGACCCAAAGGACTTCACAACCTCTTTTACACACTGCTGATATGTCCCAGTTTTCTTGTGCTTTATGCTACCCAGAAACTCCTTCATCTTTGACTCCTGGGACAACATCTTTGATTATTAATGGGGTAAAGAGGTAATGGACCCTTCTAGCTATTTAAAGACACTCAGCACTTTTAAGATACATCACAAACAGTCCATTTTAGCATATAATAAATAATAATGCTTCAACCCAGCCCATTTCACCATCATGTTTATTAATGGCATTCACTGTTACAGCTGTTCATGCATTCATTTCACTGTGACAGACATTAAGCTAATGCTACCGTACACGTGACGAATCTTACTCCATCTCTTCTATGCAGAGGCGGTTAACCTTCATGCTGTCTGCTGTTGTTTACTCCACAGCTAAAGCACTGCTCTGTTAGGATCTCACTAAAGCGAGTTTTTCTCCCTTCCATACCACAATATTGCTAGCAAAGCACTCTGCTATGCATCTGGGGGTTGCTACACCGATGACCTGTTTTCTTAAAGGGTCCCTTTGGATATAATTACCTTGATCTTGCCCTTGATATCAAAAATGTCACTGCCACGTGGCTGATGGGAAAATGTTTCATTTTTATGGCAGAGCCATATAAACACTTAATCACAGCTTTCCCTTTCCCTGTTTTATAACCACCATAACCTTAACTATCTCCCCATGTATTTATTTCATTGCTTCAAAAATGGATGTTTGTTGATTCAGTGGCTAGTTAGGGCTCATTTCTAGTCAACTGAAAAGGTCTTGTGTTTGGGGACTCAAATTATAATTTCAGCTGGTTTCTCCATCTCTTCAGCAGAAAGAGAGGTATGTGACCAGAATGTACAATACGCAATTAGACTGGAAGATGGGACTCTGTTATTCCAAAGCTACCACCCGTGCTTGGGGATGAGACTCAGAGGAGGAGTGGTTATTATTGGAGTCCTTTGTCTTCTAGCCTTCTTTCTCTCTTTGTGACCTTGGACAGATCTCGCCTCTAAGCTGCAGTCTGTTCCCAAATGAAACCATGAGATTGGGTTGGATTGTGTGTGGACTCTCTTCTGGGAGGCAGCCAGAAGATTTACTGATAAGGTGTGGAAATCTCTAGCTCTGCAGAATTTCTGTTTGGTAGAGTTGCTGAGGGGACTCAGTGTGGGCAACTTTATGGTCTCTGGTTGCCTCTTCTAGCTTTTAGCATCTTTGAAAACAGTTGGAAAGGGAGAGAATAGAAAATTGTGCTTACTGTGTAAATAGTTAATAATGCTATCAATTTCTACCTCATTGCCGTTTAATGGAGATAGGAATCTCATTATTCAGAGACATGCAAATGTAGCAATTCTAGTCTTTACATACAGCCTCTGAATCACTATGCCACTCACACTATGTAATTGCTCTGTGAACTCAGGCACATAAAAAATGTCACCCTAATCACCGCGGGTCATAGCACCACTGAAGAAAGAGCTAGAATAATAGGTATTTGAAAGGGGACATGCTGAGGATTGCACTGTTGCAAGGCAAAAACAGGCCAAACACAATGGCCTCTGATTGGCTTTGCAGAGCAACTGGCTGGAAACTGACACAGCTGTCCCCCAAATGGTGGCAAAGTTTGAAGGTGGCTCTGAGAGACCTGTCTTGAAATTGAACTAGCAAGATTAGAAATGAGGGCTCTCTGTGACCTTGAAGAATGCTGTCCGACCTGGCTTTCAACTACATTATTCACTTCCACTACACCAGAAATACAGACTTCTAGGAGTTTCTTTGGCCCAGATATGCTGTCAGGTATGGCAGCCACTAGTCCCATGGCCACTGAGCACTTGAAATATGGCCGGTGCAACTGAAATGAGCTGCGAATGTAAAATACATACTGGATTTCAAAGCACTATGAAAAAAAAAGAATATAAAATATCTCATTAATGATTTCCTATTGATTATATGTTAAAATAATATTTTAGGTATATTGAGTTAAACAAAATATATGGTTCAAATTATTTTCTCTGGTTTACTTTTGCTTTTTTAATGTGACTACTTAGAAAATGTAAAGTTATATATGTGGGCCACATTTTATTTCCCTTGGACAACCGTAGCCTGGGGTAATCAGACGCTTGTTTACTCTAGTTGCTAAGATTCTACCTTGATTTTCTTGCTCTCTTTACAAACTCCAGTTCCTTTAAAGATTGTTCACATAGATTCAAGGAGCCTGGTTCCTCATTATTATTCGGGTGCAGAGTTCCTACTTTTAACCTGTTCTTCTTAGCACCTCTTCTGTCTAGCACCCCGACCATATTCCCGGTGTGAACAACCTGTGTAAAATATGTCCCTCTAGTTGCAAAGAAGGCACTGTTTCCAAGGACACCCGTTTCAGTTCTAGATGGACTATGACTCATGGCGGTCATTGGAGTGTAAATCTGACACAGGTTTAACCTTTTGGTGGGATTTTGTTTTTGTTTCAGAAAAACTATGGGGGTAAAAAACAGCAGCATATCAAGGGCTGTGTGTGGTGTTAACGAGAAGCAGGGGTGTAGTTTGACGTTAGAAGACAGATTCGAATCCTTGTCGGCCATGCACTAGCTATGTTTGATTTGGACACATCACTCTATCTGAGCCTTAGTTTCGCCCTCTGTCAGATACCTGTAAGATGAACTCAACAATGCTTCCTTCCGAGGGTTGCTGACATTTCAAATGAAATAACGTATAAGAAAATACTTGTCAATGTGAATCTCTGTGTATGGCTACCGGTTCTGGCCAGAGAGGTAGATCCTGTGGGCAGATGGTTTTGTTTGGCCAGAAAAGTGTGTTTTATTTGAATCAGAGTGCCTCTAGGGAGATCCTGTCAGTTTGTCACAGACTTTGCAACTCCTGTTATCTTAATTCAGCTGATTTGAGTCACTCGCCTGACTGCTGAAGATTGATGTGTTTGTGTACCTTACAAAATGGGAGGGGCAACATTTGATAACACAACCATACTTGATGCTGGCTGACATGGTTCCTGTCCCCAGGACTTCATGGTAGGGATAGAAGTCACACCATAACCAAGTCTGGACGCACAGATGTTTACTAAGCACCTGAGTGCTTAGTAAATGTCTAAATCTCAGGGATACAAATAAAGAGCACATCAACTGTGGGTACAACAAAAGGACAACTAATTCTGTTTGGGGGAAGGATAGTTAAGAGGTGGGAGGAAGAAAAGTAACATTTTTGAGCCAAGACTGGGCCATCCTTATGATTAGGCATTTGTCATATGCTATTTCATCTACACCTCAAAAAGCTCTTAGAGGTGAATGCTGTTATCTTCATTTTGTAGATAAGGTCTGGTGGCTCTTGGAATCCACCCAAGGTCACTTACCTGGACAGAGCTGGGATGTGAATCCAGGTTCCTCTGAGTGGGCCCAAGGGCGTGGTGTATTCCCTCTGTTTCCCCTCGAGATTAATGAAAGCATGACTCATAGCAAATGCTTTATTTCTGTTTGCTGGGCGTCTCTCCTACTCCCTACCCACTGCTTTCCTAGAGTGTTGTTTTTTTGACCCAAAATTCATTTACTTGTGAAAGTTACAATAACATACTTTAAATGCATACAAAATTGCAAAATGCTTTTTCAACAAAGATACTAGATGTATTTAATGATGACATAAAGGTATGTCTCATAACTTTTGTTCTGTTTTAAAGTCATCATGAGGGGCGCCTGGGTGACTCATTTAGTTGAGTGTCTGACTCTGGATTTCGACTGGGGTTGTGGGCTGAGCCTTGCCACAGGCTCAGCACCCACTGCTTGAGGATTCTCTTCCTCCTACTGCCCCTCCCCCGATGCATGTGCCCGTACACTCTCTCTAAAATAAATGAATCTTAAAAAAAAAAAAAAGGTCATCTTGAACTCAGAAGTGTACATCAATGGAGCTCTCCTCCGCTGGTGTAAATATTTTAATTGGTCTCATGTAAGAGTGTCTTCCATTTTGGAGATTGGCTAGAATCCAAGCTTGTTGAGAAGTGGTACTTAGAGTCTATAGGGCAACACTAACTTTTCTAAGACATGGAACACAAATGTCAAAGAGAGGCATGGAAATGTCAGGTGCTAAATCCATCTTCATGCGCTCGTTCACCTGCTAAATCCATCTTCATGCGCTCGTTCACCTCCTAAGGTGACTGTGGCCTTGGTATCCTGTCCTCCCTTTCCTTCAGTCTGAAGGGGATGTTTATGGCCTGTGGATGTTTGTTGCCAGGGCATCTGAACAGCCTGCAGTGAACTCTGATCCCAGCAGTGACCAAGGTTGTTTGATTATAAAAGTTGGGGAGCTCTGGTTCTTGACTATAGTAGCCTTTAGCATTGATTCCCTAGTGATAAACACCCCCCCCCACCCCACACACCTCCCTTCAGCTAAGTTGTCTTGTCCCCTTTCCATTGTTTTCACAATCGAAAGACCTTTGTCTCAGCCCTTTACTCCAGGCTGCCTTGGGATTGGCTCTTTAAGTGGGCAAAGGTCATGGTAAGAGAGTTGCAAATAAGCATACCCAGGGCAATGGCCTTGTTTTGGGCTTACAGTGCACCATGAGACAACAGCCTTCCTCAGCTTGTGTTTGACTTTCCTCTGCTATAGTGGGGGTAAAGGTCACTGTGGGCTCATTGAGAGCCCAGGGTCTAGAAGCTGACACACCTAGGTCTGAATCCCTACCATGCCAAGTTAACTTAATCCTTAACCAACCAAGCTCTGTTTGCTCATATATGAAACTATGTAGTAGCAACAAGGCTGTTGTGAGATTTTAATAACAAAAAGCACTTCTCTTGTTCTTACTGTTAGGCACTGTTTTGAGTGTTTTATATATATTAACTTAATGAATCTTGCAACAACCCTATGAGGTGAGTACAGTTATCATCCCCATTTAACAGATGAGAAAATACAAGGAGAGGTTAAGAAATTTTCCCAATGATGGGACGCCTGGGTGGCTCAGTCATTCCTTAAGCCTCTGCCTTTGGCTCAGGTCATGATCCCGGGGTTCTGGGATCGAGCCAGCCTGGGGCTCCCTGGTGATCAGGGAGTCTCCTTTCCCTCTCCCATTCCCCCTGATTGTGTTCCCTCTCTCACAGTGTTTCTCTCTGTCCAATATATAAATAAAATCTTTAAAAAAAAAAAAAAAAGAAAGTTTCCCAATGTTCCAGAGCTAGTAAATGCAAACCTGAGATATCAAAACAGTGTGAGTCCAGTCTGTTCCTAAGTGCTAGGCTATGCGTAAATATTAAAAATATGCACATTTGGAACACAGTGGATGTTTAAGAAATTCTATTAATCCAATTATTATTATTTTTAATGTCCTGGATTTCACAGCTTCCATGATCCACTTCAGAATTAGAGTGAAACTTGAGGCATTTTTTTGTGAGATGATTTTTTTTCATATTTCTGAGTTTGGATGAGAATATTGTGTCTGCATTCAGTTCCTCTGTCTTTTAACTGTAACTTGTTAAGCTTCAATATTTTCATCACATTTTGCAGTTAAAAAAATTTTTTTTGCAGTTTACATTTTATATTGTACTTAATGATGCATGTGAGCATCCTCTCATAGGCTTCTAATAAGCTCAAGTGAGTCAATATGGGTAAAGTACTTAGGCATGTCCTTGAACCTGAATATGTGCTCTATCAGGAAAGGATATATGAAGGGTCCTGAAGATATGAATATGATTTCACCTAATCCTCCACTTTGCTCTCTCTTTATGGGAATGCATCTGTTCCCACATCACCTAGGACCAGTTGAGACATCTTAGAGTTGCTATAGACTGTGTTGCCAGTTCCCAGATAAGGAGCTCCTTGGGGCCGGAGTTTGGCTTGATGCCTCCCTAATGGTGAAGGCCCACCACGTTGACTGGTGCACTGAAAAGAAGCATGAACTGGGCAAGACACTGAATCACTTTTCTTTGTGCCAAATTCCAGTAGGGAACAGTCAAAAAGAAATAAGAGGAACATGCCCTCATTTCCCAAACTTGCCATTCTACCTCTAAGGTCCTTGATGTCAATGATTCATCACACAAGGAATTAATAACACCCTTCAGGTGGCCTGTTAATCCAACATCTCCTTACTCAAATTGTCAAACATGGGAACTATGTCACATTACATGGAAAATAGGGCTGAGCTGTATGTACAATAAGGACAACATTGGCTCATATTGTTTTTGTAACTGTGAAGATTCTCTGCATATAATTTGTGTGTGTGTGTGTGTGTGTGTGTATATATATATAAATATATATATATAAATATATATATATAAATTTACCTATGTATTAAGCATCATTTTAAAAGCTTTATGTGTATTAACTCACTTAATTCTCATGATAGCCTCACAAGGTAGATACTTTTGTTATCTCTATTTTAGGGTTAAGGACACTTTGGCACAGAGAGGTTGGACAGGCTGCCCAAGGACACACAGCTGGTGTGTGGTGGAGGCAGGATTTGAATGCAAGAGTCCTGTTAACAGCCAATTCCTTATTTTTATGAAGTCTTTCGCTTTCTAATATGCAATTAACATAGAAAATATTATGTTAGTTATTAAATAAACACATCACAGAGATTTCAGAAACCCAAGGGAGAGCTCTCTTGGGTGGTCAGCAACTATTTTCCTCCTGTGAACTTCCTCTGTAATGGCAAAGGGTTGGGAGGAGCATGACTTCCCAGGTGAAAGTGACATAATTCGCTACTTCCAGAGGTACCCCACTTCCAAACAGTACATCAGAGAGCTCTCCCTTCAGCAGCCGCTCTCGTATCTGCCCCAAGGACCCAGCCTGGGAACTGAATCACCTGCAGGCCTGGCATTCCCACTCTTCCCATGTCTTGGTCAAGGGCTGCTATCATGAAATACCATAGACTGGGTGGCTTAAGCAACTACCATTTACTTAACATGGTTCTGGAGGTTGGGAAGTTTATGATCAGGGTGCCAGCAGATTCAGTTCTTGATAGGGGTTCCCGTCTGGCTTGTAGATGGCTGCCTTCTCACCATGTCCTCACCTGACCTCTCCTGTGTGCTCAAGAAGGAGAGCCCTTCTCTACTTTTAAGGGCACTGATCATATCATAAAGGCCCACCCTCATGACTCCATCCACATCTGTATTCCCAAAGGCCTCCTAGGACTTCATATATCTTCACTTTGGTTAGGGCTTCAACATATGAATTTTGGGGGATACAAACATTCAATCCATAACACCTATCTTCCCTACAGACCATGGGACTTGAGCTGTTGATTCCAGTAAAAAGTGAGGCACTGAGTAGTCAACAAGTACTTGTTGAACTGGAAGGAGTTGAATGATCCTCTGGTATTGTAAAGTCCCTGAGGATTTGGGCTTTCCTCTCTGCCTGGAAGAGGGACTGCAGAATATACTCAAATGCCAAAGAGGAGTAGTGGTGGGGGTCAGAGTCGCCTTTGCAGTGCCTGGTGAAACAACTTCTCTTTAGGATAAGTGGAGGAAAGAGATGGGCGACAGAGTGAGGAAGACCCAGGTCTGCATCTTGGTGCTGCTACAGAGAGGCTGTGCGGCCTAGGTCTTCTGTAACCCCCATCCTTGCTCTTCTGTAAAGACGAATGATACCAATCTCAGGGATGTGCTGGGAAAGCATGGTGGAGAAACATATATTAACAACTAGTGCACATCCTGGCTCCGAGGAGGCACCAGAAAAGGTTTCCTCTTACTCAGTTAGCTCTTTATCTGTGCCAGGTAAAGCTTTCATTAGGAGGTGGGCAACCAAGAGAGCAGATATGGGAATGTCAAACGCATGGGTCACAGATGCTGAGAATCTAAAAAGGGATATGTCATGGGAACCAAATAAAGTATTTACCTGGGAGCCCACCCACAAAGCCTGAGGTTACCTATTAGCCTAACAATGAGTTCCGTGGTGCCTCTTGCAGGGAGGGAAGGAGAGAAATGAAGAAAACCCACTATAGGTGAAATGTCCGTGTAGCCCTTTTAGCTCTCAAAACCCCTGTCCTCAGAAACTTTAAAGGAACTGGGAGCAGTGGGTAAAGGAAGACAGGCTATGGAAGAAGGTAGACTAGACACTATATGTAAGGAAAAGGGAGGGAGTGATACTAAGCAAGCATTCAGAAGTAAGGGAAGCTTGATTCATTCATTAACATTACAGCAAAACTTACCACCTAGTTACCTTTGTGTGAGACAAGGAAGTTTCCAGACCCTTGTGTCCCCCAGCTCCCATCCTTTCTTTATTGGGGAGGTCTAGCCGCCTGCCTCAACCACCTGCCTCTACCAGCAGCTTTGACATTGGGTTAGCAGCTCACTCTCTCTGCTCACCTCCATTCTCATCACAAAGCCCAGCTCTTGACACATTACCAGGAACCGAGGAGTAGTGAGAGTTTAGAAAAGGCCATTGATTCCCCTTCTACAAGAGTAGTATCTAAGAACATAGGCTTCATGATCAGACTCATACGGATTTATGTCCAGACTTCACTGATTTTTTTATTATGTGACCTTGGATATGTTTTTTAAACCCCAAGAGCCTCAATTTCCTTATCTGTAAAGTGGGCATTGATAATAATACCTATTTCTTATGGTTGAGTGAATTAAATTGCATAGTAGAAGTGAAACACAGCAGCGCCTGGAAATAATGAACACTTAGCAGAGAATAACCATTATCATTCTTAGTAGTGATTTTTTTTTAATATACTAGGAAAAACCCAGTTATCTTTCATTTTGTTTTCTCTCTGATCCTGATGGTTGCAGGTTAGTGGAGAGAACAAGACCAACATATGGCTGTGCCATTAATTAACTGTGCAACAATGAGCAAGCCTGAAACCATCCTGAGCTGGACTTGCCTCCTCTCTAAAATAAGGACAATGGTCGTCCTTCTGCTTGCTAGACTATGAGTGTGCCGGGGGGTGGGGGGGCGGCTCAAGAGATAATGCCACTGGGGCACCTGGGTGGCTCAGTTGGTTAAGCGTCTGCCTTTGGCTCTGGTCATGATCTCAGGGCCCTGAGATGGAGCCCCATGTCGGGCTCCCTGCTCAGCAGAGAGTCTGCTTCTCCCTCTCCTCAGCACCTCCCCTCCTCCACTGGCTTGTGATTTCTTTCTCCGCCTCTCAAATAAAAAAATAAAATTTAAAAAAGAGAGAATACCATCAAAGTGCTCAGGAAGGCAACAGTGGGAGGGGAGATGTAAGATGATACCCATAATCACGTAGTAGCCCTACGGTGGTTTTCCAAGTGTAGTCTACAGCACCCCCTCTTAGAAATGCAAATTCTCAGGGTCACCCCAGGCCTTGTAGACCAGAAACTCTGGAGGGTGGGGCAGGTGATCAGTGTTTACTCAGCAGCCCAGGTGATTATGCTACACCATCCAGTTTGGGAACCCCTGCATTACGGTTATCCAGAGAAGGGAAGAGATGAGATGTCCAAAAGAAGCTAACTTTTTTACTGAGTTATTCCTAACTTAGGAAGATATTTATAAATGATCTTTCCCTCTCTCTTCTTATGCAGAAGGATATTCAAATATATTTTTTATTTAGCTAATGCTATGGGCTAAATTGTGTTCCACCAGAATTCGTATGTTGAGGTCCTAACCTCAGTACCTGGGGATGTGGCTGTATTTAAAGAAGTAGTTAAGGTAAAATGAGGTCATATAGGTAGGTCCGAATCCATTATGGCTGGTGTCCTTGTGAGAAGAAGAAATTTGGATGTTGAGAAGCATAGAGGGCAGACCATGGGAAGACAAGGGGAGATGGCCATCTACAAGTGAGAGAGAGAGACCTCCAAAGAAACCAGTCCTGCTTACACCTGGATCTTGGATGTCTAGCCTCCAGAACTGTGAGATAATAAATTTAAATTTCTGTTGTTTAAGCCACCCAGTCTGCGTTTTTAAGGCAGTCCTAGCAGACCAGTACAGCCAAAGGTGGGGGCACTCAGCACAGTAGAGAAGGAAGTTTGCATTGTTCAAGCTGTTAGCTGTGGGCAAGGAGGTGAGTTCAGGTTGGACTTCTTTGGGACCACAAGCCCATATCACTTTTAGGTACCTCTTTTGATGAAAACAAAATAGGTGGGGCATTTGCTTACTTTAGAAAAGAGTTCTTCACCTTACGGGTGACTCACTTGTCACAAGAGAGAGATTAGAAGTGATGATAAAAAACACTATGGATCAGTGTTTTCAGATCAGAATGAAAGTCAGTGGAGAAGTATTATTTGTTCTACAAACATTGTGTTCACATATAACCTTTCAGGAATGTGTTTACCTCAGGAAGGCAGACAGCTGGGACTATGTGCAAGGGATCAGATAGAGCCTGTGGAAGAAATTGTTTGGAAGAACCTAGCCATTTTCAGCCCACAAACCAGGCTCAAGAATATTAAGGAAAAAAGAAACACAGGACCCTGATGATGACCTGATTATTTGCTAAGTGGGTTTACTCCCCCTGCCTTTGAGTTTCACCTGCATTTTGATCTTTTTTCTTCTTCTTTCTTTAAATTTCCATGGAGATTTAGACTTACAAATGTTGTCAGGTTAATTAACCTGGGTCTGGGTGTATAGATGGGGAATTTGAGAAAACACCTCAAATAGGTTCTGCCATCCAGCCACCTTGTCCAGGGTGTGACCATTGATGTCACATCAGATAAACAGATGTACATACAGAACTTGCTTTCCCCACAGCTTTCTCTGAAGTCACTACCCTGGGGTTGACATGTTGACGGGTCAACATTTTATCTGTCCACTTTTGGAAACTGCTCGTGAGAAGCAAGCCCTACTCCTTTCTCCCTGCTCCTCACCCTCCAAATTTACACTATGTATATTTTAAAATGTCATTTAAAATGATCATACCATAACTGAATAGAAGGCTGACTCTCCTCATTGTAAATGAAGAGACACATGGTTTCTTAACATTCAGTATGAGATGCAGAAGTTCTTCCAGGTCCTAACAATTTTTTTCTTCCATTGGATAATCCTTCAGGAGAGTAGCTTACACAAAGCATGAAGACGACATGATAAAACAACAATTTGACCTTTAAGCTCTGCTGAAAAGACAGACCAAATAATAGACCATTTGTCTGCCATAAAGATTTCCATACAGGGATGCCTGAGTGGCTCAGTTGGTTAAACGTCTAGCTCTTGATTTTGGCTCAGATCATGACCTCAGGGTTGTGAGATCAGATTCTTGTGTTGCGCTCCATGCTGGGCGTGGATCTAGCTTGGGATTCTCTCTCTATCTCCCTCTGCCTCTCCCATGCTCACCCATGCACTCATGTACCGCCTCCCAAAAGATTTCCATAGAAAATTTTTCTTCCTCTGTTCATTCCATCCATTGGCAGTCATATAAAAGCTAATATGCTGGGGCACCTGGGAGGCTCAGTGGGTTAAAGCCTCTGCCTTCGGCTCAGGTCATGATCCCAGGGTTCTGGGATCAAGCCCCGCATCGGGTTTTCTGCTCAGCGGGGAGTCTGCTTCCACCTCTCTCTGCCTGCCTCTCTGCCTGCTTGTGATCTCTGCCTATCAAATAAATAAATAAACAAAATCTTTTAAAAAAAAAAGCTAATATGCAAAAATCACATGGAGTAAGTGTAGTTAGTAGGTTCTCTTGTATGAAATGCATTTCACTTTGCCGCACTGGCATTTGTGAAAGTACTGTTGAGTGCTGTGTAGGGGCAGAGAGAGTGGGTAACTTGCATGAGATTCAGGGCTGGGCTGTTTTTAATTTGGGGCAGAGGGGAAGCTGGGATCAGTTTTGTGCTGAGTATAAGATGCTGCACTGTCTTGGCAGTGACATGAAATCTTACCTCTGGTAAAAAGTTCCATGGTTCTTGATTATTTTTTCTTTCTTTTTTTAATAGTCCACACTTTGTTTAAGAAATCGTCTTTATTGTCTGCTGGGTTTGCATAGATATTTCCCTGGAGAGAGTGAAAACATATGTAATTCTCATTGTGGTCGGCCTGGGGTGTGCTGCCCAGATGCCCACTTCAGGACTGCAGCTGGAGAGTGACTGGCTGACAGCTCACACCTGTGTCCTCCTACTCCCTCAGCGCTGGTGAAGAAAAACCACATAGTTCAAGATCATGACCATTTCCGAGGAGCAGTCAAAAATCCCATGACTGGCTCATGTGGGGGTAGAAAGTTTCAGCCTCTTTGCCTTATTTCTCGGGACATCTCTCCAGGGCCATCCCAGCTCCAGAGCTCCCAAAGGGATCAGTTGAGGTCTTTGCTGTGACTGCCCTGCAGCTCAGTTTCTCCCTTTGCCTCAGTTGACAGCTTTGTTTCCACACAGGTGTTGGTACCTAGATCATTCCCCAATAAACCTCTTGCATGTAATTCTCCATCTCTGATTCTGTTTTCTAGGGAGCCCAACCTGCCAGCAATACTTTCCCTTAAATATGGCCATTGTTTTATTTTTCATGATAGTTGTTAAGAGATAAATTCTTATTTTCACATTGAAATGAGTATAAGAATTGAAATTGTTTTGAAATCCATTGGAACAAAACATCAATGAGGACACTCGATTGGTTAACCTGAAGTTTGGTCATTGTGTTTGAATTGACTGCCAGCCACACGCAGTGTGGCCATATGGCAGAGGTGAAAGTCTGAGGCCAAGGGCCCTGTTGAGAAAGGCCAAAGGTTCAACCTCCTTATTGTTCAGTCTGTTTTCCGTTGCTTCCTGGTCTCAACCTGTACTCTAACCTGGCCAGTCATAGTCAAAAATGTTCTCTTGACCTGCCCTTGGAACAGGTGATAGGATGTGGATAACCACTGCAAATCTGTCACCGGGGCTGGAAAAACAGGCCCCAGCACCTGCCCTGCCATGTATGGAAAGCAGAACATTTATCAAGATCAACTCAGGAGAAGCCAATTTGGAATTTTTCCCCAAAAGATAAGAGGCTAGGTTCCCACAATTTTTTTTTTCAAATTTAAAATACACACAATTTTGGCACAAAAATAAACACATAGATTAATGGAATAAAATATAAAGCCCAGAAATAAACCCATGCTTGCATGGTCAGTTAATCTAGGACAAGAATATACTGTGGAGACAGTCTTCCTCGAAAAGCAAGCCCTGCCCCTTTCTCCTTGCTCCTCACACTCCAAGGGTTGCTTGGGTTGAAAGGATCTGCTCAGAGGAGGAAGAAAGGAAAAAGGTCAGATAATGATCCCTGGCCAGGTCCTGGGGGACTTCTGGAGCATAAGGGACTGTTTTATGAAGGGTGGAATATGTGTACATGTGTATAGGTACGTGGTGTGTGGGGGCCAGCCATGATGGAGAGGAAGAGGACTGCAGGTGCTGTGAGGCTAGTGGACTGAATTTCAAACACATGTGAGCAGAAATATTCCCAAAGGATTTTACAGGAGTTTGGAAGCCTGCAAGAGCAGATGCCAGTAGGAGCCAATGGAATGCAAACGATAGATATTACAAGTTAACATTTACTGGGCATCTGCAGTGTCTAGGTAGCATGCTAAACTCTACAGCTCCATTAATCCTCCAGCAACTCCTTAAAGGCGGGGGGTGCTTTTACTCTTTTCTAACACAAGAGGAAACTGGATCCTGAGGAGGTTAAATAACTTGCTCAAAAAATGGCTGAGCTACACATTGTTGTTCAGTTTTGGAAAATTGTATTGTTTGTGTTTTCTTAACGGGAAGCTCTTAAAAGTCATAAAATCTTGAGCTATGAAGACAAATTTAGGTTTCTGTCATTTTATTTTATTTTGTTTTAATAGAGCACAAGCAGGGGGAGCAGCAGAGGGAGGGGGAGAAGCAGACTCCCGTTGATCAGGGAACCCAACTTGGGGCTTGATTCCAGCACCCTGGGATCATGACCTGAGCCAAAGGCAGACATTAACTGACTGAGGCACTCAGACACCCCGGTCATATCTTTGCCAATATCAGGCTGTGTGGTCTTGGACATGTTATATAACCTCTCTTAGCCTTACAAAGTTATTGGAAGGATAGAGCTAATAAACACAAAGAAAAATACTCACTTAGTGATAGTTATCTTTCAAGATCCCAACCCAGCTAATGACTATGAGTTCACTGATGAATTAGGTGCTATATACTTTTCAGCCAAAAGAAAAAAGTAAACTTTGGCGATAGTCTAGGATACTTGATAGATTAATTGCACAAACAAACCTCCCCCCCCCATTATTCAGTTATTATTAACTCAATGTGATAGCTAATTGTATGTCAACTTAACTGGGCCACAGGGTGCCCAGATAGTTGGTCAAACACTAATCTGGATGTTTCTGTGAGAGATGTTTTTATTTTGGATGAAATTAACATTTTAATTGGTAGACCAGTCAGTTTGTCTTAATGTCAGTGGGCTTCATCCAATCCGCTAAAGGCCTGAATAGAAAAAAAGGCTGACCCTTTGAAGACGAAAGAATTCTGCCTGCCTCACTGCCTTTGGGTTGGGACATTGGCTTTTTCCTGCCTTCAGACTTGAACTGAACATCCGCTCTATCCAGGTCTTGGGTCTGCTGGCCTTTTGACTTGCACTAGGACTGTACCATTGGCTTTCCTGGGTCTCCAGCTTGCTGACTCACTCTGCAGATCTTGGGATTTATTAGTCTTCCTGATCACCTGTGCCAATTCCTTATCAATTACCCCCCCCCCCCCCACCCAACCCCCTGCCCTGGATAGGTAAGAGTGTGTGTGTGTGTGTGTGTGTGTGTGTCTGTCTGTCTGTCTGTGCACACACATCCTATTGGTTCGGTTTCTCTGCAGGACCTTGACTGAATATTTGCTCAATAAATACTGTCCTACTGCTGTCTGGATCCCAGGGACTGGGCTCCAAGTCATAGATAGAGAGTGAATAAAGGAGTCTAGTATCCTGTCCTCATACAGTTTATAGTGTACAGCCTAGACTAGTTGAAGAAGCCTTGGAGACCTTAGATAACTCATTGCAAATAGTGAACAAAATTTGCAGTAAGTGCCACAGAGAGAAAACATAGCAGGGGCTGTGTGTGCATAAGTCAGGGCCCTCCCCCCACTCTGGACTTCCCTGAGGAAATAACACATGGGCTATATAAGCTGAGATGTCGGGGGAGAATGGGCATGAATCTGGGAGCGTCAAAGGGAACATGATGGGGAAGCACCCTGAGCAAAGGCCGCAGCTTGGATTTGTTCTTCTTCTTCTTCTTTTTTTTTTTTAAGATTTTATTTATTTATTCAAGAAACAAGAGATTGCAAGCAGGCAGAGAAGCAGGCAGAGAGAGAGGAAGGGAAGCAGGCTCCCTGCTGAGCAGAGAACCCGACTGGGGGCTTGATCCCAGGACTCCGGGCAGAGGCCTCAACCCACTGAGCCACCCAGGCGATTTGTTCTACGTGGAGAAGGTGGCTCGTATGTTCCAGAAGTAAAAGGAGGTAGCTGCAGTGGAGCAAAGAGGGCAAGTTAAATGAATGAAGAACTGGTTTATTCTTTCATCCGCTATTCTTTTTTGAGGAGATTGTGTGACTTGGTGTTAATTTTTCTTTAAATGTTTGATAGAATTCTCGAGTGAAACCATCTGAGTCTGGAGATTTCTTTTCAGCCGTTTTAAAATTATAAATACAATTTCTTTAATAGTTACAGGGCTAATGAAATGATTGATTTCATACTGGATGCGTTGTGGTAGTGTGTGCTTTTTGTAGGATTGGTCCATCTCATCTAGGTCCTCAAATTTGTATATGTAGAATTGTTTGCAATATTCTGTTATTACTTTGATGTCCACAGTGTCTGTAGCAATATCCCATTTCATTCCTGATATTGGTAATTTGGGGTTTTGTTTTGTTTTTTTTCCTTCTCATTCTTCATCAGCATTGCTAGAGTTTTGTCAGTTGATCTTTTAAAGGAGTCAGTGTTTTATTCCAGGGAATTTTTTTTTCTATTTTTGTTTTCAATTTTATCAACTCCTGTTCTTTTCTTTGTTATTTCCTTCTTCTGCTTTCTTTGGGTTTATTTTGCTTTTTAAAAAAATGTCTCGAGGTGGGAGCTTAGGTGGTTGATTTGAGACTTTTCATCTTTATTAATGTTACCGTAAGTGCTACAGATTTCCCCTTAGCACTGCACTGGCTGTCTCCCACAGATTTTGATATAGTGAATTTTTATTTTCATTCAGTTGAATATATTCTAAAACCATTTCTCTTGAAACTTCCTTAGGACCCATAGGGTCTTTGGAAATGTATTGTTTGGTTCCCAAGTGTTTGGAGATTTTCCTGTTATCTTTTGTTGTTGGTTTCTAATTTAATTGCATGTGGTTCAAGAACACACTGTGAATTTCCATTCTTTTACATTTGTCAAGGTAGGTTTTATGACTCAGGGTATGGTCTCTTTGAGTATATGCTCTATGCATGTGTTCTGCTATTATTGGGTGGATTATTCTATAAATGTCAATTGGCTTCTGTTGGGTAATAGTGTTACTGCATTCTTCTGTATCCTTGATGATTTTGTGCCTAGTTGTTCCGTTAGTTGTTCAGAGAACAGGATATTGAAGTCTGCAACTATAATTCTGGATTTGCCTGTTCTTCCAGTTCTATCAGGTTTTGCTTCATTTATCTGGTCACTCTGTTGCATACGCATTTAGGATAATTATGTCTTCTTGGTGGATTGACCCTTTTATAATTATGTAATAATGTCTTCATCTCTGATAATCTTCTTTGCTCTGAAGTTTATATGATATTAACGTAGCCACTCCTGTTTTCTTTTTTATTTTGAACTGAATACAGAATTCTGGGTTGGCAGAAGGATGTTGGGCTCCTTCCTTGACTGCCATGATTTCTGATGAGTAATTTGCTATTACTAGAATCATTATTTTCCTTATAAGTAAAGTGTCATTTCGTTCTTTCTGCTTTTAAGATATTTTTGTCTTTAGTTTTCAGTTGTTTGACTATGCATCTTAGCAAGATCCCTAGTGGTCTTTCTTCTTTCTACCTTTCAGAGTCTTACTCTGAAAACTTTCAGAATCTTACTCTGAAAACTCTCAGAGTTTGTTTTATACGTAAGATCCAGAGTTTTTAGTTTTACTTAGCAGGAAGAATGAGGAAGGGCACGTCTCCATCTTTCTGGAAGCAAAAGTTCCCAATGTATATCCAGATTATTTATTTGGTCTTTTTAATCCTGGCCAAAAAAGAAATGGATATAAATAAAACGTTAGCCTTCAAAACTGAATCTAAATGGAGGACTGCTGAGTTTGGGTTTTTGAGATATTGTGCATTAATATATATATTTTTTAAGATTTTATTTATTTATTTGACAGAGAGAGAAATCACAAGTAGGCAGAGAGGCAGGCAGAGAGAGAGGAGGAAGCAGGCTCCCTGCGGAGCAGAGAGCCCGACGCGGGGCTCGATCCCAGGACCCTGAGATCATGACCTGAGCCGAAGGCAGCGGCTTAATCCACTGAGCCACCCAGGCGCCCCTGTGCATTAATATTTTTTACACATAAACCTCATGCCCTGGATTTTCTAGGGAAGTCTGGGTTTCAAGCACTTTTACTGTTTTTAGATAAAAGCATTCCATAAACTAAAAAAACATGATTTTTTTATGTGAAAAAAGTAAAAATGTGAGAAAAACTCCTATATCTGACCTTAAGTCCCTCTTTTTATTTTGGAAAATGGGGTTACTTTATCTATTCATGAGATACTAGTCAACCATAGGTGACTAACATTTATTATTTTGAGGCACTCTTTGGCTAAACATTTGGATGATAGTTGGTGAAAAATGACAACAACAATAGTAACAGTGAACATTTACAGAATTATTTTGCTATGAGCCAGGCTCTCTGGTAAGTTTTTGTTCACTGCCTCATGTTAAATTCACTACAGGCCTATTCAGAAAAGAGTAAAATGTCCCCCACTTTACAGATGAGTGAACACGGGCTTGAAGAGGTTAAGTAGCTTGCTTAAGGTCATACAATCAGCAAATGAGGGCAGCTGATTTTCTCTGACACCAAAGCCCATGCTGTAGACTAGCACCAGTGGGTAAAAATAATGTGAACCACACATATAATTGAAAATGCCCCAGTAGGGGTGCCTGGGTAGTACAGTGGGTTACATGTCTGACTCTTGGTTTCTGCTCATGTCATGATCTCAGGGTCCTGGGATCGAGCCCCATGTCGGGCTCTACACTTAGTGGGGAGTCTGCTTGAGATTCTCTCTCTCTCTCCCTCTGTCCCTCCTGCTCATGCTTCTCTCTCTAAAATAAATAAATAATTTAAAAATGTTCTTGTAGCCACATTAAAAAGTAAAAGACATGTGAAATTATTTTTTATAATATAAATTATTGAGCCCATCATAACCAAAATATTATCATTTCAATACATAATCAACATAAAAAATTAATAATGAAAAAGTTACTAAAGAGACCTTTTACATTTTTGGTACTAAACCATCAAAATCTGGAGTGTATTTAACCCCTATGGCACATCTCATTTTGGAGACTGAATTTTCATTGAAAATACTTGTGCATTTAGATTTCAGATGATTCACAGTTGAAAAGAAATAGATTGAACAACCCAAGTCATTCCAGACATACTCAGAAATTCATCAACAACTAAATTTAGTTTAAGTTTTAAAGTTAAATAGATTGAAATCAAATGCAATTGAAAGTTTAATTTCTTGGTCACTGTAGCCATATTTCAAGTGTTTAGTAGTCACAAATGAGCTCTTCAGATCACTCCATTACCCCGGGTGAGTTCAGCTTTCTTTTGAGGGCTGAATCTCAGGGAGAAAAAAAACTTATACCATAGCCAGAAAGAGGGAGAAAATTCACGGAAACAAAAGGAAGGACCAAAGTTCAAGAGGAAAGACCTTTCTTTTGGCCCCTGCTGAAGTTACAGTAAGTTCTAGAGTCTTAGGTAACTAGGAAAGGAAGTAAAAGTGTTTTCTTCCATTTCTGAGAATGTGTCCTGTGTGCATTCTATTAAACCTGGCTTTTCAAAGAGAGCTATGTCTTGATCTATCAAGGATTAAAGCCAAATGAAAATAGCATGGAGCTTCTAACAGAGAAGCTTGTCAGGTGAGCATGTCCACCAAGTTACGAGTGATATCCCTATGGTGCTTAGTCGTGCCGTAAGGGATTCAAGCCAAAGTGAGCCCTCCACCACAAACCCTGGAATGGAAAAGATCTCAGATTTTTTTTTTCTTATTGTAGTTGTTCATGGAGGTCTCTTGGTTCTGAAATGTCTTAAAAGTGGCAGAAATTATACCTTGGTGCCGAGCAGTAGTTATTGACTTTTTAATTTTTTATTTATTCATAAAAATTTTTTTCTTTCTGACCTTTTTAGTCTCAAATCCATTTCATAGTAATATATAATTTCATGAACCCTCTCAGGAGTTAAAAAAAATCATTGTATTATTTTTACAAAGTAAGTAGAAGGCGTAATTTTAAGCTAAATCAATTTTAGAGGTATAGGATTAAAGATTTTATTGAAATGTATTTTAATATGTTCTGTAATATATATAATAGATATAAATACTGATTTTATCTTTTCTCTACTTAACAAATGACAGTTGCTATTTAATTTTATCTAAATAAATTATATAAAGAAGTATCACTTGACAAACGAATACAAAAATAGCATATCTTGCTTGCTTCGGAGACCAGATGTATATTAAAATGTAGATTGAGATTTGACTGTGCAAAATCACCAGCAATAATACTATTCAGTCTGATGGTTGGAATTCTCACATTTTGTGTGCTTAAAAAAATAAAATCATCCTTTTACAGTAGTCCCTCCTTAACCACAGACTTCCTTTATGTGGTTTCAGTTACCCGTGGTCCAGGAAGCAGATGATCGTCTTTCTCATGTATTGTCAGAAGGTCAGTAGTAGCTTAACACTGTGTCACAATGCTTATGTCATTCCCTTCCCTTCATCTCATCATGTAGGCATTTTATCATCTTATATCATCTCAAGAACAAGGGTAAATATAGTACAATAAGATATTTTTGAGGCGAGAGAGAGATCACATTCATATAACTTTATTATAGTATATTGTTCTAACTGTTCTATTTTATTATTAGTTATTGTCATTAATCTTATACTGTGCCTAATTTATAAAACAGACTTCATGATAGGTATAGATGTTTGGGAAAAAAGCATTGTATACACAGGGTACTGCCCATGGTTTCAGGCATACACGGTGGATCTTGAATATATTCCTTGTGGATAAGGGCAGTGGGGGGACTAATTCAATTATATATTTGAGTTCTGTTTCTATAAGAAGAGATAGAGGGAGGGCTCTGGGCCCTCATTAAAGGGCAAATACATGTCCAATTGCACAGAGGTTGAGAAAGTGGAATTTGGAGCCAGACATTCTGAGTTTGAGACTGACTCTGCCACTTAACCAGCTTGAGAACTTTGGGAAGTTACTTAAACTCTCTGTATCTTACTTTCCTTCCCTACTGCCTGGGGCTGTTGTGAGGATTATATGAATTCACATATGTAGGGAGCTTAGAATACCTCTTGGCTTATATACCTCTTGGCTTAGAAGAAAGTCTCAATAAGTGTTTATTAAGTTGTATTTATTATGTTAATGTTCATTAATTCAAATGCTTAATTTCCACCTGGATGTACCACTCAACATACCTAAAGCCAAACTTATCAGTTTCCCTTCTACATTTGTTATTCATGCACTTTCTATAAAAATCAATGCTACCATCAAGCACCTTATCACCTATAAGCCCATGATCTAAGTTTTCTTCTACTTAACTCTCCTCATCTAACCATTTGCCAAATGCTTTTTTAACTCTGATTTCTCCAAGTCATTTGCTCTTCTCCCGTTCTAGGACCATTGCCTATTTTGGCTAGCCTTTCTGTCTCATTTCTTGCTTCCCCTACATTAATTTTCTATATAGCATAGCACCCAGTTACAACTTAAGTCTGAGTAAAGTTCTCTCCCACTGGTGATTCTCTACTACCTACAAGGTAAACCCAGGTTTTGAGCATTGAATGAATATGAGGTCTTCTGTGATCTGTTTCTGCTTACTTTCATTCATTCATTCAACAAACATTTCCCGAGCACTTACTACATATTAACCTAAAACCTTGCCATGCCTGCCTGACACTTTTGTTGAACACCATGCTTCTTGAAATTTCTTAAACTCCTATGGTGTTTCTTTTTTTTTTTTTTCTTTTAAAAGATTTTATTTATTTGATAGAGATCACAAGTAGGCAGAGAGGCAGGCAGAGAGAGAGGAGGAAGCAGGCCCCCCGCTGAACAGAGAGCCCGATGTGGGGCTCGATCCCAGGACCCTGGGATCATGACCAGAGCCGAAGGCAGAGGCTTTAACCCACTGAGCCACCCAGGCACCCCTCCTATGGTGTTTCTTATCTCTCTGGGATGGCTCACAAGTTATTTTCCACTTGGAATGCCCTTTCTCAAAGTCACTGAGTGTCTGAGCCAAGGCTCAGATTCATGTTTCCTGGCTCTTTGCCCAGTTTTTTCTGCCTGCACACCACAGTTTAGGACCAAACATGTGTCCTGCATCAACCATAAGGTGGGGAGTAACCTCTCAATAAATATTCCATTAAGCAATGATAATAACCAGACCAATTCTTGGGGCATTTTTTTACTTATGGAAGTTTTTTTTTTTTAAGATTTTATTCATTTTATTTGTCAGAGAGAGAGAGAGAGCACAAACAGGGGGAGCAGCAGGCAGAAGGAGAAGCAGGCTCCCTGCTAAGCAGGGAGCCTGATGTGCGACTTGATCCCAGGACCCTGGGATCATGACCTGAGCCACCCAGGCGTCCCAACTTATGGAAGTTCTTATGGAAGTTATCATATATCACGTTCTCACCTCTCTTCCTCTTAGAGAATTTCAGATTCTTTATCTTAGAAGGTCCTTGGAGATTATATGGTCTTTATTGTACAATGTAGGAGGAGAGATGCCATGTCCCATATTGATCTAATAAATAGGTCTGCACAAGGGAGCTAAGGTACCTGATGTATCCTCTGTCCTTCAACACATCTTTGACTGAGACTGGAGAAGCATAAGGATAAGCTTCTGGGTGATCAGCTTCTACTTTCTCTCTCTTGAGACTGCCATGGGCCCTCTAGCTTGGGCAATCATTCATATGTTTACTAATTCAATCATCAAACCTTCATTCAGTGTCCATTTTGAATCAAGCATTCTCCAGAACTACCATCATTCTCCAGATACTACAGTTTCCTGGTTTGTGAACTCTTTTTTCTTCCCCTGGAGATGTCACTGTGGGGTGTGGGTTATCTACTTCTTTCTCCCGATCGGGTCCTTGTCTGACTGTGATGTCTGACCACCTCTCATTGTTCTATCCCTACTCTCCTGTCTTTCCATCCTTCAGACTAATTTGCAGATCTAGAAAGGCTTTTTAACTTCCCTTCCTCTTGATCCTTCCTTAGGTGAATATAGGAAATTCTATAGCAGTATAAGAACTTTCATTCCAAAGGTGGATATAGGAACCTTCTAGGACACCTCTACTGAGAACCTAGGCACAGACAGTGTGTGTTTGAGAGCTGATGATAGGCATTAGACTAGAATTTAAGGGCTTTGCTTAGAAGTTAATTTGACCAAATCTTATGTTAGAACATGCTAGAACGGCTGAGAGAAACAGGAAAGAAAACATGGCATAGAATAAATTCCATAAGCATTTTTAAAATCCCCTAAGGATTAGTTTTGGTATGAGACTAGGAAAACAAACAAACAAATCAGTCCTGGGTTTAAGAAGACTATATCATGTGTGCCATCCAGGCACTCTGCAAAGACTTTGTTTAAGAAATACAATGCCTGATGTAAGAGGCAATGGATTTAAATTTGCAAAGCATCGTTGTTTTTTTTCTACGAATAATTATTCTATTGTCTCTTGTCTCATCTCCAAAAGCCAGCTGTGGCAGTAACAGAGTGAAGTTGAAAGTACAAGAAGATTCATTATTTTAATTCTTTTGTTTCTGAAAATGATCATTTTACAGCTGGATTTTTCTTAGTTCATAGAGGAAAAGAGATTCTAAGAAAAGCTTTGAGCTGTTTTGGCTTTCCCTACAAAGCTGTCCTTGCTGGAGTTGAAAAATAATAGCACTGGTTTCTGGTCTGACATTGATAGATACCCTGTCTGTATCATTTGCTCTAGCTCTCTTCCTATCTTCCCCTGATTTTTCTCCCTCTTGCCAGTCTTCCTTCCCCATTTTTATTCCTTCTCCAAGGCCCAGGTTTTGCCTCTAGCTGTCATGACATCACTCAAATGGGAGGTAGCACTGACATGAATATAAACTCTCTTCTCAGTCTGTCTAAGGTTGCTGTAGCCCCAGCCAGCATCCTCTCTGCCTCCCTGGCCCATCTTCCTGGTATCTTGGGGCCCTAGCCTTTGTCTACTTGGGCCGACTCAGCCTTTCTCAACTTCAGTCATTTCCAAATCCTTTTGACAATTTTGAGATATCTAAGTAGTGTCCATCCTGTCAGTTCCTTCATAGTTTTAATTTGATTTATTTAAAAACTAAAACTTATTTTAGAAAGGCAATTTAATTTATCACGAACAGAAAACCACTGTCACTATTCTAAAGCCCATTGGTGACGGCATGAGGAAGTGGAGTCTTGGGGAAGTGGTTAGGTAGTGAGAGCAGAATTGTCATGAATGAAGTTAATGCTGAAGAGAGCTCCCTTGTCCCCTACCACCTTGTCAGGATCTATGAAATAGTCTGCAACTTGGAAGAGGGCTCTCACCTGACCATGCGGACCCCTTGATCTCAGATTTCTAGCCTCCAGTGTTGGGGGAGGTAAATTCATGTTGTTTCTAAGTTACCCAGTCTGTGATATTTTGTTACAGCAGCCTGAATAGACTTAACATATGAACCTTAATGATGAATACAATAAAAGCAAAATAATAAGTGTTCATTTGTGTGCATTTAAAGTTGATTTCTTTAAAAACTTTTATTTATTTACTTTAGAGAGAGAGAGAGGAAGCAGGGGGAAGGCTGGAAGAAGAGGTTAAGAATCTCAAACAGACTCCCCAGTGAGCACAGAGCCTGATGTGGGGCTTGATCTCACAACTCTGAGATCCCGACCTGAGCCGAAATCAAGAGTCAGATAGTCAACCGAATGAACCACCCAGGCACTCCCTATTGTGCGCATTTAAAATAATCTATTAGATCACCTGTGTTTAAGTGCTGCCTTTTGGAAAATTTCCTGTGAGGACCCTCAGGTTTCCTCTTAGATCACTGAAGGTGGGTCTAGATGGCATTCTCTCACCCCTGCAAGGACTTTGGGCTCTATGTTCACTCTCCAAATAACTCTGGCCAAGCTACTGTTTCCTGGGAGATTTCTACATTTCAAAGCTAGAAGAACAATGGCCACCTCTTAGAGTATTTATTAGGACCAAATGAGACATCTGTAGGGCCTACCATATGCCTAAGAATAGGAAGCACTTATTGAGGAGGAAAACTTTTCCTTTACCTTTCAAGATTCTTCTGGCTGGTCTAAGAATCAAATCGACATGTAACAGATTAAGAGGAGAAAATCAAATATAATTACATACATATGGGGAGTCCACATAAACATGACATTCTAAAGACAGGCAAAATGAGGTATATATGTCATCTCAACTAAGGAGAAGGAGGTATGGCTCTAGGACTTTAAAGGGAAGGACAGTAATTCATGGGAAGGTTAGAAAAAAAAAGAGTAAATGTTTGGTAAACCAATATTTGCTGGGCCATACGAAGCAATGGGACATAGAGAAGACTTTGATCAAATAGGCCTTGCTAGGTTCTTCCTTGTCTACCATGCCTAGTTCATATTATACTGTAGTTATCTATGATCATAACTCTCTCCCTGAAGCAGATCCTCTATCTAAATTCTTTTAGGCAGTTAGGAGAAAGGTCACAGTTTCTTCTTGTGTCTTTTTGACTTTGATTGTTTTCAGCTCAAAATAATCCCCTTGCCAAAGTGGTGCATCTTGGGGCAATTTGTCCTAACCCCTACACACTCAAGAAATGTTTATTGCTTTACCTATTGCTCTTACTGGGGCAACGAATGAAATTTAAATGGTAGGCCCTCTTGCCTTTGTATTTGACAACGTGCTCAAATGGGTGATTTGCTAAACTTAGAATAGCCATCCGTCCTCCCCCTTTTATTGACTTTCCTAGAGTGACACATTTACCAGTGGTAGAACTAGGGGGTCAAACTCATGAGTCCAAAATCTATGTTCTTAATAGTTGAGATGCACTGATTTTTTTTTTTAATCAAGTCTTTTGAGATATACTTTACATGCAATAAAATCTAGCTATTTAAACATATTTTAGATGAATTTTGACCAGTTTGTATGCCCTTGTAGTTACCAACACAATTTAGATTTCCTCCCTAGAAGTTCCTTTGTGTGCCTTTCTTGTCAGTTCCCTTTCGCTGCACCTCTAAGTTTCTGTCCCATTATTGACTATATTCCTTTTCACTGCTGACTAGTAATGTCCACACAATGGGACAAGTTTTTCTTACCCCTTGCCTGTTAATGGACATTTGTTTTTGCAGTATCTCAGGCCTGTCCATTTCTCTTCATCTCTGCTAATCAGTGAGGAATGAGCATCTTTTGCCTGAACTTCTGTTGGTGCCCCAGCCTCCTTCATAGCCCCTCCAACTGATTCTCCACTCTGTAGGGAGAGTGATCTTTAGAGGGGCAAATCTGATCAGGAATTCTTCACCCTAGGATAGAGATCAAAATCTGTATTTTGGCTGGCAACGTCCTGCATGGCCTGAGTAGGACCACCTGTCCTTCCTACCTGTACCACCTGTCTCATGATTGCTTTGCTCAGTGGCTCATTGCCCTCTAGATACCTTTGACCTTCTCTAGATTCCTCTCATGTCCCATGCTGCTCGCTACTCACAAAAACCTCAAGGCTTTTGCAGTGCAGTTTCCTTCATCTGAAACTTTCTTTCTGTCCCCCAAACCCTCTTGGTAGCTCTCTGATCTCCCCATCAGTGCCTGCTACTCTCCTTTCAACCTCCACCCAAATCTTGTTTCTTCAGGAAAGGGTTTTTAACTCACCTGGTTGGGTCCACTCAGTGGTCTTCTCAAAGGATGGCATTTCTTTTTTCCCTCCAGGTACTTTCTCAGTTTGTACTTTACCCTTCTCTGGTGGGGTTGCAGTAAATGATTAGTGTCTGTTTCACATTGCTCAGAGATCTGGGCTGGAAGAGTCTGTATCTTTTTTACATCCTGTTGATTCACAGTGCATTGCTCAGTGCTTGGCGTGTAATAGACACCCAGTAAATAGAAGTTAAATGAGTAAATGAAAGAACTGACCCTTAGATCTGTCTGGGTACCCATGAAAGCATCTACCTGCCACATGGGGAGGAGGTAAAACTCTTGCTGACCTATGAGAAGGAGGCATAAGAAAGGCATTACATTTTGGGAGGATTTATTTTGTGCTAGGCAATTATCTTAATGCTAGTATTTTGGAGAAATAGGGATGTACCTGCCTATGTGCTTTGAACTTTGAAAAGGAAATTGCCTTCTAAGAGAGCTAAATTATGAAACAGACATAAAAGGAGGCAGATTACCTGAAAGGATGGGATAGCTTCTAGGCCCCAAGGCTTTGACTATAACAGGCTTGAAGTTGTTCTCAGAGATGAAGAAAGAATGAGTCCTTCAGAAAGGGGATTAACTAGCCTGAGAGGAAGGGTAAACTAAATTATGTCTGGAAGGGGCGATCTGCAGAGCAAAAGACTGGACCCATCAAGCCCTAATATGAACTCGTCAGTTCTGAGTACCCTGGAGATGGCACAATCCATCTTCTTACTGGTTCTATGTTCATCAAGTAACCTTCTAATTATAATCCAGTTCCCATGCAGATTGTTCATAGGGAGTGAATACAGCCATAAACTGATCTAATCTCAAATCTGGTTGGTGTGTTATATATCCTTGTAACTAATCATTTGGCATTCTGGTTTTGTGTGTGGGTTTTCGTGATAAGCTTGGTTAAGGGGAATTTGTCCCAAAGAAATGGTTATGTTCTCTTTTCAGTGTCAAGTAACTGAGACTGTCTAACCAGTAGAGGCCAGGATCTGGAGAGTGGAGAATTCACCTTGAAAGTGCCCTGCTGTTGGGGGGTTGGGGGGGGTCAGTTTGAGTTGCCCATTTTACAGATCAGTACACTAATTGTTGCTGGAAAGGTGCCTTAGTATAATAGTTAATGCAGAATGTAGATCTCCATCCAGTCTGCATAATTTATTGATGTACTTTGGATTTATGATCAGAAATGCAAGAGGAAGGGTAAGATAATAATTGACAGCTACTTAAATGTTTTGTGTTAGAAATCTATACTTGGAACTCTTTGTGTTCAGTTTAGACAAAGCACAATTTCGAATAACCAGAGAGTTGTTTTCACAGTGACCTCTGTTGTAGGATGAAAAATAACTATCATGTATCAATTATTTACAAAGGGTAAATATTACAGGTTCATTAGTTAGGTATCAATCATCATATCTTCAGCAAATAGACTTTCTGTGTCTCCGTTCCCCAAATGTTAAGTGGGAATAACAATAGCAAACGTTGACTGAGTGTCTGCTTTGTGCCAAACACACACTGTTTCTGTGCTTAACCTAAGTATTAGCTCACTACTTCTCATAAGTAGTCTGGGAGTAGATGCCATTGTATGAAGATTCTCCAGAAGAGCAGCTTGTCCAGGATCATATAGCTAGTAAATGGAAGTTTTGAAAGAACCGAGCAGTGTAGCTCAGAACCCATCCTTCTGAGCACTTCACTACCTCATAGAATTAAACGAGTTAATACACATACAACACCTTGACCAGGGTCCAGCTGCCTTTAAGCTTCAATAACTGTTAGCTGTTATTATTATCAGTTTGTTTTTATTGCCGAAGTCTGTGTGCTAGGAAGAATGAAACTGGATTGAAGCCTTTTGTATCCAAGCCCCCTGCCCCTGGCCTTTTCTATGATCCTTTGCTGCTGTGCATGTTTTCCTAAGGAGAACCAAAAATCCCAAAACACTTCAGTTTGAATTACTCTATTTGAAACTGCCTGTACAACAAAAATCACACATTTAAAAACTGGGGATATTTTCTTGATTCTGCCTTACCCCTATTATTCTGAGCCTTTCCTCTTTATTCCCTGGGCACTCCTGGAATTGCTTCACTGCCTTTAACCATATGAAAAACCAACCGTCCATAGGGACTGCATATTTTGAATCTTGTGACAGCCTTGCCCAAATCTTAAGGACATTTATACATGGTACTTTTATTGCTAATATCTAAGAAAATGGAAAAGTTCAGTCTGTTAGGAAGGCAAGATTTATAAGACTATTTATAGTGCTGGGAATCATATTCATGGCTAGTCAGAACTCAGGTTATAAGATCAGGGGAGATGCTTTTATTATTATTTCCTTGCTCCATAAGCCAGAGAGAGGAATAAGATGCTTGAGCTTGTAGCTGACACCTAACATGGTTTGTATCTATAATAACAAGCCAGCCAAGGAACTGAATTTTTTCCAAAGGCATTATCATCCTGAGCTCTTTAAAGTACAAACTATTTTTCATGGAAAATAGGATTAGGCCTGAAAACCAGTTTGGAAACCACTTTCTCATTTCGTTGACCAAATATGTGAAGGTTTTCTGTGGATGACACAAAATGATTTTCAGTAGCATTGGAAGTATATTGGACCAGAACCCGGCTTTTCCAATAGTAATAATATTTTCTTTTTTCTTAATCAGTTAATCAGCTGGTCATCTGATTAGTAGCTGTTAAGCTTGTTTCAGTCTTGGTACCTCTGTAATATTGTTCTCTGACATAGAAGGTTATGTTTTGCCAGGAAAAGGTGTAAGTGAATTATTCTGACATTAATGAGGCATTTCTTTTTTTCTTTTTATTTTTTTTAAAGATTATTTATTTATTTATTTGACAGACAGAGATCACAAGTAGGCAGAGGCAGGCAGAGAGAGGGGGGAAGCAGGCTTCCGCTAAGCAGAGAGTCTGATGTGGAGCTCGATCCCAGGACCCTGGGATCATGACAAGAGCCAAAGGCAGAGGCTTTAACCCACTGAGCCACCCAGGCACCTTTAATAAGGCATTTCTGAGGGATATTAATCTCACTATATACATGTGGGTCATGTGAACTTTTTTGGGCATTTTTGGGTGGTTTCTTGGGGGTTTCTAACAGTTCAGAATTAAATAATCTTGGCCTTGGTTTGGACTTGAGTATCTAGAAATTCACTGTTAAAAACCACTAATGAGAGTGAAAAATTCAACACGAAACCATGTCTTAAGAACCATGGCTTGAAAGAGCAGACAGTGGTTATAGACACTCTCTTCCATTCACTAATTGCTATCAACTTTATATTTGAAATGCAATCAATGTGTCTGCTTCCCCTCTATGATGCTGACAGTAATTCAGTGTGTAGAATAATGGACAGTTTTGTTTTAACACTTAAACAAAGTGAGGGAAATACCCCCCTTTGTCCTTTGGCCAACAAATGCTCTGTGGCCTCTTTCATTTGCTCTCGGTAGATTATTTCAGTCTCTAGATTCCAAAGCAAACACAGATTTGAGAATGAGAGCCAGGCGGGACGAATCAGGCAATGATTTAAAACTTTCCATGGACTGTAGAGTGCTGTATAAAGGCTTCATTTATTTATTTTAAAAAATTTCACAGGAAGAACTGTTATCACAGATTCATGATAAAAGGATAAAAGAATGGAAAGAGCTATGAATTGTGATTCAGGCGTGTGTGTATGTGTGTGTGTGTGTGTGTGTGTGTGGTTTATTGGAGAGGAAAGAGTGTGACTCAGGATCAGGGTTTGAGTCCTGGTGACATCACTCATTAGCTGTGTGGACTCAGGCAAGAAACTTGATCAATCTGGACCTTGATTCTCATCTGTTAAATATTCACACTGCACATTTTTAAAAAGTGAGATTTAAACCAACTGATGAATATAAAGAGCCACAGTGATGCTGAGGATATACAATATTGGATATTGTATATCCGGTACATATTGGATAATGTAATTATTGTGAATATAATGACTGATATATATAATATACAATATATTATATATAATATAATAGTGAATGTAACACCCTTGTAGAACGACACACGAATGTTGTGTTAAGATGTTGGCGACACCTTTGCTGGAATCATAGACTGTTTAAAAGTCTTAGATTTCTGATAAATGGTCCCCAAAATGAAACCATAATGTATAGAAGATAATCATGCTTTGATATTTCTGGCCATTGTAGAAGCACAAATTCTGTGGATGAGATATATTGCACATACAGGAAAACATATAGATCTGAAATGACAAATCAGACAGATTGTGGGTTTTGACAAATGCAACCATTGCCAAATCAAAATATAGGCTGTTTCTCTCACTTGGAGAGTTCCTTTGTGTCCCTTTCTGGTCAATACTTGTTCTTTGCAGAGGCAGTCGTGCTTCTGATTTCTATCACTACAGATTAGTTCTGCCTATTCTAAATGTTCTGTAGAATATACTCTTGTTTCATTTGAGGCGATGATTTTGACAGGGCAGTTTATTAGTTTTCTCCTTTTTATTGCTAAAGTATTATCCCATTATGTGCAGATGTCACACTTTTTCCTTTCCCTTACTGGTGGACATTTGGTTCTGTCACACCCAGTTTGGGTCTATTATGGACCGATCTGCCTTAAACATTCTTGTGCAAGTCTTTTGCTGACAAGTGTTTTCATCTCTCTTGGATAAATGCTGGCTTCCCACCAGCGACTTATGAGACTTGGGGTTATTCCACACCTTCATCAACACTCGTTATTGTCAGTCTTTCTAATTCTAGTCATTCTGGAAACAGAAATCTCTGATCAAATCACCTGATTTGGGTCAAGTGATTTATAGCAGTTATTCTTAATCTGAGTGTCTTGAAACAATATTGGGACTGGATTGGTTTTGAAGTTTCATGAAAAATTCATTACAAAACAGTAAAAAGTTTAAGCACTCAAACTTATGAATAGTTTTGTTTATACTTTGAAGGGGATTCAATGTCACTTCCAAAATAGTGTGACTCCCAGTTATGGGTATCATGGTATTTATTTTTTCTGAAAGTGATAAAAGAGATCTAGTTAATGCTATAGAAATTCCATGTTACAGACTCTTAACTGTGTTTGAATCCATAGCAAGTGGAAGTTCTCGGTGCACTCCCAATACCTGTAGCGATTATGAATTACTGAAAGATAGGATGAGAAACTCGGGCCAGCAAGTAAAACATATTCACAACCTAGTAAGACAGTGGATGATCCATGTTCAGGTAGCTTTATTTGCCTGTCCATTCATCTATCTGTCTATTCATTCAAAAAGTATTTATTGAGCATCTAACTTATTCTGATAACTGGGTTAGGGTCTATGAATATAAGAATGGCAAAAATGCAAAGAAGTGTTCCAGTCTAGTGGGGTTAACTGCCACATACATAGATGATTACACAGTAGTTGGTTATCTCCTAAAACAAAGGTCAAGATTGTTAAGTTTAACATTATGATTTTACAGACATCACAAGAGAACCCAAGGGTAAACTAGTGACCATATTTATTAATCTGTTCAACAACATTTGTTGAGCTCCCACTAGGTCTCAGGAGGCTTTGTTGGTCACCGAAGGACAAAAGGAGAAAATAATTTCTGTTCAATGGGTATTTATTTATTTATTCTTAAGATTTTACTTATTTATTTGTCAGAGAGATTGAGAGAGAGTGAACACACAAGCAGACGGGGGAGGGGCAGGCAGAGGGAGAAACAGGCTCCCTGCTGAGCAAGGATGGGAAGTGGAACTCGATCTAGGATCCTGGGATCATGACCTGAGCAGAAGGCAGATACCTAACCAACTGAGCCACCCAAGCGTCCCTGTCCAGTGGGTTTTAAATGCTAGCATACTCAAGAAAAAAAAGAGAGTGCTTGTTTCCTGATGTGGTAGATAAGGAGTGGCTAGGAATCTAAATATTTAACAGGGATTCCAGAATATTTTGATGTCTCTGGCATGGGAGCAACACTTAGAGACACATCCTAGCCTATTGGTGAAGAAAGACAAATATTTACTTATATGATCTCATGAATGAGCAATAATGGAAACATACAGGAGGATGGTAAATCCGTTCCCACCCTTAGGAAAACTAAATCTCTTGTCATTATTGTGTCTGTCTAAAGGTGATTGAGTAACATTAGCAGGGTTTACATCATAATCATCAACAGGTAATTTGTGCCCTGATGAATTCAGACTCAAGATGGCAACATCACTATTACCTGAATTTCTGGTCTGCCCTACAAATATTGGACTGCCAGCTCCCATAATTGTGTGAGACAGTTCCTTAAAATAAATCTATATATATTTTTTTAAAAAATCACCCAGCAACACTGATTCTGCTTTCTATGGCAACATTTGGCTAGAGCATTTATGTTCCAGTTTCCCTACCTGGTACAGGTGCTCATTTCTCTAATATGTTTGAACTCTATAGGCATTTGGGGTACTGACATAGAGGGCATAAGATGAAGTCTTTTTGGTATTTAATGGGCCAGGTCAGATTAGCATGGAAAAGAATATGGTGTCTGTCTTCTGTTCCCTACCCTCACCTTGCCTCTATGTATTTAAAACTAAAAGCAGTATCAAACCCTGCACAAGTGTAGGTCAGTTCAATGAAGTTCAGATTTTTTTTTCTTTCCACTCAAGATAACTTCCTGGGTACTTTTTGGGAAATAGTGGTTTCTTTCCAGAGTGACTTTGTGGACATTACTGCTTTGCTGGTGTTGCACTATGGATGTGGTTGGTTCTGGGGACACTGCTGCATTTCACTTCACCCAGGTCTCCCTGGACTCCCTCTGCGTCCCCAGTCTGGAGTATAGACCCAACTCCAGCCTGTATGACTGCAGCTTGGATAATCCCTATCTCTTTTGAACCCTTCTCTTCTCAGGCCCCAGAACCTGTCCTCCTTGTCCTCTGCCCCTCTAGACCCAGGTTATGGCTGCAGAAATAAGTACCTGTCTTTTGGGCAGAAGAAACCAGGGCTAATGCTCGGGAGCCGAGCTCAGTGGCTTTGCATGTAGAAGTTGGCAGTGACTCTAGTTACAGAGAGTGTCCCAAGAAGGCTTTGAATTTATGTCATAACCTGAGGCTAGAGCCTCTGTATGTATTATTATCTTACCAAATCTTCATTATTAATCCTGTTCTCTGGATGAGGAAGTTGATGCTGATGATTTCTCAGTAAGTGGCAGAGTCTGGCTTTTGAACCCAGGTTTGTGTGACTAATTTTGGTGCTTCATTTGGGGGATAGAACTTGGGCAGTCGCTCTTGCCCTGTGGAGACTGAGCAGATCACAGGGAAACTGCATGTTTAGTAAGTAAGCCCGCCCCTTCGCACTTAGGGCGGTGATGTTAGGAACATGAGTCCTTTGGACTGTGATAAGGAAGAGGACACTTAAGGGCAATAGGTAAGATCTCAGGGCTCTTCTTTACTGCTCAGCCCTTTGAGTTCTTTTCTAAGAAGTATTATCAAATGAGGTCTCCGTTCTCTTTTGTTTTGACCTGATTCTTGTGGCTAGAAGCAAAAACACACAATTCTCTTGTTCTTGTTTCAATATGAAATGTTGTGCTTAAAACTGTGAGCTACAGGAAAGCAGACCCCAAGACCAAATCTGATAGTTGTTAGCATGTGAGTCTGTTTGGATCCGTTATTTTACCTGGACAAATCCTGAAGGAGTTGATTTTCCACTTGTGATAGACACAGGACCCCAAATGGAGACTTCCTTTCTAGGGAGGAAAACCAAAAGAGGTACAGAAGTAGGTCAGGGGGCCTTGTCCTAGGCTTACACTGCAGAACTGCTTGTATTTGGAGTGGTGTGCTTATCTGTGTATTCTTTCTGGACTATAAGCTTCTCAAAGTCAAGGACCACTATCTCCTTAATCTCTGTATCCCCTTCACCTAGCACAGTGCCTTTACTGTAGATGGCCATGGATGTCTGATAGAAAAGTGAATGCATAAATGGAGGGACGTGGAGCAGAAGAAAAGGTCTACCGGCCATAAAGTATTTTGGGGACACCTAAGGTGGCAGCAGTGGTGAGAGTGGGCTCTGAAGTCAACCTGCTAGGGTTTCCATCCTGGCATCACCTTCCCACACCGCATAACCTTGAACAAAGTACCCCACCTTTCTAGGCTCCCTTTTCTCATCTGTAAAATGCTAATAAAATGGATTATCGTGGTTTTTATCTTGTGAGAATGTTATAGGGTTTAATGAGTTATAGTATCCTGGGTTGGGCAAGGCATTATTATATCCTTATGATAGCCAGTTTAGATTTTAAACAAAAATGTGAAAGGTGTATTGAGCTAGAGATCTTGGAAGGCTTTGATGGATGATATGGAAAAGTCTGGAAAAGTTCAAGATGTGAGGATGTTGGGTTTGGGGAAGAGGCTAAAAATGGCTAGAAGAGGCTGAAATTAGGAAATAAATAAAATTCCAGGGAGATTGTTGGGGGAAAATAGAGAATTGAATGGCTAGGCAGCTTATGTCCTGAGTGTATGTTCCCCACAATGACCAATGGACTTCTCCTTCAGATGGCTTAAGGGCTTTTGACTGGCATTATTTATTTACCCCAGTTTTTTGTTCTTTCTTTCTTTCTTTCTTTTTAAATTTACTTATTTGACAGAAAGAGAGATCAGAAGTAGGCAGAGAGGCAGGCAGAGAGAGAGGGGGAAGCAGGCTCCTCGCTGAGCAGAGAGCCCGACGGGGGGCTCGATCCTAGAATCCTGAGATCACAACCCGAGCTGAAGGCAGAGGCCTAACCCATGAGCCACCCAAGTGCTCCCAGTTTTTTGTTCTTAAGGAAAACAGATCCTCCTCTTTAGTTTTATGGGACATTGGTAATAAGTAAATTTTAATGTTCTTTTAAAATTAAACTGTTCTGAGTTTCTTGAGTCATTTTTATTTCTTCTCCAGGGACCTTCCTGTAGTGTATAAAAGCAGTGTAGCATTCTAACTCTACCTTCTACATATTACTTCCTAAATTACATGTTATTTATTAATATTATATGCGTATGTGTTTTAAATTATTATAATTTGACCATGCAGTACATTTACATAATTCAAGAATCAACATGATGTGAAAGCCATGCCTTGAGAAATCTTGCTCGGTCTCTAGCGATCTACCCTGCCTGCTGTTCCCACCTAAGGAGCCGTGTGCATTAGTTTCTTATGGCTCTGACCTGTCTTTCTTAATGCAAATGAAGCAAAGATGAATGTAGTCTTCATTTTCCTCATTCTTATTCAAGCACCATAGTTTATTTTCCCACTTCTCTAGAGAAGGGCCCTTGCATGACTTTAGATCTTTTGTTTCAAAAATGCTTGTACATACTCCAGTTTTACGTTTGCAGGTCTATCTGTGAGATATGCTGCAGGTGCTTGCCAGAAGTAGGATTGCTGTATGAAGGGTAAGCATAATTGTAATTTTAATAGACATTACCTTATGGATTATGTCATTCCTGGGAGCAGGGATGGGCCTGCTTGGGTCCCACAACCTCTCCGCAGGGTGTCTTGTCACACTAATGCTGGTCCAAGAGGTGAAACATCCTTTCTCAGTGTAGCTTTAACTTGCATTCCTCTTGTTATGATTGTGCTTAAGTATCTTTTCATGTGATTGAGAACCATTTCTATTTCTTTTATTTTGTAAATCATGTGTTTATGTCCTTTGCCTGTTTTCCTATTAATACTTTTTGTCATGTGAGTTCTAGAATACCTCAGATATTCATTGATCAACTATTTACTGACCCAACTATGGTGCACCAGGCTCTGCAACAGCCCTGGCTAGAGCTGAGTAGAACACTGCCTTCCAGAAGCTTACACTCTAATGGAGGACCCGTTGTATCTATCATATCTGTCTATCTATCTTTATTTGTATATACAGCAATAGGTAGATATCTATGTGTCTATATCTCTCTACTTCCCTATCTACCCATATCTGTGTATAGATACACACATATATATATATATATATAGAGAGAGAGAGAGAAAGAAACACAAGATAATGTCCAAGCATGATGATAAAGGGGTGTGGAAGTTGTTTTGGGCCCAGCGAGGTGGGCTTATGCCTCATCCAAGTTGGGATGGGGTGGGAGTTCTAAGTACATTCTTTCTAGGCCGGCTGGATAGGGGATGCAGAGCAATTCCAGGCTGAAGAAATCAAGAGGCTCTTAGCTCCTTGTTCTTGTGCTGCTCCCTGGTCCTCCTGTCCCCACCCTCTTTCATGCCAGTCACTTAGTGAGTGCTAACTACATGTTCCCTGAGGGCAGTAACTGAAGAGGAGTCTGACGTAAGAGGCCTGTTGAGGTGTGAGAAGGCTGGGACAGTGGCATGGGGCAAGGTCATGGTCACGGGGCAGAGTGTGGGCAGCATTCTGCTCTTTCTCAATCCCTTCCCTCCCTGGCGGGGAATGTCAGAACCTTCTTGGACTCTTCTCCCTTTCAAGGAGCTGAGCCACCAAACTCCTTGCTGTTCTCCTCTCTCTCCTTTCCATCCCTTTCCTCACTTAAACCCCTCATTTCCCTACCTTCATCACCCACTTCTGTCTCTCTTTTGTGACTAATATCCTTGCCCTGCTCCCCAGGCCACTGTGCGAGAGCTAATCTTTATATTACTTGTCTGAAAGTTGTCTTACCTTCCTCTCCTCTCCCTGCAACTCCTTTCTCCCTCCTCCTCTTCTTCTGTAAACTCACAAAAACAGATGCTATATTAGTTTCCTAAGGCTGCCATAAGAAAGTGCCATAAACTTGGTGGCTTAAAACAACAGAAACCTGTTCTCACCTTTCTGGAGGCCAGATGTCCAAAATCAAGTTGCTGGCCACACCATGTTCTCTCAAAGGCTCTGGGGAGGATCCTTCCTTGCCTTTTCCTTGCTTCTAGGGGTTTCCAGCAATCTTTGATGTTCCTGGGCTTGTGGCAGCATCACTCCCAATTTCTGTCTCCGTCTTCACATGGCTCTTTTCCCTGTGTGAGTACGTGTATTACGTGTATCCAGATTTCCCTTCTTGAGCCAACCCTAATCTAGTATGTTCTCATTTTCACTTGATTACATCAGAAAAGGCCCTATTTCTGAATAGTACTTTCCACGTACCAGGGGTTAGGACTTCGGCCTAACATTTTTTGAAGGAACAAATCAATGGATAACAGGTGCCCCAAAACTGTATATTGCTTGGTATTTTTCAGAGTGTACTCACAATCCCTGTGGAAAGCAGCTTTACAGCATCTGGTTAAGAATACACATTTTGGTGAAGATCTGAATTTAAGTCCTCTTAGGATGTGGCTTTGGATTTGATCTCTGTAAGCTGCGGTGTCCACATCTGTAAATGGGGAAAGTAGTCCCAACTACCTCATGATTGCTACATATTGGGGACTTAGTATAGGACCCAACCCAGAGGATATACTCCAGAAACAATAGGCCCCTTGTTACGCCAGACTATTCTCATTCCTTCTCCATTTGCACGTGGTCACATGGACTTTGAGCAGAACTTGACAGCAGACTTGTAAGTCCCAGCTGAATGCTGTCAGCACAGTAAGCCTTCTGGACTATGAGATGTTGGGTCAACTCAAGATTTATCCATGACACAACTTGAGCTTTCCTTCTCTGTGTCCTCACCGCCCTTGTCTGTGTGCCAAGCTTCAAGTGGCATAGAGTAAATGTTAAGAAAACAAACTTTTGGGAATGGGGTGGGGGAGATGAGTTTAGGTCACCCCAGTGAGATGCTCTTTGCATATGGCTCCTCTCTCCCCTCCCTTTTCTGTTCTGTAAGCAAGCAAATTCCCTGCTGGGTGGGGTAGAACTCCTCTGCCTCGCCTCTCTGCGGATTTCAGGCTCTTTGATACTGGTGTGGCTCCAAAGGAGTGGCTGGGGAAGACAAACCACCATTTGTTTTGGGGGAAAAAAAAATGAAAAGAAAGAAAAAAAAATCCAGTCTTTTATCTCTGTGTCCCTCTAAATCGCCAAAGAGCTTATTGTGAAGAGAGGGAACAAGTACGGTTTTATCTTTCTGCTCCTGCCTGGCAGCCACGTGAGCATCAAAGCTCTCAGGGTCCTGGGGTGTGATTGAGGAGGGTAGTGGGGGCAATGTGAGTAGACACAAAACCAGGCTGGGCTTCCCGGAAGGAATGACGGGTGCTCCTGGGGAGTTAAAAAGGTAGGGTAGGGGCGCCTGTGTGGCTCAGTGGGTTAAAGCCTCTGCCTTCGGCTCAGGTCATGATCCCAGGGTCCTGGGATTGAGCCCTGCATCAGGGCTCTCTGCTCAGCAGGGAGCCTGTTTCCCCCACTCTCTCTGCCTGCCTCTCTGCCTGCTTGTGATCTCTCTCTCTGTCAAATAAATAAATAAATAAATAATCTTAAAAAAAAGTAATCATGATAATCTTTTTTTTTTTTTTTTTAAAAAAAGGTAAGGTAATACTGCATGGCACAGTAATAGTAATAATCATAAACACCATCAATATTTTTCTGTGCTTGTGTCATGTGCCAGGACCCGTGGTATGTCCTTTACGTATGTAATTTCACTTAGTCCTCATCACAAGCTTGTAGCATACAATTGTTATCCCCAGTCTATATTTGACAGAACTGAGGCATAAAGGGGTTACTTGACTTGCTTGAGGTCACACGGAGGCAGGATTTAAACCTAGGTCCACCTGACACCACAGTTTGCTCTTAACCATTAGCCTCTATGGTCTCCCAAGGCATTTTAAAGGATAAAAACAAATAAGAAGTCAGATGAATTAACCTTCATTCACTGACTAATAATAAACACAGAAGAGGTAAGTGGTGTGGGAGATGAGGTAGGTCTAGATTTTGAATTGTGTTACTCTGGGTAGGTTACCTTGGATATTAGGAAGAACCCAAGAATTGTCCTTTCTGGCCTTCCATGTTTGGTGTGACAGATTTTGTCCTTAGGGTAGCTGCCCTTATGAGCACAAAGTGGCTAGAACTACCATAAGAATCTCAGACCAATCAGGTTTTATTCCTGGGGAAACTTGGGATAGGATCCCTTTCCCTGAGGCTTGGGGAGAAAGGTGAATACTACTGGTCCAACATTAGAGAAGGTAGGATGACTGTGGTAGGGATTCAAAAAATATCCTGCAGAATTCTAGGTACCCAGCACAGAGCCTGGAAGGTGGCTGGGCTTCATTCCCTTTGTATCCATTCATCTGAATGGGGGGAAGGCAGTGCATTTTGAGTAGTTTAGTTTTCAATTATGGGTCATTTTTAAAAGATACATTGTGATGCCTTTATGCAACCTAAAATCTCAATGAAAAAAATGAGTCTTCAGGGATAGTCCTAGCTGAGAAGTCTTCAGGAACGGAGAGAGACAGCAAGAGATCCATGTATCTTATTAAAAGATCATTTCCAGAAAAAGGTAAACTCTTGACTCTCAAACAGAATATAAAATGAACATGTTTCAAAGAATTTATTTTACTCATATGATATAAGGGAATTAGGCAGATATAACCAACATATCAGTTTGCTAGGGTTGCCATAGTCAAGTAGCACAAACTGGGGGGCTTAGACAACAGATTTATTTCCTCACAGTTCTGGAGGCTAGAAGTCTAAGATCAAGGTTATTTTGAGTTGGTTCCTTCTGAGGGCTGTGAAGGAGAATATGTACCATACCTTTCTCCCAGTTTTTGGTGGTTTGCTGAAAATCCATGGCGTTCTTTAGTTTGTAAGGCCCATTATCCCTACATCTGCCTTCCTTTTCACATGGCATTCATTCATTCTGTCTGTCTTGTCTCTTGGTCCAAATTTCCTCTTTTAATAAAGACACAGTTATTATGGATTAAGGCCCACGCTATGACCTCATCTCAACTTGATCATTTGCAAAGACCCTATTTTCAAATAAGGTCATATTCACATGTACTGGGGGTTAGGACTCAAGATTTTTTTTTTTTTTTTTTGCGGAGGGATACTAGTCAACATATAACAGATGTTTCAAAGGAAAAGTCAAAACAGCACAGATTTATACAAGTAAAGGAAAGTTGAGATGAATTGCAAATGGAGACAAAACTGGTTTTTTCCAGTTTTAAGGCCAGGTGGGGTGGTGGTAGGTTGGTCAGTTAAATCATTACTAGACAGGATGGAAATCACATATTTATCAGTTACCTACAGCTTACAAAGCTTTATGGAATAACTCAAATATAGTGAATAGCCCTAGAATCTCATAACTCAGAAGAGTATGCTGTAGAAAGGGATGAATAGTTTTCCACTGAAACATAAAATATTTTTCTATACTATTATTAGTCCATCTGTTGTATTCTATAGATGAAGGGGTCCCAAAATCTGCTGTGCATTAAGTGGTCCTGAAATCTCGTGTGCATGATTTACCTTCTTGGCAAACTTATAGCCACCTCCATTTTATAGGTCTGTTTCCTCTAACGCTGAGTGGGAGATTTGACCATATTTGACCATATTTACTCATTTTTTGGCTTTTTGGCCAACACTACCCTCTGTGGAGATGTACAGAGCTCTCTGTTACAGTTGCTCTCTGTTCATTCTTCCTTGGTCATCTTAGGGAGGCAGGAAACTAGGCTATTCGGTGGGTGTGTTGCTACAACTATGTAATATCCATATCCTGGATATTCATAATATCCAGGACACCATGGGCCACTCTGCATTGTATTTACAATCCTCCAGTCCTTATGCCTTGGCCTCCAGAAGGTACAGGACATAACATCGTGCTGTTATTATCTCTGTTGGTTGGGCCTGTTGAAACTCTTCCCATGGCCGCCTGAAAGAAAAGAGCACACAGAGATAGGAACAGGTGTTTAATATATCTACATAGTAAAAAATGAAACAAAAGCAAGAGTTTCATAAGAAAGTGTTAAAGGAAATGCAGATGCAGGGGCTCAAGAAAGAAGAAGTCAAAGTCTCACTCTTCACAGATGACATATTTTATGAGGAAAACTGAAAAGACTCCACCACCAAATTGCTAGAATTCATACAGGAATTCAGCAACATAGCAGGATATAAAGTCAGTGCACAGAAATCAGTTGCATTTCCATATGCTAACAATGAGGCAGAAGAAAGAGAAATTGAGGAATCAATCCCATTTACAATGGCATCAAAAAACATAAGATACCCAGGAATACACCTAACCAAAAAGATAAAGGTTCTGTACTCCAAAAACTACAGAACTCTTATGAAAGAAATTGAGGAAGACATGAAAAATGGAAAAACATTCTGTGCTCATGGATTGGAAGAACAAATATTGTTAAAACATCTCTTCTACCTAGAACAATCTATACATTCAGTGTAATCCCTATCAAAACACCATCAACTTTTTTCACAGAGCTGGAACAAGTAATCCTAAAACTTGTATGGAACCAGAAAAGAAGAAAAGATCCCAAAAGCCAAAGGAATGTTGAAAAAGAAAACCCAAGCTGGTGGCACCACAATTCCGGACTTCAAGCTCTATTACGAAGCTATAATCATCAAGAGTATGTTACTGGCACAAAACCACACATAGATCAATGGAACAGAATACAGAATCCAGAAATGGACCCTCAACTCTGGTCAACTAGTTTTTGACAAAGTAGGAAAGAATATCCAATGGAAAAAGGACAGTTTCTTCAACAAATGGTGTTGGGAAAATTGGACAGCCACATGCAGAAGAATGAAACTGTACCATTTCCTTACACCATACACAAAGATAAACTCAAAATGGATAAAGAGCTAAATGTGAGACAGGAATCCATCAAAATCCTAGACGAGGACATAGGCAGCAACCTCTTTGAACTGACTGCAGCAGCTTTTTGCTAGACACATCTCCAAAGGCAAGGGAAACAAAAGCAAAAATGAGCTACTGGAACTGCATCAAGATAAAAAGCTTTTGCACAGCAAAGGAAATAACAAAACTGAAATGTAACCTACAGAGTGGGAGAAGATATTCGCAAATGACATATCAGATATAGGGCTAGTATCCAAAATCTGTGAAGAACTTATCAAACTCAGAACCCTTGGGGACAAATAATCCAGTCAAGAAATGGGCAGAAGACATGAACAGACATTTCTCCTAAGAAGATATACAGCTGGCCAACAGACATATGAAAAAATAAATGCTTGACATCACATTGCATCACAGAAATACAAATCAAAACCACAATGAGATACCACCTTACACCAGTCAAAATGGCTAAAACTAACAAGTCAGAAAACAACAAGTGTTGGCGAGGATGTGGAGAAAGGTAACCCTCTTACACTGTTGGTGGGAATGCAAGATGTACAGCCACTCTGGAAAACAGTCTGGAGGTTCCATAAGAAGTTAAAAATAGACTATTCTATGACTCAGCAATTGCACTACTAGGTATTTATCCCAAAATACAAATGTAATGATCCGAAGGAATGCATGCACCCTAATGTTTATAGCAGCAGTGTCCACAATAGCCAAACTATGGAAAGAGCTGAGATATCCATCAACAGATGAATGGATAAAGAAGATGTGGTATACATATACAATGGACATCATACATATACATCAGAAAGCATGAATACTTACAATTTACAATGACATGGATGGAACTAGAGGGTGTTATGCTGAGTGAAATAAGTCTCAGAGAAAGACAATCATCTTATGAGAAATATAATAAGCACTACAGAGAATCATAGGGGAAGAGAGGGAAAAATGACTCAGAAGTAATCAAAGAGGGAGACAAACCATAAGAGGCTTTTAACTATAGGAAACAAACAGGGTTGCTGGAGGGGGAAATGGTGGGGGAATGGGGTAATTGGGCCATAGGCATTAAGGAGGGCATGCGATATTATGAGCACTGGGTGTTATATGCAACTGATGAATTATTGAATTCTACATATGAAACTAATGATGTACTATCTGTTGCCTAGCTGAATTTAAATAATAAAACAAGAAAGTAAAAGGAGGAAATCTTTCTCCTTAATAAAAATAACATTGGGAAAAGATAAATTCAAGAATTCTCTCCCCCATGATTCATATTCTCAAACATTCTTTGGCATTCTTACTATATAGTTTCCCTCTATTACTGTGTTGCTTTTTTTTTTTTCTCCCCCAAAAGAGAAAATCTTGCTGGAGAAAACCGTTCCAAGCCTGAAAACATTGGGTACCCGAGGCCAAGTTCAACAAGCCCAGGGAACTTCCTGGCAAGAAATGATTCCATCTGTAACAAGGCCAGTCTCGTGGGCTGGAGCTAACAATTGGCAGGAAGGTAAGTATCCTTTGCTCTGTTTGTCCTCCTCTCTAATTTACTCCCACTTACTTAAGCTCTTACCATTTTCATAAGTGAGAACTCTGTGACAGGCAATTTGCTAAGCACTTTGATGCGTTGTTTTATCCCACCTTCAAAACGGCTTTGTGGGTTAGGTAAAACAATGACTTCAGGCTTACAGTTGAGAAAACAGTGGTTAGTGCCATTAGAAAACCTGCCTGTGTCTTTGGGGTAAAAACCCGGTGCAATTGCAGGGTCATAGGGAAGCTCTCTTTTTAATTTCTTGAGGAATCTCCACACTGTTATCCAAAGTGGCTGCACCAACTTGCATTCCCAACAACAGTGTAAGAGGGTTCCCCTTTCTCCACATCCTCTTCAACACACGTTGTTTCCTGTCTTACTAATTTTGGCCATTCTTACTGGTGTAAGGTGATACCTCAATGTGGTTTTAATTTGAATCTCCCTGATGGCTAGTGATGATGAACATTTTTTCATGTGTCTGATAGCCATTTGTATGTCTTCATTGGAGAAGTGTCTGTTCATATCTTTTGCCCATTGTTTGATATGATTATCTGTTTTGTGTGTGTTGAGTTTGAGGAGTTCTTTATAGATCCTGGATATCAACCTTTTGTCTGTACTGTCATTTGCAAATATCTTCTCCCATTCCGTGGGTTGCCTCTTTGTTTTGTTGACTGTTTCCTTTGCTGTGCAGAAGCTTTTGATCTTGATGAAGTCCCAAAAGTTCATTTTCGCTGTGAACCATCAGAGACTCTATGGACTCTGAAAAACAACCTGAGGGTTTTGAAGGGGCAGGGGGTTAGGAGGTTGGGGGAGCCAGGTATTAAGGAGGGCACCTATTGCATGGAGCGCTGGGTGTGGTGCAAAAACAATGAATACTGTTACGCTGAAAAGAAATAAAAACAAACAAACAAACAAAACACACACACACAAAAAAACCAAAAAACAAAAAAAGAAAACCTGCCTGTGGTCACATAGCTAAGTTGAAGAGTCAGGATTTGAACCGGGGCTTCAGTGACTAAAAAGTCAGTATAATTTACCTGCCTGATCATATGCCATGGGTTTGACACGTCTGTAATAAGAGCCTAGGAAAAGAATGCTGAAATCTATATTCCTTCAGTTATGCAACTTTAAGGATACTTGAGTTGCTAAAAGTGACTTAGGGTAGGGGACTAGAGTTAGATAAATTATGATGAGTTATTGACATCCTCACAATGTGATGCTTTCCTCTTTCCGTTGGATTGTTTCCTTTCATGGACTTCTCTCAAATTCTGAGACTGCCCTGCAGCCTTATTAAGCTCTCTGAAGGCAAAAGGTTACATGGTTTTCAGGGAGCCAGGCTTTTAATGAATTCTAATGGACATAACCTTGAGTTAAATTTAGACAAATATGAAGTTTTATCTCTGGGATGCCATCTCCCATTTTTATTATTTTTCTCCTCTTTAAAATAAACCCACTAACAAAGATACTTGGCTTGTGCAAACTTTAATTAGGCTCCTGAACCTTCCCCTAGGCCCATCTCTGCATGTCCTTGTAAAATCTAGTTTTAGCAAGATCCTTGATAAGTCTGTTTAACTAGAGCCACTCACCCTTGCTGTTGGATCCACCTTCAAGATCTGATCACATCTGTCATCCCCTGGGTGATGTCTGATGATCCTAGCCTGTTGTCAGCAAGAATCCCATTAGGTAGGTTTAGCCAGTACTCCTCTTATGCTCGATATTTCTCCTTAATAATTTTTCATCCACTACACCCCTGTCCCACCCCCCACCACTCTACTCCTTGGCTTTAAATTCCCACTTGCCCTGCTCTGTTTGGAGTTGAGCCCAATCTCTCTCCCCCACTGCAAAATCCCATTACAATATTCCCTGTTCCTATTGTGATAGTTGTGAATAAAGTCTGTCTTACCTTTTTCAACAAGTCTCACTGAATGTTTTTTTCTTTAACAGTTACAGAGCCATAACTCAGATGGGATAAGATTCATCATTGGGCCCCTGGACTTCTCACCTAGGACCCTAAGAATGCACCTTTGAAGCCTTTGTCTTCCCTCCTGCCCAATAGATTGGGGATCTATGGGAGAGTATGACTCTGGAACCAGTGCTTCAGACAGACATTGTTGAAGCTGGTAAGGACAGATTTTGATTCTTAAGATTCTGAGTATACTCTGGAAGCTGACTTAGAGTTCTACATTTCTCTGTTTGTAAGAAGATGAATTAGAGTCCCTGGCTTCTTTGAAAGGTACCTGTTAAGCTGGAAGTCTCTTCTCTCTGGTTCTCTTTCCTAAGAAAGTTATTCCCTCACTCTCTGGCCTGGAAGTTTTACTTCTTGGCCCTCTGTGAGGTCTCTCTGTTCTCTTTGTCGGATTCTGTTTCTCCCGTGGGAACTCCTCAGTTGACTGAAGCCCCTTCTTGTACCTCTACTAATTATAGGCTCTGGGATCTTCTCTGCTTCTTTTCTTGTTGGCGTGATTTTGCTGAGGATAATTGAGAACTCCATTGATCTCTTTGGAAAACTTGAGATCTCCCCAAACTGGCTCCTCTAAGGCCTCTCCCTTTCCATTGTGTCTTTCCTCCTTCCTCCTCTTAGCACCTTCAATATTCCCTCAAGTTCTCTTGAATCCTTTTCTGTGTTCCCCTTCAAACCCCCACCTCCTCTATTCCTCTGTTCAACCCTACCAGACTTTTCCCTTTCACTTTATCTTCTCAGTTCCCTACAGCCACTTGACTTTTAGGCCCCCTACCCTCCCTTGGGGGCTCTCAGGAAACTCAGGGACCTCCAAAAGCAACCACCTAAGGCTGAAAAGAAAATAAAACTCTTTGGAACCAGAGCTTGATGTTATGTCCACTCAAATTGTGCACTGGAGATGTCCAGACAGCTGCTGGGTGTCTCCTCAGTTACTAGTGTACGATTTAATACATAGACTCCATCAGATCACATATCAGGGTAAAAGAAAAATTTAAAAGTCTTCTCCACAAATATTGGCATGCAGGTAACATTAATTTATCCTATTTGCTAGAAACACAATGCAGATAAAAATATAAAGTGAATATAAACCAGTAAGTTTGTATTACTATGTTTTATTAACTTATGACCAAAATTTTAGAATGAAGGCTAAAAAAAACCTGTGTTTGTCTATATGTTTATATATGTGTGTATGTATGTCTGTATGTTGTACACAGGTGATAATTTTCTACCTCCAGGTGGTATTATCAAATTAATTTATAAAACCCCTCAAATGAGTTCTACTCTAATTGGTTTAGAGATAAGTGGGCACTTACATAACTCTCAGAAATAAGGAAACTGATGTGTGTGTGTTTAATTTGTGTGATCTGGGATATTCTTTGGTAAATAAAGCAACTATAAAAACTGTTGGTAAAATAAAATAGGTATGTCCTCAGTTCTCAGGATTAATTATAATGTGGATATGCATTGTTTTCCTACCTAAATCTAGCTTTGATTATCTCATTATATGTTTAAAATTATAAAAGTATGAATTCAATTGAAGAACACAATGTACAATAAAAATAAATTGCTTGATGCATGTCAAACATGGCAATTAAAAAAATAAAGGAGGGAAAAACCAAGTATTTAACTTTTAGGTTCTTTGCTTCCATGATTTTTAGGAAATGTACCTGATATGCCAACAAGAAAAATAGCTTAAGGTGATGGCTAGGTTTTGTTTTATGTCTCATGAAATTTTCATGAGCAATTCAAGCATAATTATAAGAACAAGTGAATTAAATAGAGGTAAATGGGATACAAGTTTATAAATGAACTTTTCAACAGTAATTAGGCTTTATGTCTACTTAAAAATATTTGCAAAAATTGAAGATGTTATATACAAACCTAATGGTAACCACAAATCAAAAACCACTAATAGATATGCAAAGAATAAATAGAAAGGAATCCAATAAAACTATAGAAAACCAGCAAACCATGAAAGAGAGCAAGAGAAGAAAGGATCAGAGGGAAGCTACAAAAACAACCACAAAACAAAAAACAAAATGGTAACAAATTCATATCTGTCAATAATTAATTTGAACATAAATGGACTAAACACTCCAATAAAAAGATAAAGGGTGACAAGTGAATAAAGAAACAAGACCCATCTGTATACTGCCTGTAAGATACTCATTTCAGACCTAAAGTCACCTGCAGATTGAAACTGAGAGGATGGAGAAATATTTATCATGCAAATGGATGTCAAAAGAAAACTAGAGTATCGATACTTATAATGGACAAAATAGACTTTAAAACAACGACTGTAAAAAGAGACAAAGAAGAACACTTTATAATAACAAAGGGGGATAATCCAACAAGAAGATGTAGCAATTTTAAGTATTTATGCACCCAACATGGGAGTACCCAAATCATAAAATAGTTAATAACAAACATAAAGAAACTAATTGATAGTAATACAATAATAGAAGGAGACTTTAACACCTCACTTACATTGATGGGCAAATCAAACAGAAAATCGACAAGAGAACAGTATCTTTGAATGACTCACTGAAACAGATAGATTTAACAGATATATTCAGAACATTGCATCCAAAACTAACAGACTACACATTCTTTTCTTTCTTTCTTTTTTTAAAAAAGATTTTATGTATTTGAGGGAGAGAGAGACAGAGAAAGGGAGGGGGAAGGGCAGAGGAAGAGGGAGAGAATCCTCAAGCAGACTCCCCGCTGAGCATGGAGCCCCACCCAGTGCAGAGTCCCAGTACCCTGAGATCATGACCTGAGCCAAAATAAAGAGTCAGTATGTTTAACTGACTGAGCCACCCAGGCACCCCTACACATTCTTTTCAAGTGCACACAGAAACATTCTCCAGTATAGATCACATATTCGGCCACAAAACAAACCTCAGCAAATTCAAAAAGATCAAAGTGATATCATGCATTTCTGACCACAATGCTATGAAACTAGAAATCTGGAAAGACCATACATATATGGAGGTTAAATAAAGAATACTAAAGAATGAATGGGTCATTCAAAAATAAAAAAAGAAATAAAAAAGTACATGGAAAAATGAAAATGGAAACACAGTGGTCTAGGATGTTTGAAATGCAGCAAAAGCTGTTGTAAGAGGGAAGTTTATAGCAATACAGGCCTACCTCAAGAAGCAAGGAAAATCTCAAACAACATAACCTTACACCTAAAGGAGCTAGAAAAAGAACAACAAACAAAACCCCAAACCAGCAGAAGGAAGGAAATAATAAAGATGAGAGCAGAAATAAATGATATAGAAACTTAAAACACCACAGAACAGATCAATGAAACCAGGAGCTTGTTCTTTGAAAAGATCAGCAGAGTTGATAAACCTCTAGCCAGAATCATCAAAAAGAGAGAGAGAGAGAGAGGAAAGACTGACACAAAATCACAAAGGGAAAAGGAGAAATAACTGTAGAAGTACAAACAGTTCTAAGAGCATATTATGAAAAACTATATACCAACAAATTAGACAACCTAGAAGAGATGGATAAATTCCTAGAAACATATAACGTACCAAAACTGAAGCAAGAAAAAATAGAAAATCTGAGCAGACTGATGAGCCCCAAAGAGATTGACTCAGTAATCAAAACACTCTAGACAAAAAAGCTTCTGCACAGCAAAGGAAACAGTCAACAAAACAAAGAGGCAACCCACGGAATGGGAGAAGATATTTGCAAATGACAGTACAGACAAAAGGTTGATATCCAGGATCTATAAAGAACTCCTCAAACTCAACACACACAAAACAGATAATCATATCAAACAATGGGCAGAAGATATGAACAGACACTTCTCCAGCTATCAGACACATGAAAAAATGTTCATCATCACTAGCCATCAGGGAGATTCAAATTAAAACCACATTGAGACCTTACACCAGTAAGAATGGCCAAAATTAGCAAGACAGGAAACAACGTGTGTTGAAGAGGATGTGGAGAAAGGGGAACCCTCTTACACTGTTGTTGGGAATGCAAGTTGGTGCAGCCACTTTGGAGAACAGTGTGGAGATTCCTCAAGAAATTAAAAATAGAGCTTCCCTATGACTCTGCAATTGCACTGCTGGGTATTTACCCCAAAGATACAGAGGTAGTGAAAAGAAGAGCCATCTGTACCCCAATGTTTATAGCAGCAATGGCCACGGTCGCCAAACTGTGGAAAGAACCAAGATGCCCTTCAACGGACGAATGGATAAGGAAGATGTGGTACATATACACGATGGAGAATTATGCCTCCATCAGAAAGGATGAATATCCAACTTTTGTAGCAACATGGATGGGACTGGAAGAGATTATGCGGAGTGAAATAAGTCAAGCAGAGAGAGAGTCAAGTATCATATGGTTTCACTTATTTGTAGAGCATAACAAAGAACATGGAGGACATGGGGAGATGGAGAGGGGAAGGGAGTTGAGGGAAATTGGAAGGGGAGATGAACCATGAGAGACTATGGACTCTGAAAAACAACCTGAGGGTTTTGAAGGGGTGGGGGGTGGGAGGTTGGGGAACCAGGTGGAGGGTAATAGAGGGCACGTATTGCATGGAGCACTGGGTGTGGTGCAAAAACAATGAGTACTGTTAGGCTGAAAATAAATAAAAAAAAACCCAAAACAACAACAACAACAAAAAACCACTCCAGACAAATGAAAGTCACTTCATAGGTAAATTCTGCCAAACACTTGAAGAGGAATTGATACCTGTTTTTCTCAAACTATTCCAAAAAGTAGAAAAAAGAGACCTTCCAAATTAATTCTATGAGGCCAGTATCACCCTGATACCAAAACCAGATAATGATACCACAAAATAAAGACAACTATAGGCCAATATTTCTGATGGACAGAGATGCAAAACTCCTCAACAAAATACTAGCAAACCAAATCCAACAATACATTTAAAAAATCATTCACCACACTCAAGTAGGATTTATTCCTGGGTTGCAAGGGTGGTTCCATATTTGCACATCAATCAACATGATATATCACATTAATAGAAGAAAGGATAAAAGCTATATTATCATATCAATAGATGGTGAAAAAGCATTTGACAAAGTACAAATCCATCCATGATAAAAGCCCTCAATAAAGTAGGCTTAGAATGATCAAACCTTGATATAATAAAGGCCATATATGAAAAAAAAACCCACAGAGAACATCATACTCAATGGAGAAAAACTGAGAACTTTCTCCCAAATGTCAGGAACAAGATAAGGATGTCCACTCTAACCACTTTTATTCAACAGAATACTGGAAGTCCTAACAACAGCAATGAGACAAGAAAAAGAAATAAAATATAAGGAAGAAGTGAAAATTTCACTATTTGCAGATGACCTGGTAAGTATATATAGAAAACCTGAGGGCACTTGGGTAGCTCAGTGGGTTAATGCTCTGCCTTCGACTCAGGTTGTGATCTCAGGATCCTGGGAGCCCCGCATCTGGCTCTCTGCTCAGTGGGAAGCCTGCTCCCTCTGCCCTGCCTGCCTCCTTGCCTACTTGTGATCTCTCTCTCTGTCAAGTAAATAAATAAAATCTTTAAAAAAAAAAGAAAGAAAGAAAACCTGGAAGACTCCACCAAAAATTGCTAGACTGATAAATGAATTAAATAAAGTTGCAGGATACAAAATCAATGTGCAGAAATCTGTTGCATTTCTATACACTAAAAATGAAGCAGCAGAAAGAGAAATTAAGAAAACAATCCCATTTATAATTGCACCAAAAATAATCAATACCAGGGAATAAACTGAACCAAAGAGGAGAAAGACTTGTATTATGAAAATTGTAAAACAGTGTTGAAAGAAATCGAAGATGACACAAAGAAGGGAAAAACATGCCATAATCATGGATTGGGAGAACAAATGTTAAAATGTCTGTACTACTCAAAGCTATCTATAGATTTAATGCAATCTGTTTCAAAATACCAGTGGCATTTTTCACAGAACTAGAACAAGAAATTAGATTTATGGGGAACCACAAAAGACCCCAAATAGCAAAAGCAATCTTGGAAAGAACAAAACTGGAAGTATTACAATCCCAGACTTAAAGTTATATTACAAAACTGTAGTAATCAAAACATGATGGTCCTGGCACAGAGATAGACATATCGTAGGTCAATAGAAAGAATAGAAAACAGAGAAAAAACCCCAATTATATGGTCAATTAATCTTTGGTAAAGCAGGAAAGAACATTCAATGGGAAAAAGACACTCTCTTCAACAAATGGTGTTGGGAAAACTGGACAGCTACATGCAAAAAATGAGGACTATTTTCTTATACCATACACAAAAATAAGCTGAAAATGGGATAATGACCTAAATGTGAGGCCTGAACCCATAACAATCCTAGCAGGGAGCACAGGTAGTAATTTCTCTAACATTGGCCATAGCAACATTTTTCTAGATATGTCTCCTGAGGCAAGGGAAATAAAAGCAAAAATAAATTATTAGGACTACATCAAAAAAAAAAGCTTCTGCACAGCAAAGGAAACAATAAAAAAAACAACAACAAAGGCAACCTATTGAATGGAAGAAGATATTTGCAAATGACATATCTGATAAAGGGTTAGTATCTAACATATATAAAGAACTGACACAACTCAACACCCTCAAAACAAATAATCCAATTAAAAAACGAGCAGAAGACATAAACAGACATTTCTCTAAGCAAGACATCCAGATGGCTAACAGACATAAAAATATGCTCAACATCACTCATCATCAGGGAAATGCAGATCAAAACCATAATGAGGTATCACCTCACACCTGACAAGAGTGGCTAAAATCAAAACCACAAGAAACAAGTGATAATGTGGGGGAAAAAAGGAACCCTCTTGGACTGTTGGTGGGAATGCAAAGTAGTGTAGCCACTCTGGAAGACAGTATGGGTTCCTCAAAAAATTAAAAATAGAACTATCTTATGATCCAGAAATTGCACTTGTGAATATTTACCCCCAAAATACAAAAATACAAAAACACTAATTCAAAGGGATACCTGCATCCCTATGATTATAGCAGCATTATTTATAATAACCACATTATGGAAGTAGCCCAAGTATCCATTAATAAATGAATGGATAAAGAGGATGCCGTATGCATATACAATGGAACATTATTCAGCCATAAAAGGAATGAAATCTTCCATTTGCAGTGACATGGATGGAACTAGAGAGTATAATGCTAAGTAAAATAAATCAGAGAGAAACAAATACCAATGATTTCACTCATCTGTGGAATTTAAGAAACAAAACAAATGAGTGAAGGGAAAAAGGGACTTTGAGAGACAAACCAAACAGACTCTTAACTATAGAGATCCAATTGATGGCCACCAGAGGGGAGATGGGTGGGGGGAAGGGTGAAACAGATGATGGGATTAAGGAGGGACTTGTGATGAGTATAGGTTATCGTATGGAAGTGTTGAATCACTATATTGTACACCTGAAACCAATATAACACTGTATATTAATGCTACTGGAATTTTTAAAGAAGATTTTTAAATTTAGTTGAGAAAGAGAAAACATGAGCATGAGGGGCATGGTGGAGGAGGGGCAGAGGGTGAGGGACCGAGAGAATCTCAAGCAGACTCCTGGCTGAGTTCAGAGCCTGAAGCCAGGCTTGATCTAACAACCCTGAGATCATGACCTGAGCCCAAATCAAGAGTCTGACACTCAACCACCTGAGCCACCCAGGTGGCTGGAATTCCCTTATGCTGGAATTAAAAAAAAAAAAAAAGTTGCAAAAATCTTTCTAATAACTTGAAATCTTAGCGCTATACTCAGTTAAATGATGGATATTCATTGACTAGCTAGATTATTTCCAAGAAAGATAAAACACTGAAATGTTAATTGCCAAATGTACGTTTATCTGCTTTTGGAATCTTGTTTTTTTACAAGATAGAGAAACTAAATATATTTGAGTCTGTTAATAAACATGAAAAATTAAAGTATGAGAAAGATACATCTCTAGAGAATTATGAAATGATGTGTTCATAAATTTGCTACAGAATGATAGTATGTGACAGTTCACAACTGCCTGATTCCTGGTTTTCACTGAAAACTAGGGTTACTGATGGTTAAAGATTCTAAATCTATGTTGTGTAAATGAATCTACTAGAAATAATAAAAGTAAATAAAAAGGCAAGGCTGTGCAAGGAAAGTAAGATGTGTTTTTGATAAATGAAAGTATGAAGTATGTGTTTTTGTTAAAGGAAAAAGAGAAATTTTGTTCTGAAGTAGAATGACTAATTGTTCCAGACTTAGAAATAAGACAGAGTAGGACAAATGCTGAATGAATAAAAAAAATTTTTAGAAGTTTTATGGAAAAGGAATTTTTTTTGTGGGTGATCAAAGCTTGCCAAGATTGGATGGATTTACTTATATGGCCTTTTAAAAAAATTAGCCTTTTTATTACTAACTAGTATACTGACACAAAATTAGAACTTGGTTTTCTCTCTCTGTTAAAACAAAGTTTTCTTCGATTATTGGTCTACTCTTAATAAAACACTGTAAAATTTTTTTCCTTACATTTTAGAGAATCTGCCTGGGCAATCAGGATTTTGTGTCCTAAAATAATTTCCTGTGCTTCATGTTGTCTTTATCAGTCTTTGATTACTTAAGAAAAGTATTCTTATTATTAAAAGGTATCTATACCTTTTATTATTATTTATATTTATTATATTATTTATTATTATTATATAATAATATATAATATTATTATATTATACCTCTTATTATTAAAAGGTATATATACCTTTTAGTAATGAGAATATATATAATATATATTGTATATACATATAATATGTATATTCTCATATATATGAATGTGTATATATACAAGTATATATGTATATTCTCATATATATGTGAATGTATATATATGCCTTTTAATAATGAGAATACTTGAATATGTATATATATACCTTTTAATAATGAGAGTACTCGGGGTGCCTGGGTGGCTCAGTGGGTTAAAGCCTCTGCCTTCTGCTCAGGTCATGATCTCGGGGTCCTGTGGATCAAGCCCCGCATCGGGCTCTCTGCTCAGCGGGGAGCCTGCTTCCTCCTCTCTCTCTGCCTGCCTCTCTGCCTACTTGTGATCTCTGTCTGTCAAAAAAGTAAATAAAATAAAAAAAAAATAATGAGAGTACTTGTGTGTGTGTGTGTATATATATATACACACAACTATGTAATTTTCTGTATTTGCCCGTGAAGTCTTTTAATTATCACTTTGGTTAAATGGATAACTAAGTATTGTTTCACAGTGACTTGTGAGCCTATGTAGTCAAGTTTCAAACTTTTTGACATTTTTGACAATTTTCCAAAATCAAATTCTGGGTGGAGTCTTTTTTACTCCAAACTAACTTTGAGATTTCCCAGAGCACTCCTGGATTCTGTCTCACTTTGTAAAAGAGAGATCTAAGCTAATTAGAATTATTTGGTATGTTAAATTATGTGGGAAGCATTGTTAAATAAGAAGTGATGATAAATCTTAGGTATATGTGTATGGATACATATGACTAATACAGATATTCCAGAAATTGTGTGAAATTCTTAGAAATTTGCAATATTACACTTTTGTAAACAGCATTGAAACTTTTTTTTTTCTCTGCTTGATCCCTCCAGAATGTGGAAACTCTTAGCATTCTTATTTTCATGACAATGTAGTTATTTGCATAAATTCAATAAGAATCTGTTTTTATAGTAAGACACAATTAGGAACATGGTTATATTAACCATATCATATTTGAGGGGCACCTGGGTGGCTCAGTGGGTTAAAGCCTCTGCCTTGGCTCCGGTCATGGTCTCAGGGTCCTGGGACTGAGCCCCACATGGGCTCTCTGCTCAGCAGGGAGCCTGCTTCCTCCTCTCTCCCTGCCTGCCTCTCTGACTGCTTGTAATCTCTGTCTGTCAAATACATAAATAAAATCTTTAAAAAAAAAAGAATATCATATTTGAGAATGATGTGCATGAAATCAGATAAGACCCGACAGCTTTAAGGAACTAAGGTTGATTTTTAAGGAGCCAATGCTTATAAGCTCCTCCTCCCCTTAGAAAAGCTGACCTGTATCTGGCTTACAGCATTCCCCACCTTACAGGTGAGTAAGGAGGGTCACTTCTTGGCAGACCCAGGAATCCTAGAATATTCGGGGGACACTGAATAGAGAGGAATGCACCCAAATCAGTAGGTATTGCAGGCAAAATATGATAGTGAGTTCTTGGCTTGGCTTCCTAGCCTTAAGAGGCTTTTTTAATTTTAATTTTAATTTTTTAAAAAGTATTTTATTTATTTATTTGAGAGAGAATGAGAGCGAGAGAGGAGCACGAGGTGGGGAATGGTCAGAGGGGAAAAACAGACTCCCCGCTGAGCGGGAGCCTAAGGTGGGACTCAATCTCCAGGATCATGGCTTGAGCTGAAGTCAGTCACTTAACCAACTGAGCCACCCAGGTGCCCCTTGAGAGGTTTTTAAAAGTTCCATCTGGAATTTCTAATGAAAAGTTCCAGCACAGCAAACTCAGATCTGGGCCTATGCAAGCTCTTGTTGCACTTATATAAATAATCAGGCCAAGAGTAATGAGACCAAACTTACTTCACAAACAAATTAGTCTTTCTTTGATTATCTTTGAAACAGAGAAATGGGAGTGACTATAGAAAGAATTTGTTTTTTGTTTCGGTGGAAAACTATAGTGCACCCTTGTGGGCTCTGTCTTGCATATTTTATGAATCCTACTAATTCCTGAATTCTTTTAGTTTGCTCTACTATCTGGTCACAACTCTCCCAATTAAAATTTCTAGTTTTTTTCCTCTCTTCTGATTTGGATAAAACTGCCCTTTCCTGGAATTAAAATAAAAACTAAAATAAAGGGGCGCCTGGGTGACTCAGTGGGTTAAGCCTCTGTCTTTGGCTCAGGTCATGGTCATGGGGTCCTGGGATGAGCCCTGCATCTGGCTCTCTGCTCAGCAGGGAGCCTGCTCCCCCCCCCCCCCCGCCCCCGCCTCTCTGCCTACTTATGATCTCTCTCTGTATGTCAAATAAATAAGTAAAATCTTAAAAAAAAAACTAAAATAAAGAAGAAAAAAAAAAAGATTGCCCTTTTCCTGAAGTCCAGTAAGCTGAAGCTGGATGACTTGATAGAAACTTAAAAAAGAAATGACAGCAGATTATGTCTGGGCAACTTTCATGCTATCTGCTGTGTGCACTGTTCAGAAAGTTCCCTGGAGCACCTGATACCATCAGCAGAGGCATTCAGACTCCAAACCAGGAGAATTAATCAGTTGGGCACTGCCATCCTCAGTCTACCTTCTAAAAATGCTTCAAGTTCAAGGCTAAAAATCTTGACTGGCTGCCCCTCTGGACTCAGAAACTGGGTTTCTAACAATCTTTGTTTTTCCTTTCATTTTATAGAAACTCCCCTCATTAAATGCCTGATTACTAGCACCATCCAACAGAGTATCATAAAATATGTGAGTGTGTGCATGTGTGTGTGTATTTTAACACCAGCAATCCAAACCCCTGAACAAATCTCAAGGACTTGTGGCCATGACCTGTACTGTTAGGAAGAAAACTGATCAGATAAAATCATTCACTTGGCCTTAATAGTTTATTCTTCTGAGCATGAAAGAGCCCCTGAAAAGGAAAACAATCTTAACCTGAAGCATGCCTTAATAATGGTGTTTAGGGGGACGCCTGGGTGGCTCAGTTGGTTAAGCAGCTGCCTTCAGCTCAGGTCATGATCCCAGCATCCTGGGATCGAGTCCCACATGGGGCTCCTTGCTCAGCGGGGAGCCTGCTTCTCCCTGACTCTGCCTGCCACTCTGTCTGCCTGTGGTCCCTCTCTCCCTCTCTCTCTCTAACAAATAAATAAATAAAATCTTAAAAAAAAAAATGGTGTTTAGGGACGTGTGGGCTTTTCTGGTGATGCTTAGGTCAGATCTCTTCTGTCTTCCCACCAAGATGGCTCCCTCTCAACACTAAGTCTTTGCATCTGCTATTCCCTTGGCCAAGACTTTGCCTCTCACCCTCTTGTTTTGTCTAGCTAATGCCTACTCATCCTTTAGAGCATTGCTTTCTCAGGGAAGCCCTCACTGATCTCTCTAAGTCAGATTCTTTTAACTTCTCGAAAGACCATGACCACTCCTTCTTGGCATTTGTCACAGCTACAGTTTTTCATAGATGTATGCAGTTACTTGATTGTTGACTGACTCCCCACTAGATACCAAGTTTCAAGAGGGTATGAGTGATGCCTCCTTCCTGGGCATTTGTATCCATAGCACATGGCACCTTACCTGATATGTGGTGGGTCGATCCTAAATAGTTGCTGAATGAATGGACTAGGGACTCTCAATGACTTTAGGCATTTGCCTTTCCACTGCCTCGACCCCCATGCCATACTAGAGGGCAACGATATCCTTCTGCAAAAGCCTGTAGATGTAAAATCTAGTAAAGTAAAAGACATTGAAAAGCCTCTCCTTTCATATTGTTTCAACATTCCTTTTTCAATGTACTAGATCAACACTGTGTCACATGGCACACCCATGCATGGGACTCTGTGGCATGGGGTTTTACCAAGCTGATCATAACATTCCTTGGGATTCACTTGGGAATAATGCTAGATAAACATACTGTGACCAACCTTGTAGGACGGAGCCTGCTGTATAAGGCTCACAGCCTAAGGACAGGATCCTCCTCAGAAACTGATTACCATGACCGGGACCATTGAACTTGGACTCCCTGCCTCCTCAAGTAAAGATTAGTTTGGACTGGTTCTGTTTTTGCATTGGAAAAAGAGTTTTCCAGCTTTTTCAGATAAGATCTTGGCCATTTAAAAGGCTTTTACCTTTTCTCTCCACCCCGCAGGCCATGATGGTCACATATGGTCATTGCTGGGTCCACCTCACCCCGGGAGGTCTTTCTAAAAGCTGAAAGACAGCACTCTGGCCTCCTACCAAATGTGGAGTGGAAATGGCCTGGCTTCTTGGCAGCTTCTCTGTCCCACTGACAGCCGCCCAACTTGTGGAGGCATCTAGTATCAGGAATATCCTGAGATCGGGTCCTGGGAAAATTTTTCTCTGTGGCTTTTGTGGGGGAAAAAAAAAAGCTTTAAGGACTCTGTGTGTTGCATATTATACGTCAAATATTTTCAAAAACCTTAGAACTAACCAAAATAGATTTCATTCTAGAAACATTATCTGTCATTTATGATGGAGACTTTTTATAACTTTAAGGTTGAGATTATGTTACATCAGGTTTTTTATAATGGCAGTTATTTTGGAGGCCGGAGGGTGGGAAAGCAGATTATAATTTAAATTGTGTGGTAGAAATTTTCCATGTGGTTTAATATGAAGATTTAGGAGTCAGGATTTGAGATCTTTAGTCTGGGTAGATTGCATTCTTCATCCAAGGAGTATGCAAAAGAAGAGGGCAGTGTTAATAGTAATTAAGTGGGTGGACTCAGGTGTGGGTCAAAATCTCAGGTTATTAGCTCTGTGACTTCCACAGAATGACCTCTGTGGGCCTGCCTCCAAGCTGAGAAGGGTAATTTCTACTTTGCAGAGTTGTGAGGACTATTTGCTATAATATGCGTAAAGTCTTTAGCATGCATTAAGTGTCCAATAAATGATGAATTTCATTATAATTACTATTCTTATAATATGCCCATACCAAACAGGACACTTGTGGGCAGCAATCTTAGGGTGGTGAGAGGAAACCAGATTGTGGTTTCTAGGTGATAAGGGTGCAGCCATTCCAGATGGAGAGGGAGAAGCCATTCTGCCTGTCCTCAATAACCTGTGGGGTAGATAACGTTAGCCTAGTTCTTAGATAAGGAAACTGAGGCCCAGGGAAGTTAAGTGACTAGCTCAAAGTTGCAGAGCTAATAAGGGGTAGAATTGCAGAGCCAGGACCTAAATTTGGGCCTAATTCCTGATTCAGAGGTTCCTTCTATTATACCATAGCAGAAAAATTCAACCAGTATTAATATCAGAAGTTAAAAAGTAGGTATTCTACTCATATAACACATTTTGGTGCTATCTTTTGTTAGCCTGGCATTATAGTTTGAAACTTTCAGGGGCTCTCCTTCACTTGTTCCCCACGACCCCCCAGAAAACAGGTATTTCTTTGGATGAGGAAATATGGAGGTTTAGGAGCTTATAGAGTTTATCCAGATGCACTGGGCCAGGTTGGGAGGCGGGTCTGGTGATGGTGGAAACCAGGCCTGCCCCAACAGAGAGCCCCTCTGGACCTCGTGGGGCCTGCCAGCACAGGGCCAGGTCCCCACTGAACTCCCAGGGAGTGTGAATTGAACAATCCTAGCTGACAGTCAGCCACAGTTACATGCATATTCTCATTTAACCCTCAAGACAACCCACCGGGATCTGGGGACTCACAGCTGGGGAATGTTCTCCCTGAGCGTAATGTCCATGCTCAACACTGCACTTACTTTTTTTTTTTAATGAATCAGGTCAGGCTTGCTGATTCTTACTGTGGTGCCCTTTCTGGTACTAACTGGTTTCAGCGTGGGCCAATAAAAACCAAGATTCCAGATCAAGCACAAAACAAGCCAACAGACTGATAGATCCCTGGAAACCATCAAGAGGCAAGAACAGAGATGGTTTGCTCTTGCACACGCTCCTCCTTGCAACTGTAGTGAGTATACATGTTGTCCCACAGAAGACCCCCATCCTCAGCCTGGAAACCAAAATAGAACACTCCATGTTGACCTTGCCCTGGGGTATGTGGCCTAAAGAAACTCAGTGAGCTCCCATTAACTTGTGTTAAGGATGGACAATGCTTTTTCAAAGTAGTATGAATTTGATCCCCGACTGCAAATCAGCACCTCTGAGCCAGCTTAGCTTCTCCTCTCATATCTATTGCACTCTCCCTTTCCCCTGTGGTACAGCTATTGGCTACTAATTCCTTGTCTTAAGTCAAAGGCCTTTCAGGCTCCCACTCTGAGCCATCAAAGATTCCTTAACTTCCTTTTGTTCTCTGTAAACATCAGTTTATTGCTCTGTCTCCTGTACATACACCGAACCTCTTGACAACAGCTTGATTCAGAGGAAAGCTGGGATCTTAAATATTTCAAAGACGCAGTGGGTGAGGAAAGCATGAATGTGTAGCTGCTGAATTGACCCTTGGAGCAAAAAAGGAAAAAAAAAAAGTTTGATTTCAGAACTGTAAGAATTTTTCTTTACTTCTTTTTCTTTCTTTCTTTTTTTTTTTTCCTCCTTATATTTCCCTCCCTTTGCGCCTGCCCTGGGCCCAGCTGGGCAGTGGGGGGCTCCCATCCTTCCCTTTCATCATCAGAAGGGAGGGCCTCAAGAATTACAAGAATTTTTTCATTGCACTGGTGCCAACGAGGAGGGCAGCACATCAGCTGACCATGTTGCCACAGAAGTATTTCCTCCCCAAAAGGAAGGAGCTTAAGGACAAGAAGGGTTACAAGTAGGAACAGACAGAGCAGGCAGGCAAAAGTGGCAAAACATTGACCTGAAATGCATTGAGAGTCTCTGTATCTGAGAAGTCAATGGCAGGGTCAAGGATGGCCAAGGAGAGGACCTGTCTTCCTCTTGACCACAGACTGGACCACAGACTATTCTTTTTCTGCCCCATGAATAGTTAAGGGGAAAAAGAGTAACCACGGGCCTGGCTATTGACAAGACAATGAAATATGCTGGCTCCAATCCAAGTTCTCTCCTAGCAAGGCAGTTAGTGGGACCTGCTGGTTCTCTTAACTTCTCAGAGCCTCTAACCCCTGGACAGCATAGTCCTTCCAGCCCTTGAAGGGGATCTCAAGCTTCAGTGCTCTATAGAAGGTAGCACGGTGCAAAGCAGGGCTTCCCAAAACTCAGTCTGCATTGCCATCAGCTGGAGGTCTTCCTACAACAGAGATTGTTGGGCGCCCCCCAGCAGAGTTTCAGATTCAGTGGGTCTGGGATGGGGCCCAAGAACTTGCATTTCTACAGATTCTCAACTGACACTGATGTGCTGGTCTGGGCACCATTCTTTAAGAATTGTTGGTTTAGAGAGAAAACAGGGACTTATAGGCAGACAGGGATTCTGGTCTCAGTTCTGCCCCTTCCTATGTGCTTTTGAGTGAGACACTTAACTTCTTTGAGCTTTGGTTTTCTCACTAGTAGGGCAGGTATGGAAGATGGAGGATAATGGTAGTATGGTCAGGTATATGGACTGTGTTCAGCTCCAGCCGTGCCACTGACCCCCTGTGTGATCTTAGACAAACTACTTCACCTTTTTTTCTTTTTAAAGGTCTTATTTATTTATTTATTTATTTGACAGACAGAGAGAGAGAGAGATCACAAGTAGGCAGAGAGGCAGGCGGGCGGGGGGGGAAGCAGGCTCCCCACTGAGCAGAGAGCCCGATGCGGGGCTTGATCCCAGGACCCTGAGATCATAACCTGAGCCAAAGGCAGAGGCTTAAACCACTGAGCCATCCAGGCACCCCAAACTGCTTCACCTTTAACCCCTCGGTTTCCTCACCTAGAAAGTGGGGGTAATAACTGTCTACCACCCAGGGTTGCTGTGAGCACTGTGACTGAAAATAAGCAAAACAGTTATGACAGTTTTGTGATATAAATGTGATATAAATAGGCACTCGTCATTTTTTGTGGTTGTGTCACTTACATGAGATGAAGACTGTAAAGGGCCATATGTCATGGCAGGCACATAGAAAATGCACAGTAAGGGTCCATCAGTTTCCTCTCCTCAACCCAAACTAAGGAAGTCAGAGCTGAAAGTGCTGACTTAAAGAATGTCCTTTCAGCGGAGATCTCAGTAAAGGGCACAACAAAATAAAGATACCAGCCCAAGGATTTTAGCTGTTAGTGAGACAGAATATGCCAGGTTCCTCCTCCCCTTAAGGAGTCTGTGCCAGGGGAGACTTCCTTTAAGCAAGGATCACCAACTTGGAAGATTTAGCCAGTTGATGTCTGGCACTCGTAAGTGTGGGCAAGCCTTGAGGAGCTCCCAGCAGGATGTTGGACAGCTAGAATTCCTTTTCATGGGGAGGGCTGGAATCACCAAAGCATGGCTCAGGACATAGAGACTTCAGACTGGTGGGACTCAGGCTGATCCATTTCCTTCATCGTCTTCATTACACAACTCAGGACAGCCCTGAAATCATCCTGAAGCTGATGCTGAGCCCTAAGACAGCTGTAGTCTTTTATTTTACTTTCTGGCCATATTGTCTTATAATGGTCTGTGGATAAAGGCAGGGTGAAAGGTTAGATAAAATTATCCATCACCCCTATGGTATCCAGTGAGAATTTAGCGAGCTGCTTTAGGAGAAATCATTTAAATATGTTTTGGCTATATATTAATAACTCCCTCTTGGATGTTTTTGATACTGAGTGGTACACTAAAGGCCCTGAGAAGTCTTGCAGTAAAGAAATAATGGATTTTATCCCTAACTCAGCAGTTCTCAAATTGTTTGGCCACAGAAGCATTTTTCTTTTAAACAAAAGTAGTATCTCTTAACATCTCTCAGAATATACTGTGGCAAATGCTGGGATTGGCAGAAAGGCCATATATTAGTCTCCAATTCTTTTAGTTTATTGCTAGACCCATACTAAGCTCTTGTCAAGTGCTGGCTCTCCAAATAGCACCGACACAGTCTGTTGACATGACAAAGCTGTTTACTGTGGTAAGACATGACCACCCAGACAGAGTTTGGGTAATGTCTCCTAGGGGAAAAGGCAAGGTTAGATTTTATTGCAAATTGAAAGTTTGATTTAAAGTTGTCTTCCAGTGAGGAGGCTTGGTTAGGTAAGGATAATAATGCGACAGTTTAGGATTATAAACAGCATGACAAAGATTTTGAGTTGAGGGATTTGAAGATCCTTAGGGTGTTAACTCTCTGTTGGTGCTTCTTACTGAAGAAGTGAAGGGTCTTTTGGGGAGGTTCCTATAATGAATAGTCAAGTTATCTTCCTGGACAAGAATCTCCTGGATTGTAAAGGCATGATAATGAAGACGATGGAGTAACAGAATTAAAAGTCTGTTAATGTATTGTGGAAAGTAAGGGGTGTGTGGGGCGCCTGGGTGGCTCAGTTGGTTAAGCAGCCAACTCTTGATTTCAGCTCAGTTCATGATCTCAGTGTTGTGAGATCAAGCCCTGTGTCAGGCTCTAACACGGGTGTGGAGGTGGAGCCTCCTTAAGATTTTCTCTCTTCCTCTGTCTCTCCCCCAACTCTCTTAAAAAAAAAAAAAAAAAGTAAGTAAGGTAGGTGTGTATGTGTGTTTAGGGGAGGAGGAAGGTTAGACAGTTCCAGTCCTCAGTCCTCAGTTTCCAAGCTGTGTACATGAGATAGATAGTTTCTATTCTCACTCTTCCTTCTTGAACTTACTGCATTGATGTTGAATACTCATCTGTTTTATTTTAAATCTTTCCTCCTAGCCAGACTGCAACAGGATATAAATCTGAGGATGTTATTTGTGTGGGATTTTACAACTTCATCATTGGTGAGTTACCGTTCTGTGCCAAGATCCCCACCTCTGCTCCCTTCCTCCCAAACATACTTTTGAATGTGTATTGTGTCAATGCACAGAGATGAACCTCAGATCACTCAGAGCTGAGAAACTTCTCTTCATCTGGAGACATGTTGACAGGGATGGCATCCATTCCTTTGTTGGATTTTAGTGTATTTTGCAGCAAGGATAGAGGACAACTTTGAAGTGATGAGGTTGGCCTTTGTTAGTTCCCTGACCATAGAACCTCCTAGAAATGGTGAATTCTTGGTAATGACCATGATGGAGGATGCATTGATGTGGACTGCTTTCCATTTACTTAAGAAGTTTATATGTCTTTAAGGCATTTCTTATTTTACAAGTACAAAATAAGAAATGTTATGATCACTCAAGTTTTATATGATATTTTAGGAAAAAATGATGAATTTGCTTTCTGCAGGATCGAGTACAGAATAAACCATAAATGAACTGATATCTTTAATAACAATAAAGTTTTAGTCTGTGAATTTAATATGAATTAAGAAGTTCAACCTCAGGGCACCTGGGTGGCTCAGTGGGTTAAGTCTCTGCCTTCGGTTCAGGTCATGATCTCAGGGTCCTGGGATCGAGCCCTGCATTGGGCTCTCTGCTCAGCAGGGAGCCTGTCCCCCCCCCCCCCCCCGCCCATCCTCTGTCTGCCTCTCTGTCTACTTGTGTTCTTTCTCTCTGTCAAAAAAAAAAAAAAAAGAAAGAAAGAAAAAAGTTCAATCTCCAATTTAGTCCTAACTCTCAATTTAATCTCCAACTCAGACAATATTTTCTAGGAAATTATCTTACTTTTTCCATTGGTGAGCTGTTTTTATTTCTGGGTACTTGATATCACTTAGAAAAAAAGAAATATTCTGGGCTAATGGCACGATGGTGTTGAAAGCGCAGGAATGTTGCTACTTTAAACACTATTTAACCTCTTGTGTTAAAAGTTAGTACAATTCTGATGCATAAATAAAAAAGACATGTCTACAATCCTGGATAGTACAAATTTAGTATTCACTTTAAGAACCAAATACTAGCTGAATAAAAGCAGGCCTAATTGTTTAGATGGCAAGAAGTGCCTGAATTCATGAAAAAGCTGAACTACAGATCATTTTTTTTTAAAAGACATATAGTAAGTGGAGATAGTTCAGTCCAATAATATATACTTACGGAAGTCCATAGCAATTACAGCATTATGCTAGATCCTGGGAATTCAAAGACCAAGGATAGTATTAGTCCCTGTCCTTGAGCTCATCATCCAGAAGGGAAGGCTAAGGTGAAAACTTGTGATTCAAAATAGGTAGAGAGGTTATAAAACACCAGGTGGGATGGGGGGTGGTCAGTGAAATGTTTCTAGAGGAGATAATGTATTAGTTATGTATTGCTATATAACAGTTACCCCAAATGTAGTACTTTTGAACAATAATTATCTCACATAACTATTATCTCACATAGTTTCTGACTGCCAAAAAACCCAGAGAGGCCTAGCTCGTGGTTCTGGCTCAGGTTCTCTCATGAAGTTGCCGTTGTGATGTTGGCCAGGGTTACTGTCATCTGAAAGCTTGACTGGGGAGGATCCACTTTCAAAATGGCTATAAGCAGAAGGCCTCCGTTCTCTGCCATTGGGTGTATTCACAAAGCTACTCATGACATGGTCTGTAACCTTTCCCAGATTGAGGGGTCTAAGAGAGAGAGAAACTCAAAAGCTACAATGTCCTTTATAACTTAGCCTCAGGAGTGACATTCTTCACTTCCTCATTATTCCTATTGATCTTATAGGTCAACTCCGATACAGTGTGGGAGAAGACTTAAGGCAAGGATGTAAATATTAGAAGGCAGGGACCATAGGGGGTGTTCTCAGTGACTGGCTACCATAGATATTACCTAACCCTAGTAGAAGTTCCCAGGGAATAAACTGTTACTTTTTAAAAAAGATTTATTTATTTGAGAGAGAGAGAGAGAGTCGAGCAGGCATATGCAGGGGAGGGACAGAAGGAGAGGGAGCAAGAGAATCTCAAGCAGACTCCCCATTGAGTAGGGAGCACAACCGTGAGAGCATGACCTGAGAGAAAACCACAATTCAGACACTTAACCAACTGAGCCACATAGGCTCCCCTAATAAACTGTTATTAAAAATAATTTTTAGTCAACTAATAATCTTAGCTGATACTTTTTATCTAGAATATAAATGTGTGTATATAAAAGGGGAGTAATAGTAGCCAATATTTATTGAATTTCTATATGACAGGCACTGTCAAAACACTTTCCATGTAGAGAGTGCAGCTTAGTGTTTAAGCATCTGGATTCTAGAGCTATATAGGATTTTTTAAAAAAATACTGACATACTGGGGTAGATCACTTAATCCCTTTAAGCCTTGGTTTTCTTATCTATAGGCAAAAGGAATGATATGTCCCTGACAGGATTATCTTGAGGATAAAGTGAGCCAAAATAATAGATTGTCTCCTAATTGCTGGCACACCTATGCTCAGAAACAGATTTTTCAAAATATTCTTTATTTTTTACCCATGGGAGATCTAAGTCATGGGCATCACGTTGGACTGACCAGTGGGAGGGAAGCAAGGAAAACTCAGAGTTCAGAGTTGGATGTCCTCCACAAAACAAGCTGCTTGACTCCCATGATGCCAGTCAGCTAGGCTGGGTTTCAAGTTGTTAGTGTACTGCTATGTTCACTCCTTCTGGAAAAATGGAAAAAAAAAAAAAAGTGGGTCACTGTATGGACTATACTGGGCAAGTATTTGCTCCCTAGGGGAGGCAGATCTGCTCAGTGGCTTGGAGCAACCCGTGCTTTTTCCGTGGGACACTGAAGGCTGGCCAACAGGCTACCCCAGGGTGTCCCTCTGACCTCATGCCCTATGACTGAGGACATTTCTTTCTTCTTGGCCCTGGCACCCCTTGAAGCCCTACCTGCTATTTTCACCTGGTTTAACCTGGTTTACTACGGCTCTTGTCATTTTTATCTCCTTAGCATTGCTCAAAATGTTCCTGCAGGACCCTCCCTCTTCAAACTATTTCTGTCGTTAGCAAATAGAAACTTGGATACAAGTGTTGGCTTCTCCTCAGCTAGGTCATCTGCCCAAAGCCTTCCCAGGTTACTGTGGGTATGCCATCGCATTCATATATCACTGCTCTGGGTTGTGAAAACAGCTCTTCACACACTAAATAAGCAAAAGCCCCAGATAAATTTATCTGAATCTGTAAAGGTCTCTGGGAGTGTTTTATTTCCTTTTCTTGTATACAGTTGTTTAGAAATAAATGGTAAGGACTCATAATGGCAATGAGATGAAAACTATGTGTAGAATGGTGGTCCCCACTCTCCTTTGGGAATAATGCCCTTTAAAATGTTCATGAGAGGGGCTCCTGGGTGGCTCAGTTGGTTAAGTGTCCAATTCTTGGTTTTGGCTCAGGTCATGATCTCAGGTCCTGGGATGGAGCCCCCCACCCCTACCCCTGTGCTCAGTTGGGAGTCTGCTTCTCCTCCCTTTGCCCCTCCCCCTGCTCACACACACACACACACACACACACACTCTCTCTGTATCTCTAAAATAAATAAATATTTTAAAAAATACGGGAGAGAACACCAACTACTGATCAGGGATTAATCTTTAAATAAGAACGGAGTAAGAACTGTTAGTTAAAGCCTCATTAGCTGATAACTGCCTGTTAGGTTCCTATATTGACCTTTCCACAATGAATGGGAAGACTTACCATCACCAAGATAAAGGACTTGCCAGGAGTTTGAGCCATCTCCACCTTTCCCAGGACAGTTGTCACCTTGGCCGCAGTTCCTGCCTGGCTGGTGACCCAGCATTTGTGGTCATGCTGTCCATAGCTGGGGTAGGTGGGGATGGGGGCCCTGGAGGCATGAGTGAGTTCCTGTTCCACATCTGCTCGGCTCTTTCCTTCCCTTTGGTGAAAACATTTTTCAAACTCTGTCGCCTTGAGAAATCTGCTTAAAATCAATTTCTGGACAGCCCGTTTCCCAGTCCTCCCCATCAACCATCCATCCAGCCCAGCCACTACCTATGGATTTTTTTTTTCCTAAACAAATGCAAACATCCATCTCTACAAAAAGAATAGAGGACATGAGAATGTAAGTCCATTGTATTGCCTTAGGAACTAAAGAGATTAAAGGAAAAGACCCCATTCTCAGACTTTACACTGCTGCAAGTTAGGGGTGTGCTCAAGATAGTGGCTTTGGAGTGGAACATCTCAGTTCCAGTTCTGCCACTTAGTAGAAGTAACATTCAACCACCCTAAGCCTTATTTCCTTTAGCACTTTAAGGTAAATAATTATAAGCAACTTACGGAGCTGTCATGAAGATTTGGGGACCACATAAAGCATCTAGAAGGTATGTGGCACATATAAGCATTCAATATCCTACCTATTATCATAATTATTTTTTGAAACTCTATCTACACGCAAGGATTCTTCCCGAGGGCTTCAAGGAAGGCTGGACTGCTGATATCTCACTGTATTTCCAGTGCTATAGATAGTAATGCAGCTCCATTTTATCCGTGATTATTATTAATTCACATTTTAGATGTGAAAACTGAACCTGAAGAGGTCAAAGGATTCAACCAAAGTTGTGTCCTGTTAGAGCTGGGGCTCAAACTGGTTTCCTCAAATTCTAACGAAGCACCAAGCTCAGGGTTCAACATTAAATTATAGTGATCTTTAGCAAGGCAGATGGGTATGTAAAAACAAAAAGAACAACAGCAAAACTTTCACAGAATGTAACGAGCACGATAAGGATACATAAAAATTGCTGTAATATATCAGATCAAAGAGCTGTTAATTCCAGGGTAAGGGAGGGCTGGAGGTGAGAATGGGGTGAAGTTAGGGAGGCTCCAAAGAGTAGTTGTTAAGTCTTCTCTGGTGGACTTCTGGAACAAGCAGTCGTAAGCGGGACTGCTTACAGACACATTTTATTTGTCCTTTAAAGTGCTTAAAACTATTTTGAATTGGTTGCCAACATTTAAAAACAGGAGATTTCAGGGTGCCTGGGTGGCTCAGTGGATTAAAGCCTCTGCCTTCAGCTCAGGTCATGATCCCAGGGTCCTGGGATCGAGCCCCATATCGGGGTCTCTGCTCAGCAGGGAGCCTGCTTCCTCCCTTCTCTCTCTCTGCCTACTTGTGATCTCTGTCTGTCAAATAAATAAAATCTTTAAAAAAAATAAAAACAGGAGATTTCACATAAAAATAGAAATTTCTGGTTTCTCTTGGAAAATCAGATCTGTTAACATGATTGTTCATCATTCCACTCGATGTCAGTTGGCTGTCCACTGCAGCCTGGGCTGACCTCCAACATTGTCCCCATGGGGTCTCTTAACCTTTGTCAAGGGTTAAAAATTGAAAAGATAAGATTTTCATAGGCATATCTACAACCAATCGTGAAAATTGAAAGTGCTAGAAGGATAATGCAAATCTTTGTTTAGTTAAATAGAATTAAATACTTAAGAGATCTATTATTTATTGACTAAACATGTCCTTTACTCCTTAAATTTCAAGTATAGTTTAGTTCAGCGTATGTCTAAATGTAATTATCACTAAGGGACTAGAGAGGTGGAAATCCTGTGGAGACTACAGATGTGTTGAATTGAATTCAGAAAGAAATATGTTTCTGAAAACGGAAGTAGTAAAGTAGGAACTCTAAGGGCTTGCATGCCACCGTGTTTTGCTAATTACTATTAGAGATACAGTAATAAAAATTAACTAATTTATAATTTTTTTCCCCAAATTCCTATATCTGGACATATGCTTTAACACAGACGCTTTCAAACACTTTTGTGCATGGCCTACAGTATGAAATACATTTTTCATCCCACATACATGCATATACATTCATCTGTGGCTGGACACTTGAGTTGTTTCTACCTTTTGGCTGTTGTGAAAAATGCTACCAAGGACATGGATGTACAAATATCTGTCCAACTCTCTGTTTTCAATTCTTTTGGGTCCATACCCAGAAGTGGAATGGTGGGATTACATGGTAAATCTATTTTTAGTATTTTGAGGAAGACAAATCTTTGGATTACACTACTGCAAAATAATGGACTGACTTAAAATTTTCATCTGCTTTTCCATTAATTTCCAGTATGCTGGCAAGTTTGCAAATAAGAATTCTCAAAGATATTTTGTTATCAGGTTTCTGAGGAGCGCAGGACCCTGTAGAGGCAGCATCAGAGTAGAACCTATCTGTGGGGACAACCTGCCACTGAATGATGAATAAATAACACCCATTAAGAAAACTTTATATGGGGGCGCCTGGGTGGCTCAGTGGGTTAAAGCCTCTGCCTTTGGCTCAGGTCATGATCCCAGGGTCCTGGGATGGAGCCCCGCATCCGGCTCTCTGCTCAGTGGGGAGCCTGCTTCCTCCTCTCTCTGCCTGCTTCTCTGCCTACTTGTGATCTCTGTCTGTCAAATAAATAAACAAATAATCTTTAAAAAAAAAGACTTCCTCTAAAAAAAAAAAAAAGAAAGAAAAAAAGAAAACTTTATATGGGGGCGCCTGGGTGGCTCAGTTAATTAAGTCTCTCTGCCTTCAGCTCAGGTCATGATCTCAGGCTTCTTTCTCAGCGGGGAGCCTGCTTCTTCTTCTCCCTCTGCCTGCCGCTCCTCCTGCTTGTGCGCTCGCGCGCAGGTGCTCTCTCTCCCTCTCCCTCTCTCTGTGTCAAATAAATAAATAAAACCTTAAAAAAAAAAGAAAACTTTTATATGGCGACCAAGAAGTTGCCTTTGCTTTCTGTATTAAGATGCACACTTACTAATCTAGTGTGTTTTTTGCCATGATTATCAAACCTTTAAATTGATGCTTTTCTCCATGTGCTCTAAGCAGCCTCCAGTGAAACTGCAAGGAATGAAGAAGAGTCCCTAAATGTCAGTCAAAGCCATCAATATTTACATTAAACAAAACGGAAACCCCCAATAAAACCCAAAACCCCTTCTAAAAGTTACATATGCAATGTAGGTTCATTGTAGGATAATAATAAAAAAAAAAAGACATAAAAACATGGAAATGGAAACCAGGGGTGCCTGGGTGGTGTGATTGGTTAAGTGTCTAACTCTTGGTTTCAGCTCAGGTCATGATCTTGGAGTCATGAGGTCTAACTGCATGATGGGCTCTGCTCAGTGGCGACTCTATTTAAGAATTTCTCTCCCTCTCCTTTGCCCCTCCCGCTTGTGGTCTCTCTCTTTCTAGAATCAATAAATAAATCTTTAAAAATATATATATAGAAAGGGAAACCATCTGTGATCCCACCCACTTTTTTGTTAAATTCTTCCAGATTATTTTCTGAACATAAATATATTTCATGTATATTTTAATTATCAAACGAGTCATGCTATAATTTATTGTTTTGTGACTTGTTTTTTTTCCCAATTAGTATATTGTACACATATTTCCATGCCATGTCTTTTCTCATAAAATAATGTTTATAATTGAAAAATACTGGTTTTATAGTTATCACTCAATTATTTGCTCAATGTTGTTGGGCTTTTTCTTTGAAATTTTATTTGGCTAATACAGCAGTGAATATTTTTTTCTAAGGTTAATTTTTAAGTTCATCTTGGTTTTTGTGGACAAATCTTAAAAATAATGTGGCTTTTGCAAATCGTATGCATAGATTGTTATTTTTTGAAAAGAAAATATTTGCATATTTTTCAATATTAAAAGTAATACAAATTTATTATTACAGGTTCAAATAGTATGAAACAAAATAAAAAGTAGAGTCAAAATTGCTCTTTTCCTCAAGGGAATCGTGTTAACAATTTAGTGAACGTTCATTTAGACTTTCAATATTTACAAAAATGAAATCTGCCTCTACATTTGAGTTTGGTAACCTCATTTTAAAACTTATAAGACAATAGATTTTTTCCATGTCATTAAATATTCTTTTACAATATTTTTTGGTGGTTTCAAACTATGGCATTGTGGTGGAAAAGATTTTTCTCTACCCTCCTTGGTTCAGGGTCTGGGGGTCTATGAATTAAACTGACAAAAGACAGATTAGTAAGAGAATGAAGAAGATTTTTAAAATTCATCTGTGTACATGGGAATCACAGAAAAATGTGACTCAAGGAAATGGTTAGAATTGGGGGCTTATGTAACATCATCATAAGGGCAGAAGATGGAGAAAAGGGCAATTATGGGAAAAGAAGTGACTTTTAGGGAAGATAAATGGGTCTTTAGAAGAACAAATAGATATGATAGCTTAGCAACAATGTCTGTTTAGGTGATTTCTTTTCCCGGTGCTGATCTCCAGTGAATAGGAGAGCACCTGGAACAGTTTAAATCTTTTGGGACGCTCTGCTTTTATGCAGATGGGGAGAGTTCAGAAGAGGAAACTCTTTACAGTGATATGTTCTGAATCCCTTCATCATATTTGTATTATCCAGGTCAGTCTAAGTTTTCATAGCCTTTGCTAGGGTGGGTAGAGGTGGGGTGGGGAACGGGCTTACCCACAGCCTCTGATAACAGAGTGGGATTCCCCTCTTCTGCTGTTCCTGCCCTCCAGCCACCAGCTGATTGGAACAAGACCAGGTACCTGACCATGGGCAATCACTGTGTTATGAGGGGGCCTGGTACAAAATCTTTGTCCCCCATACCCCCACCCCTGCCCCTGGTCCAGAGAGAAGCTGGACTAATGATGATCACATTATTGGATGTGAGTTGAGGTCTAAGTAGAAAGTTAAACTCTTCACACTGGATTCACAGCTTAAAGATGCATAAAGGAGATCCACAAGGGAGAGTAGTTGCCTTGGAAAGTCATAAATAGGTCAGTTAACATTATAGGGAAGCAGGATGTATAGGATATGCTATCAGGCTGATCCAAATATGTAAAAAAAAAAAAAAAAAAAGGCTTGTGTTTCAGGGTAAAGCCAGGAGTGAGATGAGAATTTGAATTTTGAGCTTTGCGCAGTGGCAGTATCGTAGCCAATGAGGTTTATCCGAGGCGCGATTATTGCTAATTGAGAATTTGAATTTTGATACTTTCACTTAAATGGTTTGTGATTTGCCCCGATTAACCTTCTGACCCTTAGTTTCTTTATCAGTAACATGTGGATAATATGTCTGCTGTTGAGTTGTTGGAAGAATTTATTAAGATAATATAGGCAAGGTTCTTAGCAGTCTCTGACACATAGAATTGCTAAGTAAATGTGGTCATTATTATAGCTATATCTCCCCAAATATACCATATATTTGATATTGTTCCTGTTGTGTATTTTCTTCTTTTACTGTATTTTTGAATCTCTGGCATTTAATATATCAATTTATGAATATGTAATTAACGATTGTTATGTTATGTTCCAGAAGTTTTCATACCAAAGTCTGGATATTTTATTGACTGAATCTAAAATAACCAAGTAAATTTCCTGCTCTACAACTTTCTTTCCCCTTTAAGGATAAAAGGAATATGCTACCAAGACTGCTCATTTGAATCAGGGCTTATAAAACTTGAACTTTCTTTCCTATAATCCGTTGGAATGTTGAACTCATGCTTCAAAAGGAACATTAGCAGTGAAATCCCAGTTGTCAGCTGGGTAGACTGCATGCATCTTCATAGGATTTGAATTTCTTACCTTTTCTTTTTTTCTTAGAAAGGGAGTACATAAAATTTTCTCTTGGCAGAATGGTGTAAAGGGGGGTGGGTTGATTCAGTTCTTAGTCAAGTCAACTTTCTGCCTCTTCCCATCCCCTTCCTACTAGATAATTAGGGGCTACGTGGCATGTATAAATAGCTTCAGCTGAGAACATCCTCATATCTTTGCCCCTCTCATCACTGAGCAGGGCTCGTAACTGATGTTGCAATTAGAGTGCCAATTTAGCTCGGAGAGACACATTGCAAACGATCCACTGCAGAGGGTGGTATTTATATCACTACTGACTGATGAGGACTTTGTCAACTGTGCCTTTGGCAGATCATTTGACGGCACGTCCCTGGGTTAATCTACTTCTCATTATAACCGATGATCCATGGTGATGTGTTTTCAGAACCGCTCATCTTACACAGGGTGCCATGATGTGGAACAGACCTATGTAAATACAGATAATTAAGGAAATACTCAAGCCAAAGTATAGAGATCAACAGGACAGTTGTAGAGGTCAAGGCATTTGGTGACTTACTGGGGGCACATTTGGTATCATTTGTGCCAACAGGATTAACACTTCTGTGTTTAGGATTTAATTGTCTATTTTGACATAAGAGAAAGGAAATGAAAATAGATTGGCTACTTACCTTTACCATAGAAAGGTCAGACAATTTGAAGTTGTTGTGGCTTTTTTTGTTTGTTTGTTTTTTCCATTTCTTAGAAGCTAGGAGTGCTTCAAAACCATAACATATCTCAGGTCAAACAAGTAACATGGAATCAGAAATTCTAGGATTATTTGATTAGGAGTTAAAAGCCAATGATTACCCTATCTGTCTATCTATCTATGTATCTATGTATCTGTCTATCTACTTATCATCTATCTTTCCTCTGTGTAAAATGAGTTAGTAGTAAGACAAACATGGAATCGCGTTCATTGTCTTCCTCACTCTTCCTTGATGGCTAGGAGGTGGGATGTTATAGAGTGTTAGAAGAAAGCTTCACTTTTGCACTCTTCTTTGATATGGAGAATTGATATTTATAATCCTTTGTGAAGAGCTTTGAAAACATAGTTTCATGCTCTTCCTGATCCCCCAGCAATCCCAAAGAGATTACCACCTCTAAGCCTTTCCTCCCCCAAAATCTTGCTATAAATCAAATGTACACTAGGAGTCTAAATGATGTTGCAGTGTGGAAAGTCATTGCTCAGTACACACTGAATCTCCCTGATGGGCACCAAGGAACTCCTTCTCTTTCTTGCATAGTCTTCTTCTCTCAGGACCAGCCTCTTATTCCTCTTTGATTCTGGCTCCAGGTGCTTAGCCAGTCCTTTTGGAGCTGGAGAGAAGGGAAGTAGAGTGGGGGAGTCCTTGCTCTAAGAGAAAGGACGAATGAAAATGGGACCTCTTGGTTCAATCTCAAAGTGAAATAGCTACGAAACTAATTCTTTCCTTATGGTTTTGGCCCACTTGTAGAAAATGTTTGTGTTCTTTTGTGTGTTTCTTCCCTTTTACCATAGACTCTCAGTTCTAACTTGTATGGAATAGAATGAACAGTGAAAATCTCTGGGCTACCATATAGTCAAGGCCTTCCCTATCTTCTTCCATAAACATCTGGTTCCCTTGTGACTAATGGCTACAGGCTGTTCAGTTCTCATTTCAGAAATATAAGATGTAGTCCCTTGAGAGAATAAAAAAGTAAGCAGGAAATCCATATGTGATTCAGGACTTGCATCTAGAATATTTAAAGAATTCTCAAAACTCAAAAATCAGGGAAAAAACCCCCATAATTTAGAAAAAAAATGGACAAATGACTTGAAAAGAACCTTTAAAAAACGTACAAATGCTCAATAGGCCCATAAAAAGATGCTCAACATAATTGGAGAAATGCAAATTAAAACCACAGTGAGATGCTACACACACAAAAGATAGTTAAAAATAAAATAAAGTAAACTAAAATAAAATGCGATGATAACCATGTGCTGCTGAGGGTACAAAGCAAGTGGAATTCTCATCCATTGTTGGTGGGAATGCAAATGTATAGCCACTGTGTGGCAGTTTCTTATAAAGTAGAAATGCACTTATCATATGACCCAGGAGTCCTACTTTTAGGTGTTTACCCAAGCATAGTGAACTTATGTTCACAAAAAACCTTCATGCAAACATAAATAGCAGCTTTATTCATAAACATCCCAAACTGGAAACAACCCTGAGATCCCTCAACTGGTGAATGGATAAAGAAACCACAGTCCATCTAAACAATGGAACCACTGAACCATAAAAAGGAACTAACTTCTGATGCATGCAACAATGTGGATGAATCTCAAATGCATCGTGCTGAGTAAAAGAATTGAGATTCAGAAAGCTCAAAGTCATACCATGGGATTCCATTTATATGACTTTCTAGAAAAGGCAGAACTATAGGGCAGAAAATAGAGACAACAAAGGGACACAAGGGAACTTTTTGAGATAATTGAAATGCTGTATATCTTCATGGTGGTGGTTATGTGGTTATACGTATTGTTAAACCTTATAGGACTGTACACTAAAAAGGGTCAATTTTTACACCTCAATAATTGAAAAAAAAGGCAATGGCCATTGATAAAATAGAAGACAAAGATAAAAATGATCAACCATGGCAACTTACTTCTTTAAGGAAATGAACAAAATTAGACAAACCTCTGTTGATATTAATCAGGGTTGCCAAAAGGACCAGGGAGAGAAGGTGGGACATATAGGATAACAGGTCCATACAAGTCAGCCTCTCTTGTCCCTCTGAGTTTCAGGACTGTGGAGGAAAGGCGCAATGAGTAAAGTTTGGGGAAAAAACACCAATGAGGAAAAGTTAGAGGAACCAAGTTAGTTTGCCTGGGAACAGAGGCTTGAGGGGTGACTTGGTAGCTTTCTTTGAGTTTCCAAGTCCCCTTGACAGTTTAATTACAGTGCTATTTAGCAGGAGTGAGTAGCTGTAATGATCTTTAGCATATCATAATGGGATTTTATCTTTCATATCATTTAAAAGCTATTGATTTATTGTGCTTACTATATACCAGTCACTGTTCTATCTTCTCTGTACTTATTAACCCATTTAAACACCTCATCAGTTCCATAAAGGGAAGTATTCTTTATTGTCTCCATTTTACAGATGTACACACTGAGAACAAGAGGGAGTTGCACTTGTATCTCCTTGTTGAAACAAAATGATGCTTTTTGGTGATTTCTCTTTCTTGTATGTTCTTTTTTCTTTTAACAACATCCTTTCTGGGGCGCCTGGGTGGCTCAGTGGGTTAAGCCTCTGCCTTTGGATCAGGTCATGATCCCAGGGTCCTGGGATCGAGCCCCACATCCGGCTCTCTGCTCAGCGGGAAGCCTGTTTCCTCCTCTCTCTCTGCCTGTCTCTCTGCCTACTTGTAATCTCTATCAAATAAATAAATAAAATCTTTAACAACATCCTTTCTTTTATGTTGTCTTTAAACTGGGCAGAGTACTTTCAAAAGCCATATTTTATTTGCAACCAGAAGAATTTTGGTGCGAAGCAGTAGTTATTTGTATGTGTGGTTAAAGTTCAATGCCAATGGTTCCTGGAAAGTTCTAAGAAGAGTTAAATGCTGCTGTTCTGAATTTCATATCTTAATTTTTATTTTCTATGCCTCGTACAATTTCCCCTTTTCTTTTTTGATTCCTGCTCATCCTTCAAGACCCAGATAGAGTCCCCACCTCCCCATTCAGTGACATTTATGAAGTACCTACCCCCATGCTGGGCATTGGCTTTTCTTCCCTGACCCTTGGAGTATGCTCCCACCTTTCTTCGCAGTGACAGTACTAAGATGGATAACCCCTGCCTCTGGAGGGTCACCGTCTAGTTGGAGAGTGGACAGATCCATGGTCTACTCTGTATCACAGTATGATAGCTACAAAATGAAGGCAGTGAACAAGTCCAAGGATCCACATATCCTCCTGAAATAGGAAGAGCAAGGAAGAATAGAGTGAAAGATGAGGATTAAGTCCTTTTGTGGATTAAGTCCTTTTCATTAATAATAATATTATTATTAATAATAATAATTGTTACTATTATTATTATTATTTGACAGAGAGAGAAAGAGAGCATAAGCAGGGGGTGGGGTGGGGAGGAGCTGAGGCAGAGGGAAAAGCAGACTCCCCACTGAGCAAGGAGCCCGATGTGGGTCTCGATACCCGGACTGTGGAGTCATGACCTGAGCTGAAGGGAGCTACTTAACCCTATGAGCCACCCAGGTGCCCCACGATTAAATCCTTCTTTAAAAATGTAATAGAAATATGCCTGGGTATCTCAGTTGGTTAAGGGTCTGCCTTCAGCTCAGGTCCTGATCCCAGGATCCTGGTATGAGTCCCATGTCTGGCTCCCTGCTCAGTGAAGAGTCTGCTTCTCCCTATGCCCTTCCCCTCTCCGCACCTCTCCCCACCCCCCTCATGCTCTCTTTCTCTCACAAAAATAAAAATAAATAAAATCTTTTTAAAATATGCAATAGAAGAGGGGCACATGGGTGGCTCAGTTGGTTAAGCTCCCACTCTTGATTTTCAGCTCAGGTCATGATCTCAGGATCATGAGATCAAGCCCCGTGTACGACATCATGCTAAGTGTGCACCTTGCTTAAGATTCTCTCTTCCTCTCCCTCTGCCCCTCTGCCATTCAGGATCACATGCCCAAACTCTCTCTCTCAAAAAAAAAAAAAAAGTAATAGAATATATTTGAACGCTTACTATATATTATTGAGACTTTACAATGCTTACATGTGGTAGGCCCTGTCCTTGTTATGCCCCACATTTTATGAATGAAGGAAATAAGCCACAGAAAAGTGAAGTAGCTTGCCCAAGGTCATAAGGCTAGTAGCTGTCAGAGCTGAGAGGTCCTAGAGTGATGTCCTTAACCACAAAGCAGTACACTCTGTCTGCTCTACCTGTCTTCGTGCTGAGTCCAAAGCCAGTGCTTCATAAATACATGTCTTGCACCCTCAGAAATGCTGAAAATATGAAAATACTATAAGCCAGCCATAGTTTAAGTGATGGAGGGTATCTTGTCCTAAATGAATGCATTTCACTGGCCAGTATGCAGTCACATGGCTACATCTCTCTTTTTTTTTTTTTTTTTTGAGCTTTTATGTGTTTCTTTTTATTGCATACGGTAAAATTTACTGTTTTTGGTGTCCACTTCTATAACACATGGCTACATCTTCCTGCCGGTGAGGCTAAGAAATACAGTCTGACTGTGTGTAGGAAGAGACAAAAGGGTAAGTGAACACCTAGGCAGTCTTTGACACAGTCTCATCTGATGAAATAGGAGTTTTATATTTAATGTAGGCAAACGTGTCACTTTTTTTCTTTATAAGTTATAAACTTAGTGACTTATTTAAAAAGTACTTCTCTATCGTAAAGACATTAAGATATGCTATATTCTTTTCTAAAAGATTTCAAGTTTTGACTTACATACTTAAATCTATAATCTACTTGGCATCAATTTTGGTGTATGGTTTGAGGTAAGGATTATATTTCTTCTCTTTATGTCCAGTGTTTTGAAGTTTCATGATGCTATTTTTTTGGTTTAGATTTTTTCTTTTGTGCTAATTTCTCTCAACCTGAAAGTTCATGTTCTTTGAGAATTTCTTCAGTTCTTTTTTTTTTTTTTTTTAAGTAATTTTAGCTCTCTGCTTTTTCTTTCTGGAACTTCTATCAGATATTTGACCTGGATTGATCTTTTATATATTTTATCTTTTCTTTTGTACTAACCATCTTTTTTATTTTACATTTTGGTGTGTGGGTACTTAATTATCATCCTTAATTTAATAGTAATCATTGTCATTTCACACAGCATGTTCTCAGGCCAACAATGACAAAAACCATTAAAAAAACCCGATGTCACCATTTTGGCTGAAGGTGACAAGATTGCAAGCCAACAAGTGTTCTGACACATGTGACCCTTGCCTCACTGGAAGCATCATCCCAGAGCCTGGAAAACCCAATCTGTGTCATTTCAAGTCCAATGTTCGTGTACCCATGAATCTCTTCCCCTGCTTGTGCTCTCTTGCTCTCTCTCCCTCTCTCTGCCAAGTAAATAAATAAAGTCTTAAAAAATATGTGTATATATATATATATATATATAATTTTCCAACAGTTCTATTGAATTTTCAATTTTAGCGATTCTATTTTTAATTTTGTAAGAACTCTTGCTCTCTGTTCTTTTTTTTTCCATAGCATTTTGATGCTGTTTTATAGATGCAGTTATCTTCCTTAATCTTTCAGAAGATTAGAGTTCTTTTCAGTTTCCTATCTTTTCTTTATTTACTCTGAGATGCCATTATCTGTTTGTTTTTCTTGGCATCTCTCTATTTTTTTAAAGGTCTCCCTATTAGTAACACAGAGTGGGGAATGCTTCTGACCTGGGTGGGGCCTGCTGCCCGATGGTAGTTGTTTTAGGGTGATTGGCAGAGAGTTGGCTCAAATGCTGGGAAACTTCCAAATGCCATTCTATGGAGGTCTTTTTTCTGGAGCCATTCTTTTTTTTTTTCAGATAAGAAACTTCCTAATTCCTGTCTGGAGGAAAAAGGGTCTGGCTACCAGGAAACTGGTCAGGGATGTTTGGGTGCATAACATTCATTGATTAAGTTTTCCAAATCAATCCCACCCTTTGCAGGGATAATAATAGAAATAGAAAGCTCTCTTCTATAGCTTACTCTTTGTCAGATACTCATCTAATTGCGTTAACGCTGTTAACTGCGATAGTAGTTTAATCTTCCCAGCAAAGCTATGAGGTTACAGAAGAGGAAACTGAGGCATAGGGAAATTAAGTAACTTGCCTGAGATCACAGAGCTCCTAAGCTGTAAAGTCAGGATTTGAATCCAGGCTCTCTGATGGACAACAGAGTATGTCATGCTGCCTCAGCAGGGAAATGGCATGGACTGGTGTTAGAGCAATGTTAGTTCTGAGGGTACCATAAGACTGCGAGCTCCAGAAGGCAGAGGTTTTGCCTCTTTTATTCACCACTGTACACCCAAGTCACAGACGAGGGCAGTAAATTTTCAGGAAATGAGTGAACTTGTAGCATCTTTCCCACAGAAAAGGCACTTACCTCTCTTGAGAGGCTCACTGTTGGAGGGTGTAATATGTGCCAGTAGTGAGGCCCTCTGTGTTTCTTTTCGTTGCTAAAACTCATTTTTCCTATTTTGTCAGGAAAAGAAAGTAGATCTGAGGTTGAAGGGGAGGTGGTCCGAGGCACATTTCTTCAGTAGAACTTTGTTGTCTCCTCCAATGGTTAGTAACCTCATTCTTTATTCAAAAACAGCTACTGTTATTTGGGAAGTGAGCTTATTAAACTTTTCTTAATATTGTATGCTGGAAACCAACATTTTAATCATTAGTTTTCATCTGAAGTTCAAGGCAACCCCTAGCCCCCACCATTTCTATTAGAAAACAAAACAAAACACAAAACCAAGGCTTGATTTTTATATTGTTCTGTCTGAACGAAGGCTCCTACCATTCTTTTCCTTACAGAATGGCTTTAATTTTACAGTGATTATTTAAAGCTTGAATTTCCTGAAAAGGGGGTGAACTGAAAGTAATGGCATACATAGGCTTTATACCAGCTTAAGTGAAAAAAAGCCTGGGTCTTATTTCAAGGATTTATTGCTGTTTTGACGACGTACTATCTTTTTTACTGAAATGTTTTTGTAAAAATGGGCCTATGCATAATCAGGATCTGAAGTTTTATTGCCAATGTCACTGATATTTATGGTAGTTTGTGGAGTAGAAATGATTCATTTTGTTTAGACCGCTTGTTTGCAATTCCAGACTTCTCAATGGCTTATGGTTAAAGAAAATAGTTTTGTGGATTTTCCTTGTTTTAGAAGGAAGGCTATCTTAGTCAGTTCTGTCTGCCATAACAGAATACCATAGACTGGGTGGCTTATAAGAACAGACATTTATTTCTCACAGTTCTGGGGGCTGGGAAGTCCAAGATCACAGTGCTGGCAGATTAGGTTTCTGGTCAGAGTCCTCTTCCTAGTTCATAGACAGCTGTCTTCTTCTTGTGTCCTCACACAGCAGGAGGGACAAGAGAACTCTCTGGGTCCCTTTTATACAGGACTAATCCTATGCATGAAGGCTCCACTCTCATGACCTTCTCACTTCCCAAAGGCTCTCCCTCCTAATACCATTGTACTGGGGGTTAGGATTTCAACATATAAACTTTAGAATAGATATGAATAGAATAGAATGAATGATATAATCATTCTATCCATACCTATGGCTCCTATAATGGCTTTTCTAAAATTAAACAGATCAATTGACTGGAAGGAAGTTTATTATAAAGGTGAAAAGGAGCAATTTCTTAAAAGAAATTAACCATTCTCAGGAGTTACTTGGCTGCAAGTCACAGAAATCTGTTCTATGTTAAGCAAAATAGGAACATTTATAGAAGATTATGGAAGCCAAGGACAGAATACAAAGAATGATTTGAACCAGGAACTGGAAAGTCAGAGCCTGAGATTTACCTCCCACCCTCCTACACCCTCCCTCTGTTCCTTCTCTCCTTCCTTCCTTCCTCAGACTTTCCAGTGCCAAGCACTGTGGATACAGTGGAGAAATAGTCAGATGAGAGCTCAGAGGCACAGAGAATGTATGCCAAAGACCACATATCCTTGCAGGAGGAGATAGACAATAGTCAAACAAAAATAAGATTCTTGTAATAAGGTGACCATAAACTCTGTTGCCCACATTTGAGAGCCAGCAAGTTTCTATTAATAGTCACTCTTGACAATAAGTGTAAACCTGACCAGGGCACACCGGAAATGTCATAGGCAAAGGACTATGGAGAGAATTAGAAGAGGGTAATGTGGTAATGACTGCATGGCTACTTGAGACTAGTGACAAGAGGTGTTCTATGTAAACTGAGACCTCAATGACAAGAAGTAGCCAAGCATAGGAAGATGACAGGGATGAGCCTTCTAGGCAGAGAGATCAAATAAGGGCTCTTGGGGAGGAACGGACATGGGCCATTTGCAGAACACAAAGAAGGCCAGTGTGGTTGGCATGCAGTGGACAGAGAGAGCCTGGCTGGGTTGGGACCAGACACATAGGTAGAGGTCATGTAAGGTTGAACCTTCTGGACATTAATAAAGAGTTTGACTTTGTTTATACAAAGCATGATGGGAAGCCACTGGAAGGTTTTCAGCAAGGAAGTGATGTGATCTGCTTTACCTTTATAAAGAGCTCCCTGTAATGTTATGTAGTTAGGGTTCTTAAAACAATTGTTTGCAATTTTTATTGATCCTTCCCTGGATATAGTTATTTCTTTTAAAGTTCCTATTTTGAAGGATGCAAACTTAGGTAAAACTATATCATTATGTATCAAATGATATGATATCTGAGATTTTCCTTAAAATTAGAGGTTAGATGAAACAGTATTGGCTGTGATTGGATACTTGTTGAACTGGGGCTTGATTCACTATTATTTCTACTTTGTATAGGTTTGAAATTTGTTTGCTTTTTTTTTTTTTTAATAATGCAATATTTTTAAAAAAGGCTCAGTCTGGCTGTAGCTGTATGGAGATTGTATTGTGGAGAGGTTAAGGGCAGGAGGACCAACCTGTTAGTCCAGAAGAGTCCACCTGGTATCTGGTGGCAGATGGGTTAGGCTGGTTATAGTGTGGACACAGAGAAGGAACTGGATTGGGAATGGGACCAGATATGTTTTGTAGCTAGAGCCAACAGGACATACTGTACTGGCAGTGTGGTGAGGAAATGAGAAGATCCAATGGTAACTCTTTGAATTTTAGCCTGGCAACCGGTTGGATTAAGATGCTGTTGGCCAAAAAAGGGAAGATGAAGGAGGAGCATGTTGGAATGGGGAAGGAGGAAAACTTCTCTTGACCACGTGACGGTTCACATCAGACACTCCCATGGAAACGTCCAGTGGGAAGCCTGACATTGTGCTGAGAGGACAGGGATGTTGTGTAAGACACCTCTTAGGAGTCACTTCAGGTGCTGTCAGGCTCACTGGACCCATGAGCCTCTGGTTATTTGTTTTGTCTCTGTGCTGGTTTGTCTTTGTGCTGGTTGTGCTTGGGCTCCCACTGACTTTTGTACTGGTGCACCCTGACAAAGGCCTGTTTCCCAGGTGTCTCTCATCTTCCACCCTGGGGATTCCCTGCTGATGCCGACCTGCTCAGTGCCTATGTAAAGCAACTGGGAAGTGAAGAGGAATCAACACCTCATGGAGAAAACCTTTGGCCAAGGGGGAACGGGAGCCAGTGGATAACTTCTTCCCTCTTCCTCTCTCTGGAGCCAGTCCTAAATGCATTCACTCATGTGGGCTGTCAGAAGATAGTCCTGGGAGATGGAGCAACCGGTCATGCTTGATCCCAAGCAGAAGCCAACTCTGTAATGCACCCCTGTAGTTGTTTTCCTCCCTTCCCTGCCTCACTCTCCTTTCATCGACGTCCTTTTAGGTCCCATCAGCCATGGTAGAGAAATGGATCTTGGGTGAGGCACAGTGGTCCTTTGCACAAGGATACGCAAAGACCAGGATATGCACCCTGGGAAGTGACCCCAGCTTCACGTTCTGGACTTTCTGCCCAGTAAAAGCACTGAAGAACAGGTTGGATGCATTTGGCTAAGCGGATTTTTTATTTGTTCATTTATTTCTTGGGATATCCTTGCTATAGGCATAGCAATTGTAGTCAGACTGTGTTCTGAGTTTTAGTTTGGGACTTTTGCTCTCTATAGCTGCTGGGAAACATCTTTTTTTATTAGACCCAATCATCTTGACGTGTTTGTGTAGGAGGAAATTCAAACAGAGGTAGAACGTGTAGGTTCTTCCTGCTAGTAGTATCTTGGCTCCTGGCCCTTGCTGAATGTAGGAGGAGTAATATTTTTTTCTGTCGGGGAGGAGTCTTATGTAGTGATTTGCTCCCAGGAGCCCATGAGCCCATGGCCCATTTAAGGGAATGTTCTGGGAGGCTCTTTTGGAGTTGTGTTCCTGAAAGTATGGGGGCAGAGGAGTTCAGAGCCTAATGAATCAGTGTTTTGGCCTTTATGACTATTTGCAAGTCTCTGTGCCATTGTATTGTTCAGGGTTGCCATGTTATTCCTATAGCCAGGCAGAAAAGTATCTTGGTTGGGAGCTTGGGCCTCTAGTCAGATCTGGTTTAGGTCTCCACTCTGCCATTTACTAGTTGAGTGATCATGGGATATTATTAATATATACTTTCTTTATGTGGTTCTTGGAGAGAGGAAATGTGTGAAGAGCATTCAGCAAGAAGCCTAGCACAAAGTAGACATGGCACAAACAATAATAGTTTTATATCTAGAAGGACCTATTGGCATAAAATGTTGCTGTTGGTTGTTTAGGGCTGTGTATGGGCTAGAGAAAGAAGACAAAGCTATTTGGGAAATGAGGTAAGACTGGAGAATAGAGGAGCACCAGGTAGAACATGAGATTATGCGGCTTTAATTGATGAGACAGATTTTGATTCAAATCTCAAATATACTGCTTTGACTCTTGATGAAGTTTTATCACTAAGCCCCAGTTTCCCATCTATAACATGGGAGATAGAGATCAGTAAAACACTAAGTACAAGGCCTGACATGTAGTAGCTATTCACTAAAGAGCCTGATGATTAATAATAGTAGATGAGAATCATTGCTAACACAATAGAGGTAGTGTAGCTGAATGGGACAGAGTGACCTTCTGCCTTCCTGAAATTGCACCAAATGAGTCATTATCCACTTTGCAAGGGCAGAGGCTGACTCAACCCAAATCTCAGTCCTGATGATTTCATAAACGTTGTTAGATTTGACATGACAAGGGTCCCTTTCAAACCCACATAAGTCAGTACTAATCTTGGACACAAATCTTGGATGCCCCATTTTTCATCTTGCTTTGGACATCTCACCCTCTGTTCAAAGCAGTATATGTTAAATCTTATTTTTTTCCCCTTAATCTTTTGAATCTGATCACTCAGCCCTTGATAAAAACCCTCTGCTGGATTTTGTTCAAAGTTCATGGCAACAGCATTAGAAAGTATCATACTTGCCAAAATCGCTTATGTGGAATTGATTTACAAGGAAACAATCAGATTAATTCAGAATATGGTATATTCCACAAAACAACTACCCTGGACTCTTCAGAAAACTTGGAAGGCAAAGCAAAACAAAAAGGTTAGGGCTGGAGGTATGTAAATTTAGATTAAAAGAGACTAAATATACATGATAACTAAGTGCAGTGTGTGAACCTTGAATGAATATGGGGAGCCCTCCCCATCTAAAAAACGGGGATGGGGGGAAGAAGAAGTAAAAAGCCCAACAATAAAGCATATTATGGGACAACTAGGGAAATGTGATTGTGGACCATGTCTTATATAATATTATTGAATTTATGATACATTTCTTGGGTATGACAATGGTATTGTGGCTATGTAGGAGAATATTCTTGTTTTTTTTAGGCAATACGATGTAAATATTTAGAGGTGAGGTATTATAATTTCTGCAACTTACTTTCAAATGGTTCCGTAAAAAACATGTAAATGTGTACATCTGTATCCATAAGTGTATAGATGTATAAAGAGAAAGAAAATTTTCTTTGGAGCATTTGGAAGACGGACAATGCTAATAACTGTTTAACCTATACGAGATATTCATAGCTATCCATTAAACTGTTCTTTCAACTTTTCTAAAGGCTTGATAACTTTCAAAATAAAAATTGGGGGAGGGGGAAAGCATCTGGAAGAAAACCAGCAAGCCAGTCTGCATGTTTTCTTCTGGTGAGTGTTTCCTGAGGAGCCCTCGATTTAACCTCACGGACACTGGTGTTTTTATCCTTTCAGAGACTAAGGGCCCACATGATATATTTAAACCCATGGACGATTCTCACCTGGGAAATCCTCAGTTCTTTATAATCCTGGAGCTGAAAACCTGGAGTAGGAGCTAGATGTGGAGAGAGGGCTTGTTCAAAAAAGAAAGCAATAAAACAAACATGCATTTGAGAGGGCAACCACTAAAAAACTCTCAGGAAGTAAAGTCCTTTCAGTTTTCAGTATCTGTGTAAATTTAGTAGGAATCTTGTCTGCCCAGGTGATGAAGAATAAGAATTCCAGGGCAAAAATAATTCAGGAATTTTCACCTGGAATTTCTGGGAGAAACCAATATAACTAGGAGAAGGAATTTCTTTTCAAGAATGGATTTATTAAGGGCAGATGGGTCCTGGGGTCATTCTTCTTAGAGCTTAATGACCATGTTCTGAAGCAGTTTGAGATCTTAATGACTTGACTCCTTCGTGTCCACTGGTGTCAAATTTAAAACCAACCACACAAAATGTTGGGGGCAAAAAGTAGTCCAGTAAACAAACTTATTAATAGAAATGAAATTCCACAGGGAACACAGACACACACAAGTCAGGGGGATATTTAATTCCTGTGATAAGTTAACATGGATTAAGCAAAACTTTTTATAGCGCAAGTTCTTAGTATCAAATTTTGAAGCACAGCAACATCTGATAATATAATTGTAATATTTATATTAACTATTTCTAATAGGTTGCAAATAATGCTAAAGGGATATTTTGAAGGAAAATGTTGATTCACTCAATAAATAATTATTGGATACCCGTTCTGTTCTGAATTTGGGAATAAAGCCAGGGATGTATCTTCTTGGAGTCCACTCTCCACCAATGAGGTAGACTTAAATTATTACATGATAAGTTACAATAGCAGCAAATGCTACAAAAGAGTAGTTTGTAGGTCTCACATTTGGAATAGCCTTAGACTTTGTGGATACTAATAATGACAGAAGAAAATTATCAAATGTAGAACTATTTTGATATATTTAAAGTTTTTCTGAATTTTTTCACTGTACAAAGGCTTTATGGAGGCTTTAATTTTCTAAGACAACTTCTTAAATACTAAAGGTTGGAACTTCTGTTTTCTTGCTTAGGTCTCCCACCCCATACTTGCAGAGAGAATGACTGACGGTCTATAGCTATGCCTGTGATGTTGGCAGGAAGGTTGCATGGGACACTACTCACAGTTCTCTATTCCCCCAGCATAGCAGTATGCCCAGTGGTTAAAGATATTAATACTAGTGTTAGATTCTTGAGTTCAAGTCCAGGCTCTGTCACTTGGTAGCTGGGTAGCATGGGCACGTTACTTAACTCTCTTAAGCCTGGTTTCCTCAGCTGAAAATGAAGATAGTAAAACTATCTCCTCAACTTATTTTTAATTTTAGCATTCGAAGTAAGATAATGCAGATAAAGCACTTGGCAGAAAATAAGTCCTCAGTAGATTTTAACTATTTTTTCTTATTTGAAAATCTATTTGGCTTTATTAAGCAATTCGTGAGTCATACAGCATCCCATCCGCAAGTAGAGGGGAGTCCCTAGATTTTTAACTATTATACTGTTACTTTAATTTTTATTACTAGAAGGTTGTCTGATCATGCCCACTCTGGGCATGCTTATTGGCTTTTTGTTCTTATTTTCCAAGTTGAATGCAGGCAGATCCCTGATTTTACACCAAATGCATTAATTTTCTAGTCTTGTATACACAGTAATCAAAGTGGGCTTTTCCTGCCCTAGTGGTCAAAAACATGAAATTTTATCTACAGTATGAAAACCCAAATTTGACATAGGAAAGGAAGTTTGAAAGTATCAGAGATTAATACAAGAAAGTGCAGACTTTTAAAAGGCAAGTATGGAAAATTGAGAATGATCTTTTCCCTGAAGGAACAGCTGGAATGACCATAGGTAGATTAGGACACTCTTGATAGCAGCTAGTGCCCACTGCTTCTGAGTCCACTGGGGCTTTTTTCCAGCAATTTGGGAAATCCACATCTTTCTACTTTTTTTTTTTGATGCTGGACAGTGTGACAGAGATGGCTAATTGCCTCAATATTCATCCCCCCGCCCCCCCAACCCCCCACTTTTCTTGTTAGAGGACAGTGATTTTTAGTTGGACCTTTGGCTTCTCAGAATATGGACTACATTTCCCAAGCTCCCACGCAGCTAGGCATGTGGTCATGTGACTGAGTTCTGTGAAGAGCAGTGTTCTTGCAAGGAAAGATGTGCTTTCCTTTCTTTTCCTACTCAGCCAGGATGTGGATGTTGTGGTGAGCTACCTGGATCATGCAGATGAGAATAACACCCTAAGAAAGGTGGAAGGAACTCGAGTTTGGACTCTATGGAGCAGCCACATTATATGAGAGAGAATAAATTCTGTTTAAGTCATGGTTACTTGGTCTCCATTACTGCAATTGTATCTATATCATAAATAATACAGGCAGGAATGAATATGTAAGTAGAAATGTCTTCCCAGCACATCCCCCCTGCCCCAACCTTGTTCTTTTGCCTGGCTTGAATCCTGGGCAAAAATGCTGGGATATGTGTGTGTGTGTGTGTGTGTGTGTGTGTGTTTTATTTTATTCCCTGTGTGAGAATTCATTTGCTGAATACACACAGTATTTATATTGAGAGTTCCAAGCATTTAACCTTGTGTATACATATATGTATACCTATATATCTATCATAATTCCCATATTTAATGAACATACAGTCTAGATTGGAAAATCTAATAGTATGGGAAATAATGTATGGCCAAATGAATAAGATAATGGGTATCAGAAAGTTTCTGAAAGCCTGGGCTTTCTGAACCCAATGAATTACCTATGAAAGTAGAAAGCTATTCTCCAGAAGGACAACGGATGGGAGTTGACTTCATTTGATTTCCCCATTGTTTATAGAACACCCTACTCACAGATTTCATTCAGTTCTGTGTCAGGTTTGCCCCCTCCACGGTCTTCCAGTTCTTCTTTAGCACCCTCCTCTTCCCCACCCGTATAATGCCCCCCACTCCAAGCCTGGCCTTCCTTCATCCCTTTGTGGGAGGCAGGCAGCCAGCATCACTGCCCCACTTTCATAGACAGAGCAACTGAGTCATTTTGCTGTTGGTGCTGGACCAAAGTTAACCAGTGAGTCATTCTAAAGTCCTAGAACCGGATCCTGATTCTTGTTCCTGGCATCATTTGCAGAACCGAATTAGATGGAAGGTTCAAGAGGATGCTGGCCTTTGGACAGCTCAGAGAGGAGTGCATTTGCGTGTGACTTAGTTAAAAACAAGGATTAATTCTCTCTTGAATCCTGCTGGCCTGAAAAAGAGAGGGGAGAAATGTATCAGTGTAACATCATCATCATACCAAAAGGATGCTCAACTGCTCTCAAAATGTTCTGCAAGTTCTTGGTTCATGGCTTCCTGAGTACGAAGTTTTTAAACAGAAAACATATTTGCAGCTGAGGCAACCAATTTTCTTCATCTTACAATAGTCACATATGTGAATTTAGATCTGGGAGGGAACAATTTATTTCCTTCTTTTCATAAGAGAACCTTTAAAGTATCTAACAACAACAACAAAAATAAATTTTAAAAAGTATCTAACAGAAAAAAATGAGCTTGCTTGTGTATTAAAATTAGTAACACAAGACATTCTAAACACAAGCTGTTCATATTTAGTAGAGAGATGCTTTTTATGTACCCTTGTCTGCATAGCTTAGCATTTCCTAAATTTTCTTCTTTGCTCGTGTCTTTCTTTGCATCACACGTAACCCCATTTCTTCATCATTTCACCCACCCTCCTAGCCAACTCGATGAGAGGTCCAGGCTGTGCAGACAGTAGTAACTCCGGATTTGAAAGTAGCAACAGTGTCAGTTTGAAGGCAAGTTACAGCTTTTGTATATTAAATTTAGTGACTTTATCCTTTGTTTCATAGCTATAGGAAAAGGGGACATTTTGGAAAGCACAGACAGGATTTCTTACAGGGAATCCAGGAATCCTTACAACTGTCTTTCTTAAACTTATCACCTGTAACAACTCTTTGGACTCTACCCAGACACCCTAAGTCAGGGTGTGTGAAAATGGGTCGTGGGATTCTGCACTTGAACAAGCTTCCCAGGTGGTTCTTACATCCACTAACAGTTCGAGAGTCTCTGCTCTGAGGAGTCTGTGGATGGTCGTTAGGGGCTCTATGAAGCCCCTTCATATGTATACAAAGTGTGGTGTGAGTACTCACGTGCATTTTTCTAAAAGAGAGTCTCAAGGGGTTCTGTGACCCCAGAAAAGGTTACATCCCCAAATGGCCAATAAACATAGGAAAAAAAGTCCTATCTCACTTATTAGTGAACAGGAACTAAAAAATATTAGTGTACAGATTGAAAATTTTGACACAGTGTTAGACAAAGATCTAGAAAGTAGGGATTCTCATACATTGATTATAAGAACTAATGGTTACAGACATTTTGGGGAGCAATTTGACAATAGCTAGCAAAATTTAAAATGCATTCTCCTTACAACTCACTTTCCAGTAAGTACAAGCTTGTGAATGTATGAACATGACTTGATGAAGCATATTCCATGGGGCATTCTTTATAGTTGCAAAAAAATGGAAATAAACAAAATGTAGTATAATTAATGTTCAGTTACTATAAAGTGATTACAAGGAATGATCTAAATCCACATATTAATAATTAGTAAAATAGGGGTGCCTGGGTGACTTAGTCAAGTGTCTGCCTTTAGCTAAGGTGATGATCCCGGGGCCCTCATCCAGCTCCTTGGCAGCAGAAAGTCTGCTTCTCCCTCTTTCTGCCCCCGACTCTGTACCGCCCCTTATGTGCTGTCTCTGCTCACTCTCGCAAATCAATCAATCAATCAATCAATCAACCAATCAGTCTTTAAAAGCAGTTATGAAAATCATGGTTAATACACATTTACTGGCACAGTTCTAAGAGTTTTACATATATTAACAGAAAGTCTGGATCTCAAGACATAGTATTGAGTGGAAAAAGCACATCATAAAATGACACGCATTGTGACGCTACTTATGTTTGAAAGTACAAAAGAATACCTACCTTACATGGCTTATCGATACACACGTAGTAAAAACATGAAAACGTGAATTTCCCAAATATACACAAAATTGTCTCTAATTGTGGTCCAGGGTGGCACTAAGGAGGGCTTATAAGACTGAAGGCATTTCAGTCTGCTTCAATTTACCAGCTGTGTCATTTTCAAAAGACCCATAATTAACAAACACCTACACAGTACTGTGCCCTCATGACCCATCAGCAAGGTGTGGTGACTAATTTTACATGCCCCACTTGACTGGGCTACAGGGTATCCAGATAGCTGGCAAAATGTTATTTCTGGATGTGTCTGTGAGGATGTCTCTGGAAGAGATTAGCCTTTGAATCAGGAGACTGAATGAAGATCATCTTACCCTATGCAAGTGAGCATCATCCAATCCATTCAGTGTCCACTGAGAGCAAAAAGGCTGAAGAAGAGCAAATTTGCTCTTTGCTTGAGGTGAGACATCTTCTCCTGCCCTCAGACATCTGTGCCCCTTGTTCTTGGGCTTTTGGATTCATACCAGGACTTTACACGGTTGGCCCCAACTTTCAGATCTCAGAATTCATGATAATTAGGGAATAGAGGGCTTGGAGTTGCCGGGTGTGTGCCTTAAATTTAAAATTAAGGAAATTGAAAGAACTCAGAATATGCAGTTTTTATTTAATAAAAGCAAGCGTCTTACCCTCTCTCCCTACCCCACTCCATATTAAAAAAAAAAAAAAAATGGAGGCAGGGGGAAAACCTGGGGGTGGGGATTGCTTATGGCTACTCAGGTAATTCTCCTTTTAGGCACATTTCAAATTTAGAGCTCTTCACCTCCAACTTCTCTGCCCTCTTTGTTAACAGGATCAAGTGGACATACAAGGACCTGCACCTTTGATCCCAGCATCTTCCCCGTACCCCACCAGGAACATGCCAGCAGTGAAACAAGGTGGGTCTATTACTCATTGATGGAGGGAAAATATATTCCGTGGAGCATCTCCATAACAGAATGATACGGAGAACGTATTGTATGATTTGGGCTTTGGTTGGGTAATTTGGGGAGGGTCTAAGGGATCGAGAATCTGCTCTAGATGGGAAACTGCCAGAGAGCGAGGACAATTCTATGACTGGATTTTGTGGGGGGCACAGTGACCTTGATTTTGTCTTTGCATAGACAAACTTACGCAGTGTGCTTGTTATGTTGCATTTTATCATGGTTCAGAGTAAGTTTATCTGAGGTTGGTGTTCTTTAAGACTGTTTATGCACAACAGGAGAACAAAATGGCCTGGTTATGAGTGTCAGACCAGCTTGTGTTACTATTAGGGTCCAGCTGTGATTATTTGTGGGTGTTGGGGACTGCTTTCTTTTTTCTTATCACCTACAGTACAGTACTTGTTGGATTACGATATTGTCTGTCTTTTATATCACTCAGGGTGTTGTATTGTGTAGCACAGTGCTGGTATTCCTTAGGATCCATTCAAACCCTCCCCCACAGCGGGGCAAGCTTTAGTGATGACTCTTGATTTGTCAAAAGTACCCCAGCCCCTGGGCACTGGAGCTGGTATTCCCTGGAAATAGACACTGGATTTGCATGCAGAAGAGTTAGTGGGGAAGGCACACAGGCAGCATGTAACAGAGAGAGGGAAATCCAATGGAGCAGTGGTCAACCTGTTGTATGTTTGTATGTTGTATGTTTGCAACAAAGGCTGCTTCTGATCCTCTAGGGGAGCTCTGGAGCTGGGATGTCCCTTCTGAGAGGTCTGAGAGGTCTGAGTTGAGGCAGGGCCAGGCTTTTGTACCCACTCACTGACCAGCCATTAGAGGCAGTTTCTTCCCAAAAGGGGCAGACAGCTCCTTTCAGCTAGGCAATGCCTGAAGAGGAACTCACTTATGAACCACCACCGGTGATCACTCCCAGCAGTAGGGAATGACAGTGTCCGTCCTGAAAGGGAAATCTGGTTGGCGTAGCCACTAAAATGGACAAATAGGAACAAGCTACTTTCTTATCCTATGTGGTTTTGGTGTCAGTTCTATCCAACAAGGAACACTTGGTGGGTGAAGTGAAGAGCCTTGGGAGGCAGATACTGTTCCTTATTTAAACACATTTCCAAGGCCAAGCCAGTTGGGAGTAACATTCTTTGGGTACAGTGATTATTTCCAGGGAGGTCAGAAAGTTCTTGATGGTTAAGGAAAGAGAAGCTTGTTCTCCTCCATTAGACACTGGCAAGTGAGTGTATAGTTGCTAGTTGGCTCATGAGGACAAAACTGGCATATGGAATGGAAGAATTGAGAAACTTGTGGCAAAACGAAGGTGGCAGCAGTGTGCCGGAGAGCGCCTACATCAGGCTGGAGGTGACTGTGCACATCTCTTTCCAGTCTGTGTTCAGTGACCGTATGCTGGTGGCTTGAAATAGGGCATGGCGGGAGTACTGACAACATGGAAATGGGCGAACACTACAGATCAAGGCTTTGTTTTCCAGAGAGTCAGTTGTTACATACTTTCCAGCAAACCACTGGTAGATCCCTAATCAAGCCATGCCTGAAGCCCGTCTGACCCCTGGACCTTTCAGTTACATGAGTCAGTAGAGTCTCTTTATCATATAAGCTATTTTGACTCCCAATTGCTACATTGTATTATAATTTATCTGTTTGCACATCGGTTTTCTCCAATAAGCTGAAAGCTTCCTAAAAGGGCACATATTTGTCTGTAATTTTTCAGTGCCTAGAACATAGTCAGCCTCCCACTTATACTGAATATACAAAATAGAATGATCCTTGAGCTGAAGAGAACTGAGCAAGCTTTGATAAAAAGGAAATGGTGACATTTAAGATGAGTGACATTACAGATGTTCAAACTAGTCCATTTTGCTGCCTAAAGAAATTACACTCCAGAGTTGAGGAAATCATGACAAGTTGTGTTTATGGGAGAGAAGATGATAGATAAGATAGGCCAATGTCCATCTGATTTCTTAAGAAAGAGGAAGGTAAGTTCTGTAGGTGGTATAGTTTCTTGATTATCTCACATCAGGTTCTAGAAAAGTTGTTGAAATCTTAGTGAGTGAAGGGGAAGAATGTTTACCAGGATATGCTCATTAATAACAACAAAAAAGTATAAAAATAGTCAAGGCTTTGCACGATATGCCTTGACCGTGAATTAAATGTAACAGGGATGAAGGAGAGGTGCTGTATTTGCGTCCAGAACACCAATGGCACATTTTCAGGGTGTGACATGGCTTAGCAGTAATATGTGTGACAAAGGCAGAGAGATTTTACTTGAAAATAAATCCAGTTTGAGTCACCTATGTGATGTGACCACAAAGAAGGCCACTGCAGTCCTGGGTTACATTAAGTTAAGCTTTGTTTGGTCTTGTGACTTACTGATTGGTGTGCAAATCTTATCTGATGACCTAAACAGAAACAGATCCTGTCTGAACACCACAATGAAAAATTAGTTTTCCTTCCTCCCTCAAACCTGGCAGAGTCTTATTGAGAAACCAGTGTGTGTGATTCAGTGAAGGGTAGTACCTGCTTATGAATCACATTTGTGGCTGCAGGGAGAGTATGGTCCACCGAGGGTCAAGTGACCTGTCTGTCTATTCATGTGCCATTATCACGCTGTATTAATTATAGAGACATTGTGCTGCATGGCTATCTGATAAATCTATCCACCTGCATAGCTCCTCCTTTTTAGTGTTTCCGAGAAGATTTTTGATGGTGTTGATGATCTATAGGCTCTTATCCTCTCTGACACGTATCTCCCCATTTCACACCAGTGGAATGTGTGTGCGGATGAAGAAAAGCAAACAGTGCTCTGGGCATTCAGCTTGGTCTCTTTCTCCCTGCCGCTGTACTCTTCTCTTTCCAGGATACTCGGTGAATGTGGGCTCTGCTGACAGACAGCCACAGTCCGACGTCCATTCTTGGCTCAACTGCTCATCACGGTGATCCTGGACAAGTTCCCGAGAATCCCTAAGCCATAGTTTCCTCATCTATAGAGTGGGCAAAATGATGCCTTCCACAGAGTGAGGATGAAGGGAAATGATACACAGAGCGGAAAGCACTTAGCCCAGAGCCTGGCACAGAGAAGGGTCTCCACAGGTGGCAGCCATGTTTGCTGTTGCGCTTGTAGCAGATGTTGCTTTGTTATTATGGTTCCTGTTATCATTATCATCAGCAACTCCTTTATTTCTTTCCTTCCGATTTATGCATTTGAATGGGGAAAAAAAAAAGACCTCTCTGTTTTACCTAACCTTTCCTTAGAATCTTGCTTTTCCTTCTAGTGAGAACGTAGGCAGCTGACTGCCCTGGTGTCTGCATTGTGACTTTGTCACCATAGAAATCACAGATCTTTTCATATCACCCGATAGCTGTTGCAGACATCTGAAAACACCTCCCGTCGCTTTTTGAAATGATGGTAGTCATTTGACCCTTCATCAGATCTCAGTACTTAAAGCATTGATGTAGGAGTACAAATAGGGCTGTGACATACTATTTAAATATTTGATAATCATAGCAATGTAGTTGTTCCCTTTTATAGTTTTATGTATTTAAAGATTTTATTTTATTTATTTATTTGACAGAGAGAGAGATCACAAGTAGGCAGAGAGGCAGGCAGAGGGTGGAGGGAAGCAGGCTCCCTGCTGAGCAGAGAGCCCGATGCGGGGCTCGATCCCAGGACCCTGAGATCATGACCTGAGCCGAAGGCAGAGGCTTTAACCCACTAAGCCACCCAGGTGCCCCCTATAGTTTTATGTATTTAAAACGTGATTCTGAGAAGGTGTCTGTGGGCTTGACCAGCCTGCCAGCAGGAGCCATGGCACCTAAAGGGCTAAGTGCTCCTGTGGAGGTGCCATGTTGCCTCTTCTGGCTGGTCTGCTCGGTTGGTTAAAGAGCAGTGAGGGTCATAGGGGCTCTTGTAGGGTCAGTTCACCTCTCTTCATTCTATTCCTCAGCCCCAGAGACTGGGCAGCAGGTCCAGAGACACAGAAGGGGGTGAGACCCACCAGAACACACCCACCTCTTTGGCAGGTAACAGGATACCCTGTGGATGGTGGATAAGGCTTGGCATAGCATTATGGGAGGGGTGAGCCATTCGGATAGGAAAGCTGATAGGCGGCAAAACATAATACAGGCAGAAATGAATTGCTTGTAACTGATGGTTGGCCCTGTGACTGATCAGCAGTTCTTTATTCTGTCTCTCTCAGTCCCGGCCTTTTGTTCTACTCAGTAAGGCTCTGCACTTCCTATTCCTTTCTGTCCTCATTCCCACTCATCTCTCTTCCTCCATCTTGTCTCTGCTTCTCTCTCTTTCTTTCTCTCATTTTCCTCCTTTTTCCCCCTTCTCTAATTCCCTTTCCCCCACTTCTTTAGGAAAGAAGAGGTAGAAAATTCTGAATTTAGTCTTGGGCACATAGTGGACATTCTTTTCCACGCCTGACCTCATGTTCTTGACACTGACACTTGTTGGCTTTGAGCCTGTGCTCACGTCCCTTACTGTCCTCTAACACGCATGCGTGTGTGCAGACACACACATACACACACGTACACACTCTCCCTCTCTTTCTCTCTGACACATACTCACACCTCAGAAAGATTATATTTATAATACCCTAGGGTATTTCCAAATGTCAGTATTCATTTTGGGAGCACACTTGTCACTCTTGCTTGGAACAGACTGAATTTTCCACTGGCTCAGAGTTTTGAAGTTCTTCCGGCTGAGGAAGGAGTGAGAGACTCCAGGGGAACCAGCCATATGTCAGACCGCTATCAACTTTCTGCGCAGAGGGTCGTGCTTACTAGAGCAGAACATTTGTTGAAAGATTCGCAGCCACATTTGGCCCAAGCAGCTCTTGTTGGGTCCTTTAAAATAAAACTTGCTGGGGGAAAGGGCTTCTATTGTGGAGAGACCAGGTGTCGAGTGAGAATAGACCCTACCAGGCTGACCGGGCCATCAGAAATAGATGTTTCTGAGGCCCAGAGAAAGGAGGGTTTTAAAACCAACCTATCCCCAAAGGACAAATTCTAAGTCTCACTCAGTGTCAATAAATTAACTGGAATTCACTTTCAATTTGGAGTGGCAGCTGAAGACTCTCATTTCTCAAAACTGGACTCAAAGCTGCCTTTATGCATAGGCAGACTTGAGCAGTTCCTCTCATCTTCCTTGAATTTAGCTGTTCCATGAAATATCCTTAAAGGAGTTCAAAAACAGCCATTCCACATTAGAGCTATGGCTTGAAATCCTCATTCCTGTGAGAGTTGACTCACTGACTTTAATTTACACTAAAGTGTGAATGACTAACCCAAGATCCTTTCCTTTCTTGCAGACAGGTTTATTAAATAAGAAATATGGGTAAGAGACAGAGAAGGGGGGAGAGTCGTAGAGAAAGAGGGGAAGAAAGAGAGAGAGAAAGGCAGATGTTTGAGATGAAATGGATGGAAGGACATAGAAAAATGGGACACTGGAGTTTTTATGACTATAAATTTTTAACTTTATAACTTTATGGAATTTATAACTTATATGCTCAGAGTTTGTCCCAATTAATCTTCAGGAGGCAATTGCTTAGTTTAATTATGGATAAGTTTTTATCACTCACTTTAAAAAAATTAACAAATGATATATTATTTGCTCCAGGGGTACAGATCTGTGAATTATCAGTCTTACACAATTCACAGCACTTACCACAGCACATACCCTCCTCGATGTCCATAACCCAGCCACCCTATCCCTACCCCCTTACTGCCTAGCATCCCTCAATTTGTTTCATGAAATTAAGCGTCTCCTATGGTTTGTCTCCCTCCTGATCCCATCTTGTTTCATTGTTTCCTTCCCTACCCTCCACAACCCCCTGCCCTGCCTCTCAAATTCCTCATATTAGTGAGATCATATGAAAATTGTCTTTCTCTGATTGACTTATTTCACTCAGCATAATACCCTCTCATTCCATTCACGTTGTTGCAAATGGCAAGATTTTGTTTCTTTTGATGGCTGCATAGTATTCCATTGTATGTATGTATGGATGTGTGTCTGTGTGTATATATATACCACATCTTCTTTATCCATTCATCTGTTGATGGACATCTGGGCTCTTTCCATAGTTTGGCTATTGCGGACATTGCTGCTATAAACATTTGGGTGCATGTGCCCCTTTGGACCACTACATTTGTATCTTTAGGGTAGATACCCAGTAGTGCAATTGCTGGGTCATAGGGTAGCTCTATTTTCAACTTTCTGAGGAACTGCCATGCTGTTTTCCAAAGTGGCTGCACCAGCTTGCATTCCCACCAACAGTGTAGGAGGGTTCCCCTTTCTCTGCATCCTCGCCAACATCTGTCATTTCCTGACTTGTTCATTTTGGCCATTCTGACTGGTGTGAGGTGGTATCTCCTTGTGGTTTTGATTTGTATTTCCCTGATGCTAAGTGATATGGAGCACTTTTTCATGTGTCTGTTGGCCATCTGGATGTCTTCTTTGCAGAAATGTCTGTTCATGTCTTCTGCCCATTTCTTGATTGGATTATTTTTTCTTTGGGTGTTGAGTTTGATAAGTTCTTTATAGAATTTGGATACTAACCCTTTATCTGATCTGTCATTTGCAAATATCTTCTCCCATTCTGTCAGTTGTCTTTTGGTTTTGTTGACTATTTCCTTTGCTGTGCAAAAGCTTTTGATCGTGATTTAGCACTCACTTTCAAACTGGACTTTATATGGGTTGATTTTCTTAGCCTCTCATATGAGAAGCTCTTTTAGTGGGTAAAATGGGAAGGTAGCAAGAGAGAGGAGGAGGCTCTGAACCAGATCAGAACCATTGGTCAGAGGATGATGTTTCATCACCTTCCATGTCATTTCATCAGCTGTCATTTCAAACCAGTTAAAATGCTCTTCTTCTACTTCACAGTAAACCAATCTAGGGAGAATTCTTTCACTTCCCCAAATCATTCTTTAAGTGGAATTTTTTGAACCATTTGATGTTGATTTCTAGTCTGCGTTCCATTTGGTTCCTATATGGGTTGCTAAGCAAAAAGGCATAATATGTCACATGTTCCCCATATAAATGTCACCTGACATTAGCCGTTCAGTGAGCTCCAGGGTCAAAAGAATGGTCACCGCCAGCAGAGAAGTATCACTTCTGACACAGGATGTGCTGTATTCCACGTACATGTATTGCATTCATTAAGCAGTTTGTGGAGGTTTTCATGAACTTGTGAGCAGGGTCTGTGTCAGCTTTGCAGGGAACGTCACTTTGTACTCAGCCCAGCTTCTTAGCTACCCATGCAAGAAGGTCAAGGACATGGAAGAGGAGGAGATGGGCTCCAGGGCACCCTCTGCCTTGAGAAGCTTCTTCCTCTGAATCTGGAAGTGGTTGAGTTCAAGGTTGCTACCTTCAGACAGATACAGGAGAGAAGTTGTCTTCAGATTCCTCTCCCTTTGGGAGGACAGTGAGTGAGACCAGCCTCAGAGTCCCTTTCCATTAAGTTGGAGGGTAGAGGTTGGTCAGAAATGTCTGTCTGATTAATTCCTAGTCTTTCTGACTTTCAGGATGAAACTGTAACAGTTTAGTGCTGTCAACTCAAACATTATATGTTTTATATTTATATATGTTTTATTATTTTCTTGCTTATTCTGGACAATATCATTGATTCCTTTTTACTGCTCAGTCTGGACCTGCCTCATGATCTCCCATTGTAACTCTCACTGATATTTATCCTCTGCTTTCACAGTGGTTGTCGCAGTGTGGTCCCTGGCCAGCTGCATCAGCATTCCCTGCCTGGGGAGTTAGAAAAGCAAATTCTCAGACCTTACCCAGGACCTAAAGACTGGAACCTCTGGGAGTAAGACCAGTAATCTGTGTTTCAACAGGTGCTCCAGGCAGTGCTGATAGACCCTCAATTTTAGAGCCACCGACTTTGAGTTAGTGAGCTTTTCATTCATTTAATAGCAACACTCCTACATGCACTTCTCAGATGTCACACTCACCCACCTCTGCTATAGAGCTGGAGAAGTGGAGGCTTGGAGATGTGATGTGGAGGGTCCACAACCATGCTACTCTCCTCCTCTGGTTTTCCTTTCTCCTCTGTATTTCAGAGGTTATCACAGGAGGCCTCTGCCTTTGTTGGCATCTGGAAGGGAGCTATTCTAGAACACCACTCAGAACACTTCCCCACAGCCTCAGGAAGGAAAGCACCACTGGTCAGGCTGTCAAGTGATGCCTGATTGACAGCTGGCCTCAGCTGCTACCTCAGCATCCTGGCTCCAGGGAGCTCTCCTTCTCCTCTCAATCTCTGTTCCGCTCTCTCTGTGCCATTGCACCTGCTGAGATCAGCGATACGCTGATGCTGCCTGTCTTTGCAGAGGAGCTGCATGGTCTGAGAAAGTTGGATGGACGGAATAGCCTCTTCTTGGAAATGGGTTCTCTTCAGGTTCAAAGTCTTGGGAGATTGTCCCCTAGGGCATAGGGCAAAGACTTGTGTGTTTATATAGGGCATGGACTTGGAGTCAGGACCAGAGTTTTATGAATGGAAAGGGGATTTTGTTGTGTTTTGCGTTTATGCTGAATCTTTAAAGGAAGTTGAGTAGTGTGATAGAGAATCTATGACGAAAGAAAAAATACAATTTTAGTGAACTCAATGTAGGTTCACTTGTAAATATAATACTTCCATTTGTTGTTACTCCATTCATAAGTTTCATACATATAACCTTAGATTGAGAATCCTTTTTATGAACAATGGTTGTTGCTTTCCTTCAAGGAGACTTAGAAACTTCATAGCTGTCATTGTGATGTAGGTTCTGGCCGCCATTCACAGGGTAGGTGGTGGCTTCTGTTAGTTGATGATTATTGATGGACGGTATGTGCCCCTCATTCTGGGGTGCCCACACACACAGGCATACATATGTATACACATATGGGCATACTCACACATACACACACAGAACCCCTTATGTGTTTTTAACTTCCAAAAGTCTTTAGACATAAAATTTCCCTTAACCTAAAATTTAAAGAAGAATTCTGAAGTAATGGATGAAAGCCATTCAGGCAGCTTGATGGTTTAAAGCAAGGCTGATATTCCTGCTTTTTGAAAAGCTTATTTCCAGAAATAAAGCTAAGTGGGAAAGGAAGACCTATTTCTTCCTGCTGAATAGGAAGCAGACTTAAACATATTAAAAGAGGTCTCCAAGGTGCTATACCGTTTGGAAAGTGATGCCACAGACCCCGAGGCTATTCATGTTAAGACTGAACACATAGTCACAATGTGGATTAAGCAAGGCCACGGTAAAATCAACTGACAGTGAGTCAGCAGGAGTTTGTGAACCATTCATTCCCCTAATAAAACATCTCCCTCTCTCATAAAACATCTCTTTCCTCTCTCTTTTGACCTTGAGCAGTCTGTAAAGGACAATATCCTTCCTTTGGGGATTATCTAATCTCTTAGAGAAAGTGCCTTGCCCTCATATATTGCTGGTGGGAATGTAAAATGGTACAGCTGCTGTAGAAACACTTTGGCAATTCCTTAATAAGTTAAACACAAAGCTATAATGTGTGTTTATGACCCAGAATATTCCACTCCTAGATATATAATCTAAGAGGGTTGAAAACATATGTTCACACGAAAACTTGTACATGAATGTTCATAGCACCATTATTCATAACAGCCAAAAAGTGGAAACAACCCAGGTGTCTATCAACTGAGGAAAAGAGAAATGTGGTACCCATACAATGGATATTATTCCACCATTAGAAGAAATATGATATATTGACCCATAATACGACACGCATGAACCTTGAAAACATTATGTTAAGTAAAAGAAGTCAGACACAAGGCTGCATGGTGTGTGATTCTGTTTGTATGAAACGTCCAGAACAGGTAAATCCATGGAGATGAAAAGTAGATTAGTGGTTTCCAGGGCCAAATGGGAGAGGAGAATGGGGAGTGACTGTTAATGGCAGTGAGCTTCTTTTTAGGGTGTTGAAAATACTCTGAAATTATATAGCGAAGATGGCTGCACAATATGATTATACTAGAAACTCCTGAATTACATACCTTTAAATAGTGAATTTTATGATATGTGAATTATAGCTCAATTTTTAAAAAAGCCTTAATAAGGCTTTGCCACTTTATTTTGTTTTATTTTATTTTTTTTCCTTTTGGATTGAGACAGGTAAGTAGAACACATCTCAACCTTGGCCCTTCATGAAGTGTTTATTGAGCTGAGCGCTCTCTTTGGCCCTTCTTGATACGCTGTCAGATATTGAGTGCTGGAAATGGAGGGGCAGATAATAAGAACTCAGAGGAGTACAGAAAAGGAATAAGGAGTTGGACAGTTCAACGGCAGTCTTTAGGAAAGAGCCGTACTCTGTGCACTTACTCAGTCAGCAGTATCCCTGGAGCCGTTTTGGGGAGTGAATATTGTGTGATTACTAAGTCATCACAGACTGAGTAAGACCAAGTCTCTGCCGTCATGAAGGTTAGGTTAAGACAGATGGGTTAAGGAAATAGTCATAGTTCAAAGTGATCCACCTACCACAGGAATGTACTAGAGACTCTGAATGGAGGGGAGAACTTGTGGAAGAGATTGGAGGGGGTGGGGTGTCCTCCCAACCTTATCAACAAGAATAAAGGGGCAGAAGTAGGAAGGAGAGTGTGTGTTTGGGGCAGAAGGGGAAATGGGTAGTTTCACTGATACCCTTAAAGCAAGTAATTACTCAACTTGCTTTATCTTTTGCAAAATTTCTTTCTAAAAGTTATACATGCACTGGCAGAAGTTGTGAATGGTACAAGAGGGAACACAGTGGATAGTCATCTCCCTGCACCCTTTCTTCTAATTTTTTTTTCTGGATCAAACTGTCTTCAGAACCCTCTTGGCTTTATTTTTGAGAGATGGAGACTCCATCATCAAGACTAGATCACAGAGAGTTAGAATGAAATTTTAAACATTGAATTCTATAGGTTGGTTATTTTTCATTTGCCTAATTCAATGCAGGTTAATTAATTAAATAATTTAATTAAGTTTGCACCAACTGATTCTGTTATCTTTACCTTGTGGCAGGCCTTTCATGCCAATTAATTGATTTTAGTGCCTAAAAAAAATGGTCAGTTGTTATGCATTCATTCAAACATTCACTCATCCAATAAATATTTTCTGAATTTCCCACCAAATGCCGAGCTCTGTTCTAAGACTTGGAGATGATGTGGTGAACAAGACAGACATAGTGTCCATCCTCAGGGAGCTAACAGCTAACAGGGAGGTACAGAAGATAAGAAAGTCAGATTGGGGGCGCCTGGGTGGCTCAGTGAGTTGGGCCGCTGCCTTCGGCTCGGGTCGTGATCTCGGGGTCCTGGGATCGAGTCCCGCATCGGGCTCTCTGCTCAGTGGGGAGCCTGCTTCCCTCTCTCTCTCTCTGCCTGCCTCTATATCTACTTGTGATCTCTCTCTGTCAAATAAATAAATAAAATCTTTAAAAAAAAAAGTCAGATTGGAGGAACTACTCTAGGTTATCTAGCCTTTGAGGATGTGATATTTAGGTTGATAAGTTGAGATCTGAAATTAAAAAAGGAGCCATGGAAAAATCAGGTGGGGGGCACAGCTAGTGCAAAGAACCCACAGTGGGAGCCAGTCAGGCATCTTGAAAGAAACAGAAAGTAGCCAAGGCTGGGTGAAGCTCAGAGGAGGAGTGGAGAGGGAGTGGGCCTGAGTTCATTTGGTAGGGCTGCTGTAACAAAGAACTACAGCCTAGGTATCTTAAGTGATAGGAATTTGTTTTCTCAACGTTCTACAGGCTAGAAGTCCAAGGTCAAATTGTTGGCAGGGCTGGTTTCTTCTCAGGGCTCTCTCATTGCCTTATAGATGGCTCCCTTCTCCCTGTGTCTTCATGTGGTCTTTCCTCTGTGCCAGTCCTTCTTCTAATCTCTTTTCCTTAAAAGGACACCAGTCACATCAGATTAGGACCCGCTCATGTCACGCCATTTTTACCTTAATTACTTCTTTAAATACCCTATCTCCCTGAACACTCAAATTCGGAGGTACTGGGGTTTTAGGACTTCACCCTATAAATTTGGTGGGGACACAATTCAGCCCATAGCAGGGCTGGTGAAGCCTGAGCAGGGGTTATATTGCATAGGGTTTTGTTGGCCAGGGTCAGAAATTTTATTTAACAGGGATTAAGAGCCATTGGAAACTTTTTTTTCCTAAGATTTATTTATTTATTTGAGAGAGAAAGGGAGTGAGAGAGAGAGAGAGCGTGAGAGAGCTTGAACTAGTGGTGGGGAGGGACAGACGGACAGAATCTTCAGGCAAACTCCCCGCTGAGTTCGGAGCCTGTTGCCAGGATTGATCCTACAACCCATGAGACCAGGACCCGAGCCAAAACTAAGAGTCAGAGGCTTAACCTACTGAGCCACCCAGGCGCCCCTGCCATTGGAAGCTTTTAAGCAGGGGGCCTACAGATCTGATTAATGGTTGGGATTTAGTTTCTCCGAGATCCCAGCAAGGAGAACGAAAGCCCCACTGGCCCCAGGCCCAGAGGTGATCTTCCCTATTAACCCAGGGCCTGGATTAAATTTTCTTTATCCTGTTCACTGTTTTTCAGCAGAGTTTGCACAAAAAGAAAACAACACACTCAGGATAGCATGCCTCAGTACTCCAAACAAATTCTGAAATGCATAAAGGTTCAACCATAAATACACATTTTGCAAGACTCTCTGATCTATTTATGTCACAAAAATCTCGTAAATAGAGGAACTGGATCAACGGCAAATAGCCATTGTTGACTTTCTATGAGTGCATGGGTTATAGTGATGGCTGGTGTGCCACGGGATTGTTATGAAGAGAGATTTCTGTGTGGGGGTGATTTTCTGTGCTCATCGGGAGATTTTGTTTTTTTTTCATGTAGGTCAAGATCTTCAACCATAAACAAAGAGGAAATGTTGGCTTGAGAAATATCTACTTCACATTGTTAATAAGCACAGCCAAAACTCGAAAAAATAATTTTGTTTTGTAAACATAAGCTTGTTGTTCAGTTAGTGCAAAACATAATTCTTGCAGAATGTGAACGGGACATGGTCCCCAAGGGCTAGAATGTAAAATGGCTTTGGAAGAATAGAAACAGCAGCACTGTTTATTGTGCAAATGTAGGGAATGTCAAAGCCAAATTATCAAAATTATTTTCAACAACCAAATACCATTTACGAGCTATGAGGTACCTACATTGACAAAAGTCTTTCAAGTTTAAAGGGAGAAAAATCTCTTTTTATGCATCCAAAGACAGCATTAAAATTAACATCTGAGTTATAAAAATAGTCCATGAAACAGATGACTTGATTCTATGACTTGATACTTCACCAGATAAAATTTCAAGTGAATCTCTTTTCTCTTTTGCATTTTTAAGAGCTGTTTCCCTTCTCTGGTTTGGTCCTCTGGTTAATGGGTTGAGGCAGGCTCTTGTCAGCCAGATGGGATATAATCTATATTTAGAGCCTCCATTAGCTCTTGTGTGTGAATGTGCTACCATTTCCTAATTTCAACACAAATATTCTTTGAGAGTGGATTGCCATTCATGTTGTTGCTGCATAATAAAGTCAATTATGCTAATACATCTTCTTTTTCATGGTGCTTTAAAAAAAACTCATGAATATTCCCTTTTTATTGCTTACCTATTGATAAATGGGAGGTTGTTAACTTGGTAACATTTACTAGCTTTCACACTGGTCAGCCTTAGTTCTGGTTTCTCTCCCAATCCCTTCCAAGGTGGTTTGGATGCTGTTTCGTACTTTCTTTTCAGTTTGTGGGAGTTCAGCAACCGAACTAACCTTGAGAATGGAGGGTTGAGAAATGGAACCAGACCATGTTTGGCAAAAAGGTTCATTTTGCCAAAGAAATTCTTTTTGTCTAAAGTAAGAAATTATCGTGTTATTCCAAAGGCACAGCTGCTCTTGTGCCAAAGTGCTGTTCGAAGCTTCATGCTGAACTTTTCTCAAATCAGCTGAGTGTTAATGAAAGTTTGAGGGGAGTAGAATTCCAAAGAAAAGTACTTTTTTTTTTATCACTATTTCCCCAAGTGATGTAGTAGAAATCTCTGATGATTATAAAAGTAACAACTCCCTTTGCTTATGCTAGGAAGAATATAAAACGGTTTCACTACCTTTCTGCATTGAATCAGAGTAATCCTCCTGGTGTCTTCTGGCAAAGACCTCTTTGGGGCTAAGAGAATGCTGGCATTGTCATCAGAATCTTGGGAGTGAGGCTTTGGGCCAGGTCTTGGGATTGTAATAAGTTTGACATACGAACAACCTTCTGGAATCAGAGTCTTTAACAAAACAAAACAAAAATCTAAGGTTACAATTACTCGAAGGGTTATTTGGACCTTGGAAAGGAGATGGGGGCCTACAGATGGCTTTGTGTGTATGTACAGGAGAATGCAGATAACCACATTCATGCTTGTTCTCAATCATAGCAGCTGTTTGTACTCAGTAGGAATATCGGCTGTCTGGTTTGTCACGTGAACAAAAAGATCAGGGGTTCAGTGGAATGGCCAGAAAAATTGGGCTGTGTCATTTCCAGCCACCAAGGTTAGCCTAGAAGATCAGACATGGATGTCTGCTGTTTGCTCTGTTACAGCTTGGCGGGGCCAAGTTTCTCGCTACCATGTCACATGACCCCTGGCTGGAGAGGATAAGTGAAGACCCCAGGTCACACCAATATCTCTCAGTCCCAGCTCCTGCTATTTTTTTTTAAATTACTTATTTATTTGACAGAGAGAGATCACAAGTAGGCAGAGAGGCAGGCAGAGAGAGAGGGGGAAGCAGGCTCCCTGCTGAGCAGAGAGCCCGATGCGGGGCTCGATCCCAGAACCCTGAGATCATGACCTGAGCCGAAGGCAGAGGCTTTAACCCACTGAGCCACCCAGGCGCCCCCCAGCTCCTGCTATTTTTATGGTGCCTTTGTTTTCCCCTCACAAGTGGACTGCAGCCACTGCCGGACTGCTCTTTCCTGCATCCCTCCTGGGCCTCCGTGACTCTTGACTCCAATTCCAGGGTGTGGGATTTTCCCCCCACACGTCTCAGTGCTTTTCTGACCCCAGCTAGGTGTCTTACACTTCAACTCAATTCTGGTAGTACGGACCTGGAGATAGTGTGAGATCCGATTGGAAGGGGCTCGGTCCTACTGCCACCTGCTTGCCAACTCCCGGTGCCCGGCGCGACCCCAGGGTGTCACCCGTGCTTCTGACCGACTGGCTATAGATTGGAGGTTCCAACAGATCCCTCCTTGCATTTGATTAATTTGCTTGAGTGGCTCACAGATCTCAGAGAAACATTTTGCTTACTAGATTTTTAGTTTCTTGTAAGAGCTTATAACTCAGGAAGAGCCAGATGGAAGAGATCGCAAGGGCAAGCTATGTGGGAAGGGCTGCAGAGCTTCGGGGCCCTCCGCAGGTGCCCTGTTTCCCAGCACTGTAGTCAGGGCACACAGGTGCCAGAGTGCCTGGCTCAGGGGGTCCCCAGCAGACTAGGTTCGGCCACCTGCCCCAGGTAAAATCCAGAGGTAGAGAGATGAGCAGGGGTGAAACGAGAAAGGGGATTTATTTCAGTGAGGCCAACACTGGGAAGACAGCAGACTAGTGTCTCTGTAGGGCTGAGAACATTTCTAGGTTTCTCTGAGGAAAATGTGGGACCAAGGTCAGTGAGTACATGCAGGTGGCAATAAAGGTCAGGTCGACCATTGTCTTGGGGTCGCTTACTCTGGTCTTCCCCGCTCAGGTTAGTCCTTACTGCCTGAGGGGGCAGTTTCTGTTCCCATCTCAGGAGGCTTTGCCCAAAGGATCTTTTGTCTGAGATAAGAGATAAGCTGGAAAGAACTTAATCAGTTAGAAAAGGACAGACTCCTGTCAGAACGGAGGTAGCTGATGTCCTCTTTCAGCACTGTCTCGTGTACACCCGTCGCCAAGCTCTTCAAACACTGTCCTTCTGGGTATTTACGGAGGCTTCATTACACAGGCATGATTGATTGAATCATTGGCTATTGGCGCTTGATTCATCCTCCAGCCCCGCCCCCTCCCCAAAGGTTGGGTTGGGGGTGAGGTAGGACTGAAAGTTCTAACCCTCAAATCATATCATTGGCTCCACTGGCAAACAGCCCCCAACCTTAGGTGCTTTCCAAATGTCATCCCTTAACATCACCAAAGACACCTAGATTACTCTCATCGCAGGAAATTTGGATCGTTTTTGGAGGTCTGTATCAGGAATGGGACCATGACCAAATACATATTTCTTGTTACAAATCACAATATCACAGTCTGTCTTTCTGAAACTGTCACTTAAATGCTGACATTTCCCTGGGTGCGCCCTATAAACCTATTCATCCTCACTTTATCTCTCGACCGGAACTCTTTCTCTGATTCCGTAGGTGTCTCATAGTCAGCATGATTGATCTAAATTCAGGATGCTCTCACCCCTGACATTATGTCTTCCCCTGAGAGCCTCGTCTCTAGCAGTGACCGAGATGCAGCGCACTCGTGATATTCCAGGCTCCATTCCAAGCATCTGACATGTTTTACCTCATTTCACCTTTGCGAGAGCCCAGGACAGAAGGTATGGCTATCCTCCCCGCTCCACACATCTGAAGCCCAGAGCGATCTGGTACCAGGACCCAGGTTCAACAGCTAGTTGTGGGTAGAGCTGGGGTTTGGCTGCGGGTTGTGTAAGCCGTAACAATGCTGTGCTGCTTGCTGTGTGCATTTCCCCAGCTCAGAAACCCGGCCGCCCTTTTCGATGCCTCATTCTCCCTTGGTTACCACTTCCAACCGCACGCCTGTCCCATCCCTCTGACCTCCTGAATAACTTCACTGCAACCACTAGTCCAAGTCATGGCTTCCTCAATGGACACATGCCTCCTATGAGCTCTTCCTGCCTTTCTCCTTTTCTCCTTCCCACCCCATATACTTCCCACATTACAGCCAAAGAAATTTCTCTAGATCATAAATTCAGTTGTGTCACTCTGCTAACTCGGATGCTCCAGTGGTTTCCTATTATCCTCAGGTCAAAGCCTGTTAAAAGAGAAACTGAGGCATAGTAGAAGTTTCTAAAGTTTATTTGAGCAAAAATCCATTCAAATTGGACCAGAATCCCAAACTGGAAGCAGTTCGGAGTGCTCCACCCACAGGAGCCAGGAGAAGGACTTACACGGAGCAGGTGCAAAAGCAAAGAAAGGGAATTATTTGACTGGCTCTATCTTTAAGCCTAGATGGCTGTTTGTGAATGGTTGTCTTTAGGTTTCGATTTCTGAACTTTGAGGCATTCACAGGGTTGGATTTGGGTTTGCTTATGTCAGTCACCCTGACGTTTAGAGCCACTTCGGTCTAATGGCCTCCTTTTAAAAAACGACTTTAACACCCTTAACATTATTTAAAAGACATGGTCTGGCTCTGTTCTCCCTTCCAGTCTCATTCTTCTTCCCAGACTCTCCCCTCACCTTGTGCTGTCCACGTGTTTCGGTCTTCTGATCCTCTTCCCTTTCGTGGTTTTTAGAAGGACACCTGCTCTCTCTTACTGCTTGGCCACTCAGCTGTCTGATCCCCTTGCCTGAAACATTTTTCCATGTTGCTTTACCTGGTTTACTTCCACTCATCTCATCCTTGAAGGCTTCTGGATCTCCTCCCTAAGAGCCTAAGCAAGGGAACTTGGTGCCTTGGCTGTGTGTCCCGGAATAGCTAACCCTTGCTGTGTGTCTGGTTCTGTTCGGAGCCCTTGAAATGTTTTCACTCGTGGAATTTCACAACAGCCCCCCACAAAACGTATCCGTCATAGTCCATCGGGAAAACCGATGCTACTCTAGTAGTTCCCTAGAGGAAACTTGATACAGGGCTCTACCACAAGGGTATTACAAGAGCACAAAAGGCAGATAGTAGGTGGGCAAGGCAGCCTGGAAAGGAGCAACAGTAGGAAGCTGCTGCTGCCAGTTAAAGGGCTACGGGTGGGGTGCAAGGGGCAGGTGATGTCACCAGAGCTGAGGTTCTGGGGCTGCCCCACAGGAAGTGGACCCAGAGGGGAACAGAAGGAATTGGAACCCAAGATGAGATGCAGCCATGCTACAGCTGCTGCCCCAAACAGAGAGGGAATGAAACACCCTGACATTTCTCTCTACCAGTGCTTCGCATTGGCTGAGCTAACGAGACACTCAGTGGCAGAAATGTAATTCTCAGAAGTCATGGGGAAGATGGGAGGAATGGATTGAAACCTGTCTCCAGGCAGGAGACAGACCCAGAAAAGTTAAGTAATTAGCCCAAGGTCACACAACTTCTAGGGAGGGCCCAGGTAGTTTGTCCCCAGAGTGTGCACCTGTAATGACCATTTTATATTGCCTCTCTGAGAACCTCGGGCAAGGCACTGAAGCCCTCTGCTTCAGAGGTACAAAATGGAGATAATAGTAGTATCTTCTGTATAGGGCTATAAAAAAGACGAAACGAATTAAAATGTGTCAGATGCTTTGGACAGTGCCTGGAATAACATATGCAGAGCCAATTTTGGTCACCATGACAGAGACAATTATCTCAGGAGGAGGCAGTGGTCTGGGGGTGGAAGCCAGGCCCAGTACGGTTCTAAGCTTTTTCTGTATAAAGTAATTGCTAATCTCCATTTTACAGATGGTAAAACTGAAGCCCTAAGAGTTGGTCTTGTCCTTGGTGACATAGCAAAAATGGAGGTAGGACTCAGGAATTAGATCCAGAGCCTGCGTGTGTAACCACCATATTGAAATGCCTAGACTCTCCAGCTTACCTGAATGTTGGTGGCAAGGTCTGTTCCTTTTGCCTCTCTTTCCTTCGCACTAGCCCAGTGCCTGGTGCCTGGAAGGTACTCTCTGCGTGTCTGCTTCAGGAGTTTAAATGGATTGATGATCTGCTGGTGGCCAGGGAGAGGGAATGTACCCAGACTCGTTTCTAGGCTTCTCAGTCAGCAGTGAGGTGTTTGGTCCTGAGTTCATGACCTGGACTAAAGGGACAGATTCTAGGCTGTCTCCACAGTGTGTCCCCAGGAGTCCCAGCTTTGCCATTTCATCTAGTTCTACAATGTCTTCTTCTGACTCCCCCCTCAGAGGCCCTCCATTTTTCTACCTCACTGAGTGCCCCATGTGACCAAGGCTAAGAGTCAAAATGGGGAAAACTGCAACAGGACAATGTAAGAGAAAATAAAGTGGGGTAAAAGGTCACCATTGCAGAGTTCTCCAGGAGACTTAAAGATCATAATTTGGAAACACATCTGGAGGCAAGATGGCACTGAGAATTACATCTTGCTAGGACACATTATTTCTATTTTTATCTGTGTAATCGACTTGGTGTATGAAGTAGAAGCAAATCACTCTTCTCTGCCTGATTCCCCACATAAGAAGGCAAAGATAATTTCCACCAAATGTTGGAAAGGCTGTACTAGATTAATTACTGACTCAAATTTTGGCATGAGGATATTGGCTAAAACTCGGTTTTTGATCTATTTGCAACAGTATGCTCTGCGGATGCTGCCCTTCCTGAATTTTCTCTCATCTTGCCAGCTGAAAGAGTTGGTCTTCTTGTGAGAAGCCAATCTGTATCTATTTAACAAGTAATATGAATTATGTACCCGATAATGGTTCTCTTTTTCCTTTGGCTGTGTACAAAGGGCAGAGTCAAACTGCTCAGTGTTTAGAAGCATGTAGAATTTTCAAGGCATGCCTTTGATGTCCTAACCTCACCATGGCCATGCACTTTCTATTCTATTTTCTTTCCTTGCCTACCCTCATTTATCTTTAGTGGATTGTATCTTGCTGAATTGTATCCATTTTTGTAAGCCAACCTCAGTCCTTCCTGGAACAGCACAAATAAATGGATACAGACTCCAATGTTTCTATGGTAGACTTGATTCTTCACTTTCAGGGCAGTACATTGAGTTACTGACACGCATCATTGTCCCATTACCTCCTTAACAAACTAACATAGCAGAGGCCTTTTTAGGGCAAAAAGTTAAATATTAAGTTCCAGAGTTCCTAGCCTAGAGAAGTTGTAATTTCAGAACTGGTTGATCAAGAAATGTATTTTGAGTGGTTGCTAGGAGCAGGGGCTGGGAAGCGGGTGAAACGGATGAAGGGGGTCAAAGGTACGAACTTCCATGTGCAACATGGTGATGAGAGTTAATAATACTGGACTGTATATTTGAAAGTTGATAAGAAAGTAGATAAAAGTTCCCATCACAAGAAGAAAAAATTGTGGGGTGCTTGGGTGGCCAACTCTTGATTTTTGGCTCAGGTCATGATCTCAGGGTCATGAGACTGAGCCTTTCATTGGGCTGTACGCTCAACGGGAAGTCTACTTGAGATTCTCTCCGGCTCCCTCTGCTTCTTCCCCTGCTTACCCGCGCGCTCTCTCTCTCTCTAAAATAAATAAATAAGATCTTAAAAATAGAAAAGAAAAGAAAAATTTTGTTAACTATGCGAGGTGATGGGCTCTAACTAAACTTACTGTGGTGGTTATTTCATAGTATATACAAATACCAAATCATTGTGTTGCGCACCTAAAACTACTATTATGCTACATGTCCATTATGTCTCAATACAAAAATGTACAAATGACCAAAAAAATCAGATACACAATTCAACATTAATTGAGTCATCAGAAATGTTAATGAGTAATCCGGAAGTTGTGTTTGCTGAAGTGAAAAGTATCAGATGTGAGGCAGTCCTGATGTTTTAATATTGGCTTGTTATACACGTTCCTATCCATTACCCTTACTATATTGTGGCTTTTGCTTTTGTAAAATATAGACACAGTATAGAGTAGAGATCAAGGAAAGGAAATCATTTGTGTAAGTGTATTAATACAATTAAATACAATTTAATACAAATTAATCAGAGTAGATTAATACCAATAAATCCATGATGGTTAGGGCTGAAAAAAAAAGAAAAAAACATATGCTGACAGTCTACTTGATTTTACTAATGTTTTAAGATGAGTTTTTATTTTATTAATACATAATACAGAAACAAAATTAATGAATTTATAATTTATCAATTATATCTTATTAATCACCACCAATCCATATACATTTGAAAAATAGGTGCATATATTTTGCAACTATTCAGTTTGAATATGCAATATTGTCTGTTGAGCATACGGAGTAGAAGACCCCTTGTAGAACTTCATGGTGCCCCAGAGGTTGATCATTCCCACTAGGAACCTGGCATTCTACCTGTGCTCTGTTTTCAAGGCATATTTGGTTAGATGCTAGTGCTCTCAGGTATGCACTAGAGTGTTTCCTTTTCATGAAAAAGGGAAAACAATTGGCATGACCTCAACCTTTACTCATAGAATTTCCCTTCTACCTTTCCAGACATGCATCAAAATTCCTTTGTTAAATTTGAATGATGTTTAAATCAGTCCGTATGGGCACTGAGATTTTAATCTTGTTAAATGTTCTAATACAATATTTTGTTTTTGCCCATTGTATATAATTTAACACTATTCCTATTCAAGAGTAGATCTAAGAAGGCAAGGATCTCAGTTCGTAAAAAGGAAACTGTAAGGGAAATGAATGCCTCCACGAGGTCGTGTTTCAAGGTAGAGGCTGACCTGAGACTAGACCTTTATGTCTTAAAATAAATTCTGTTGCTTTTTCCTTTATCTTATGTTGACTAAGGGCTGTCTCTTTAAAAAAAAAAAAAAAATCTTTTTAAGTAAACAAGTTCACAGTGACCCTTTCGTCTCTCATCCTCTCGCTGTCCCCCAGTGAAATATCAGTCCTATGTACAGAAAGACCTGTCTCTCTCCCTATTCAACATCTTTGTCTCCCACTGAGGTCTCGAAACCCCTCTACCATCTATATATATTAAGAAATCAAGATTATTCCCTCCAGACAGCAGCTTTTCTGCTCTACAGATGAGCTCTTTCATGAACAAAAACTGGCACATCTGATCTATAGGATTTTTGTGGTTGTTTAATGAAATTTATTGAAAACAACTCAGCAAAGCAGCGTTTCTAAGGGTAACTGTGCCCCCGGGAAAAGCCTGTGCTTACACCCCAACATGAAATAGCATTCCCTGAAAGGCCCTCTTGCCTGGATGACCTCCCCTGCAGACACTTCCCAGGCATGGGGGAAAGCTGGCAGGGATCCATTTTGTTTATCTCCGTGTGGATTTTTTCCTAGGCCCCTGACATAGGTAGTTCTAAATGATAATCCAACCTGCTTCCTGAGGATCCCTGAGGAAATTTTGACAGAGAATGAGACTTGTTTTCCGGATTGAAAACCAAGTAGCTTATGTTTGGCTAAAGATGAAAAAAAGAAAAGAAAAGAAAAACTCATGAGGAGAAACAAAATGAAACACTAGTACTCTTTCTTCCCTATGGGCAGTGCAGGGTATGGGAGGACAGGGGGAGGGGGTGGGAAGTGTAAAGGAGGCAGCTGAGTTTATTTTTAACACAAGTTAAAGGCATACTCTGTGTTCTTTCCTTTTAAAAATAGACTTTTAACCTCTTGAAGCATTTTGACTCTATTCTGCCTGTGGGGTAATACCCCTTTTGTGGTTGGCAACTCCCACTGGATCTTTTCCCATTATAGGCTTAAAGGCCAAGTAGTTAGCAGGATGGAAAAACCCCAGAATATCTCTTTGGAGAGCTCTTGATTGGTGTATACACGTAGCTCCTGTGTGCAGAAGGGCTTATAAACCCTGGCTTCTTTACCTGGACTATGAACTTTACTGCGTCTTTCAAAACTTGGTGGTTAGGAAAAAAATGCCCTCTTTTTAAAAGAGTCTGAGTTTGTAAAATAATGGATGTAGTCTTCTTGAAGTCCATTCCAATAACTTATTCGATGAATTTATGAAAGACACAGCACACACACACACACACACACACACACACACACACATACACACACCCATAAAATTAGATCGGTATGAGTAGATATAGAGATAATAGCTAATCTCTGACACTGATTGTGGGCTTAAAACTTGGCAGGCACTGTTTCATGTGCATTTAAAGCTTTAAACAATGCTCTGGCTTTTACCATCCCATTTTATAGATAAAGAAATAGAGGCTTGGGGTGCCTGGGTGGCTCAGTCATTAAGCATCTGCCTTGGGCTCAGGTCATGATCCCTGGGGTCCTGGGATCAAGCCCTGGATGGGGCTCCCTGCTCAGTGGGAACCCTGCTTCTCCCTCTCCGAGTCCCCCTCCTTGTGTTCCTTCTCTCACTGTATCTCTCTCTGTCTAAAAAATAAATAAAATCTTTTTTTTTTAAAAAAAAGAAGCATAAGCTCAGGGCTCTTCAGTCATACTTATGAAGATTATAAAGTCAATGAGTGGTTTGGGGAAAGGAATTCATACTTAGGTAGTCAGGCAGATCGAGTCCACTGCTACCCCAGACGGTGAGTTCATAATTAGAAAAGGAGTCCCTCTGCTTCCATCAATTGAAAAATGATCAAATACTGATTTTGTTAGAACAAGACATTTTTTTTAGCCCTTGCAAGACAGCTGTCATCCTAAAAATGCACATCTACAGTGTTGACAATGTGAAGGGTGCCTCCTTGCGTTTGAAACAACCTGCACAACTGTACATGGTGGCTCCCTACATATACCCCCAAACACATGAAGCTCATAAACTGCAGGCATAGCAGTGTATGGAGAAAGAAAGAAACTGTTCTAATTTGAAAGGACAGGGACTAGTCTTTCAGAGGTAACTAGACTAATTTGATGTTAGGAACAGCTCTTCTACATGCCCAGTCTAGAGCTAGTACAAAACATAGGAGAAACTCTGAAATCAGTTGTGTTTGTATGCAGTACAAGAAGGCTCTACTCCCACGTCCCTTTTCTTCTCTGGGGAATAAACATGGAATTAACATTGGAATAGGTGGCCTCGGTATATGAATGTGCCTATGAGTGTGTTAAGGTTGAGGGGTAGAGTGGAGAAATACAACAGCTCACAAATTTAGGGAAATAAAAATTTTACTATGGAAATTTTCAAAAATATACTGAAGTAGACCAAAAAGCATAATGAACCCCACTTACCCCCATGAACCTAACACCCAGCTGCAGTAATTATCAACTAATGGCCAGTCTGGTTTCATCTAGGTTTCTGTTTACTCATTTTTGAAGCAAATTCTAGACATCATATCATTTTATCATCACATTATTCTCAAATATCATCAAAATATTTCAGTACATTTCTCTAGGAGAGGTAAACTTAAAAAAAAAATAACCTCAATACCATTATTACATCTAAACAGAAAAGAGCACAAAGTCCTTGATATCATCGAATACCCAAGTGATGTTCAAAATTTCAGTTGTCTTCCAAATGTCCCAAATTTTCTTTTGTTTTCGTGTGTTGTTTTCACCTTGTGTGTGTTTGAAATGGGAATCGGCTGAGTTCAAATGTCACACTGGTTGTCAGGCCTCTCAAGTCTCTGAATCTACAAGCTCTCCATCTCTTTTTTTTTTTTCTTTTTTCTTTTTAAAGGTTTTATTTATTTATTTGACAGAGAGAGAGAGAGAGAGATCACAAGTAGAGAGGCAGGCAGAGAGAGAGGGGGATGCAGGCTCCCTGCTGAGTAGAGAACACAATGTGGGGCTCGATCCCAGGACCCTGAGATCATGACCTGAGCCGAAGGCAGCGGCTTAACCCACTGAGCCACCCAGGCACCCCTCTCCATCTCTTTTTTCCAGAGTTCGCGTCTTGCTGACTTGCTGAGATGGCATCCTCATTATGTGGTTTAACACATTTCTTTGCAGCAGAATCTGTTCTGAGAGCAGTCAAGATATCCATCCATCCATCCATCTATCTTTTTTTTTTTTTTGAGAGAGAGTACATGAGTGCGGGGTGGGTAGAGCAGAAGGAAAAAAAATCTTACAGGCTTCCTGCCTAGTGTAGAGCCCGACATTGGACTCCATCTCAAGACCCTGAGATCATCCGTGAGCTGAAATCAAGAGTCAGATGTTTAACCGACTAAGCCACAAAGGTGCCCCCAACTGTATGTTCTTTTAAGGTGCTTGGATGAACTTGAACCACAGTGAGGTTTGGAAAGCACTAGAAAAGCTCAGGTTCTGCTCCCAGATTTTGTAATGTCTTGGTTGAAGAACCAAAACTCTAAGGAACTTTCAGGTGTCCACCATTTGTTGATGGGTAAAGAGGCCAGCTTGGGTGTTGAGGGCATGTAGAATACCCTGGGTAATTTAGGGTCCTCTGGGAGAACAGTTTATCAGCCAGACTTGAGAGAGAGCAATAGATAGAAACTGGTGGCATAGGAAAAAAGAGAACCTCCCAGTGCCCCTGTGGTCTCCAGCTGGGACCATGGGAAAACCGGTTACCAGCAGGTGAATGGCCGTTAACAAAGCCTTTATTTTGAGGGCTTGAATGAGATGGTGCTCGACTTAAGTGGGGTTGAAAGAACTGGTTACATCAGATGTTCCATGCATAGCTGACCAATGTTACATATACATGTCTTCAATGGATTGTGAAATGAACACATTTGATTTCATTTTGGGTTTTGTTTTTGTTTTTGTGTTAAGATTCTGGCTTTGCTGAAGAAATCAAATGAAGGTCGATAGGTTTGCAGCCCTTCTCCACAGCGATCTAGTGCAGCAGTGTTGGCAGTGGTTACAGGCAGCCTTGCCTTGTGTGGAAGAAACAGCATTGTTGTTTGTCCTGAGCTGCTCTGCTTCTGGGCCCATTAACCAGGGCTTTCCTCCTCCTGTGCCTTCTGAAGCCTCAAGATGATTACAAACATAACAGAGCATTACCTTTTCTTGGGAAGGTTTGTGTTTTGAGCTATTCCCTTTCGCATATCCACATCAGTCATAAGCACTTGCTCCGGCCCTGATGTCCTCCTGGCCCGAAATGGCAGCCAGGAGTGGTGCTCACGTGGGGCTTGCTGACGGGGAACCTGGGGTTAAGGTCTGTCCTGCAACCTCCCTGTCTAGTTGGGTGACTTTGGGTAGGTCACTTGATTCTCGGAGTGCTGATACCTTCACTGGTAAAATGGAGATTGTATCACCTGCTCTGCCTACCACATGAGGATGTTATGAGGGTCAAATTAGAAGAGTTAATGTAGGTGAAAGTCCTTCACTAAACTATAAAGCATGACACAAGTGCCCTTGCTGCTCGCTGCTCGAACCTCCACCCACGTTTATTCACTCTTGGCTGGCTGTGTGGAAGGAATTACACTGATTTTAGAGTCAAATAAGGCTCCATTGCTTTTCCGTTTTTGTGCAGGTCATGCTCTGAGTCTTGGTTTTCTCATAAATAAAATAGGGATATTTTTATTTGGCATTTATTTATTTACATCTTTACACCCCGGTTCAGTGTTGTTATGAGGATGAAAGTTCAGATAATATCTGTAGAACACCTAACATAGGTCTGGCTCCCCGTAGGTTCTCAATAAATGGTAATTCTTTCTCCTTCCTTGCTCATGGCGATTGTACTGTGGTAGGACCCAGCTGGCATGCCTTCCTTTATAAAGGAAAATCTCTTCCTCTGTGTTGCAGAGGACAGGCCTGCCTGCTAGCTTCTCCATCCTTGCTGACAAGGGTATTTGCTTATGGCTCAGACATGCTTTAAATTCTCTTTGTAAATTAGCAGACTGAGAAAATACATAATGGAGTTTTGCTCCTATATTACTTGGGAATAAAGATTCCTCAACAGCATGTGTGGAATAATCCCAAATGTTTGGTTGACTGCAAAATTAGCATGAGTCAGTAGTGTGATGGAGTGAGTAGAAGATCAGTGTATTTTCGGAAGCACTAATGGAGGGGTCCCGTCACACTGGACTCATCCTACTTGCGTAGGACAAACACCTTCGGGAAAGGACTCAGTTTAGGATGCTGGTACCCTGGGTTGCTTCACTAGACAGGGAGGGCTGGCAAAGAGCTCGTGATCCCAGGGTCCTTGAGTAACTGTTAGAGACACTGAGGATACTTAAGCTGAAGGAGATACATTTCAGGAAAGATAAGTTATTGTCTTCTGTTCTTTGAATGGACTGAGCACTTAGAGAAAATAGACCACCACCATTTTGCATTTATGCAAGAGTATGAATTTCTAAGGGGTATGTACAAGCATGCATTTGAGGTTGTGTGATTTCACAGGGAGGAATTAGGGACAGTAGACAGAAGTTGTAGGGAAATAGTTCTAGTGGTCATTCTGTTTCTACTCCTACTTCAGACTCTGGGCTATTGTAGGAATTGGCCGTTATAGCCCGTATAAAACTGGGCTTCCTTATGGCCAGTCTCATAATGGCATTACATTAAAAAGATACCCAAAAGAATATTGAAATAGGAATTGAAAAACAGCATAGCCACAAATATACTAGAAATTAAAACAGGTAACAAGGGACAATCATGTACAGCTTTATGTCAATTAATTTGAAATATGCAAAATGGTCCATTTTCTAGGAAACTATATTCAATTAAAATTGACTCAAGAGAAAATAAATGACCTAAATCCTGTGACCTTGAAAGACATTAAATCAGTGATTAAATCTACCCACATTTTGAATTAAGGTACATTTAGTTTCTTACAGGCAAATCTTACCAAATTTACAAGAACAAATAGTCCCAATCTTCTATGAACTATTCCAGAGAAATAAATAGAGTATGAGAAGAAAGAAAATCCACAAACTCACTTTATTAGACTGGCACAAAGTTGAATCCAAAATAAGACAAGGATAGTAGGGAAAATTGTAAGTCTAACTTACTTCCAAATACAAAGATATAAATTCTGATAAAATTCAGCAAAATTAGTGACTTAACGAAAACAATAATACACTACTGGGTTTATCCTCGGAACATAAGGATGATTTAATCTTAGGAAAAAAAATCTATCAATATAACTTACCACACTAGCAAACTGAAAAGAGAAAGAGCAAGAGAAAAGCATAAACTTACCTTAATAGAGGAAGAAAAATCTTTTGTTGAAATGTAATACTCTTTCATACTAAAAAAATTTTTGTATTAAAAAATACAAATAAGAAATTTTATTTTGTACACATTTCTTTCACAAAACTTGAAATTATTCTGAAAATCGGGCAGTATTTGATCTAGCAAATGTAAATTGTCCATTTTATGGCACAATTTGTGAATGGAAATTTCTTCCCAGATTCTCTTTTCACATTCCTACGCTTTTACACTATTACCTAAGCCTGACATTTAAAAAAAAATTTATTTTTGCACTTTATTGAAGTACACATAATCAATATACTAAGAACATGCACATATTTAATATATATATATTAAATATATAGTTTGATTAATTTGGACATAAGCATTCTCTTCTGATATCCCCACAATCATGGTAATGTACTACCCATCACCTCCAAGTTTCTTTGAGTCCTTTCAGTTTTTTGGGGAGGGGTTTGGAGGGATAAGAACACAACACAAGATCTTCCCTTCTAGAAAATTTTAAGTGCACAAAACATATTGTTAACTATAAATAGCATGTTGTACAGAAGATCTCTAGAACTTATACTTTTTATCTAACTCTAATGTTATGCTCATTGAACATCTCCCAATTTCCCATTCCCCCTATCTCCTGGCAACCACCCTTCTAACCACACTTTTATATAAGTGGAATCATGGGAGTATTTGTTCAGCTGTGACTGACTTTTTCATCTAGCATAATAACTTCCAGGTCCATTTATGTTGTTGCAAAGGTTAGGATTTACTTCTTTTTAAGGGCTGAATAATATTCCACTGTATGTGTAGACCACATTTTATTTATCTATCCTTCTGTCAGTGGACATTTGGATTGTTCCATATGTTGGCTATTGTGAATAATGCTATAATGAACATGGAAGTACAGATAAGTCTTAGAGATCCCGATTTGATTTCTTCTGGGAATATACCCAGAGTGAGGTGGCTGGATCATATGGTAGTTCCATTTTTAATTTTTTAAGTAACTTCCACAGTGTTTTCTATAGTGGTTGCACCACTTCACATTTCTACCAACAGTGTACATGGTTCCAATTTTTCTACATCCTTGCCAACACTTGTTACCTTTGTTTTTTTGACAATAGTCATTCTAACAGGTGTGAGATGATATCTAATTATGGTTTTTATTTGCATTTCCCTAATTAGTGATGTTGAGCACCTTTTCATATACCTGCTAGCCATTTGTATTTCCTCTTTGGAGAAATGTCTGTTCGAGTCTTTGACCAGTTTTTAAAAATTGGGTTATTTGGGGATATTTTTTCTACGAGTTATAGGGGGAATTATCTTTTTTTAAAAGATTTTATTTATTCATTTGAGAGAGAGAGAGAGTACATGTGAGCAGGGAGAGGGGCAAGGGAAGGGAGAGAATCCCAAGCAGACTCCGTGCTGACTCTGAGCTTGACATGGGGCTCAATCTCAGGAGCCTGAGATCTTGACCTGAGCTAAAACCAAGAGATGACTGCTTAACCGTCTGAGACACTCCAGCACCCCTGTAGAGGTGATTATCTTAGTTGAACAAATATACCTATCAGGAAATTATAGCAAACATTATATTTACTGATAAAACTTTAGAATTATTCCCTTTAATATCAAGAGTAGGAAAAGATGCCAATTATCACCATTTCCATCCAATTGTTATTTGAAGGTCCCAGTCAGGGCAATAAGAGAGAAAGAGAAAAGCCATGAGGACTGGAAAGAAAAAAAAAAAAAAGACCACCCAAAACAACAAAAAAACAAAAATATCACTACTCATAGGAATAGTATCACATTTATAGAAGCTAAGAGAAAAATACAAACAATTAGAACAAATATAAGACATTAGCTAGTTACTAGATACAGGATTAGTATAAAATAATTTGCATTACCATACATCAATAAATAATTTTGTAAACACTAAATATTACCAAGAATTGCCAGTTCTCCCAAATTAATAAGTTCAAAACAATCCCAGTTGATTTTTTTGTGTGTGTACTTGACAAGATGATTCAGAAAGTTATATGGAAGAGCAAAGGAGAAAGAAGTTTGAAGAAGACCAAAATGGAAAGGCTCACTCTAGCATATTCAGTGTGTCAGTCAGGGTTCAGTCCAGAAAGCAAAGCAGCAGTGAGTGTAATGACATAAGGGGCTTATTCTAGGAAGTGGACCTTACAGCTCTGGGAGGAGCTGGGAGAATGAAGGTCTGGAAGGAAAAGCTAGAGGATCAAAGAATCTTTATGCAGTTGTCTAGGAGGACAGGTATGGGTAGACAAGTCAGAGATGACAGGGAAATCGAAGAAGCCAAGCACACCCAGCTACCAAGGTTGTACTGCAGAGGGGAGCACATGGAGAGATCTATGCAAAATTATCACTTCTGTGCAGCCCCTTGTCTTTGGATCTTAGCCAAGTGTCTGGTAGAGGACCTTGAGCTGCAGGACCAGCAATTGGAGCTACAGGACCAGCAGTTGGGAAGAAAAGCTGAATGCAAAGCAGAAGAGAACAAGGGCAAGTGGGAATCCTTCTGTTACTTCTGTCCGTGTTTGTATGTCAGTCAGTCCATCTAAGTGTGAAGACCTCCACTGAGTAACAGCCTCCCTTCATTTCCACATCCCAAGGTCTCACACAAATTCTTTGCCAACTTGAACCTGGAACCATAAGGGGAAAGGAATTAGCTCAACCAAGGTGACAATGGCAAGATTAATATTAAAGCTGTTGTAAGGAATTACAATATTATTATAGTATTTGATGCAGGTAAAATTAATAATAATAATAATAATAATTATTATTATTATTACAATAATAGAATAATGGAGTAAAACAAAGAGGCTAAAACCACACCTAAATATATATAGAAAGACGAGAAGTGGCACTGAAAATTAGATCAGTGATACCAAAACATTTATTTTCACATGTGGAAAAATAGAGTGAAAAAAAATCCTTTCTTAACACTAATCACAAAATTAAATTCCAGGTGCATTAAATCCTAAAATTCTAAATGTGAAGAGCAAACCTTAAAAACTGTAAGAAAAGAAAATAGAACATTTTTATGACCAAAGTGAGGGAAAAAATTAAACAAGAAAAAAATAGAAGGGATACAGTTGACTACATTCTGATTAAAAACTTCATGACAATTGGTTTGACAATTTTATTGCTAGGATCTTGGATCTTGGACTAACTGATATTCTCCCCAACCTTCACCCCCGTTTTTAGCCAAAATTGGAATATTGCATGGACTAGAAGTGGGGATTAGAAGTTTTCCTCTAATAAAACTTGGATTATTGGAAAAACAAAAACAAAAAATCTTCATGACAAAGTATGCCATAAAAACTGAAATGACAAGCCACTGGCCAAAAGAAGATATTTGGAACATATAAATACAAATGATTATTACTCAGGAGATTTAAAGACTACCTACAAATCAATACGAAAAGGGTAAAGAAAGGAATAAGAAGTTCACAGAAAACAAGAACTGAATGGCCAGTTCAAAATTCTGACACAGGGATGACATTTATTGAGCACTAACATATTGTTTCAGATGCTTTCCCTCTGTCAACACACTTAAAACCTTGTAATAAATGCATGAGGTTGGTACTACTAGCTCTTTCCTCTTCCAGAAAGAGAAAGTAGGACCTAAGCTCACACAACTAGTAAGTGATAAAGCCAGGATTTGGACACCAACAGTGTTGCTCAAAAATCTGCCTCTTGGGGCACCTGGGTGGCTCAGTGGGTTAAAGCCTCTGGCTTCAACTCAGTTCATGATCCCAGGGTGCTGGGATCGAGCCCTGCATGGGGCTCTCTGCTCAGCCTGCTTCCGCCTCTCTGCCTGCTTGTGATCTCTGTATGTCAAATAAATAAAGTCTTCAAAAAAAAAAAATCTGGCTCTTAACTAGTGTGCTATCTTACCAACTTTTAAAAAAATGTGGACATTTGACAGTATTTATGGTTAGCCATTACAGGGCAAAATGAAAACAACTGTTCACTGCTTGTGGAAGTATAAATCAATACAACCACTTTGCTGGAAAGCAGTTTGACTTTACAAATGAAGTTGAAGGTGCACATTACTCTAGAACCAGCAATTTCACATCTAGGTTAGTAGCCCAAGTCTCACATATGTAAACAAGGAAAATGTACGAGAATGTTCATTGTAGCATTGCTTGTAATGCTGGGAAAATGCAGTGTGGAATATTCATACAATGGAATAGTAAGATGAAATAATCTAGATAAATCTCTATGATGTGGTGTTGATGAAGGAAGAAGTTAGGAAAGGCTGTGTACAAAGTTTGATGCCATTCATATAATAATAAAGTTTAAAAGCATGAAAACGCATGATATACATACGTAGTAAAATCATAAAACGTGGAAAAAATGAAACTTGGAATTCAGGAAAATGGGTGCCATTGTGGAGTGAAAGAATGGGATGATGGTTGATGCAGGAAGCATCAATCATATCCAGAATATTGTTTGGTTTTTAAAAGAAAATATGGCAAAATATTGCTATATGACACAACTGGGTGATGAATATATTCTATTATTTTCTGTCCTTTCAGGCTTCAGTGACCTGACATACTCATGTTTCTTACCTCACCTTTCACTGTATCCCCCTTTCATACTGCTGCCCTACGGAGTCTCCTGTCCTTCATTGGTCAAGCTGCCTTTCCCCCTTCCACACTTTCATCCATGCTTTCCCTCCCCCGGGAATGCCATTCTCTGCTTAAAGAAAAACACACAAAAAAGAACAAACAAGCAAATGAAAAACCTCTGTTCATCTTTCATGGCTTGAAATATTTTATTTAGAAAAACACTTGAAAGTATATCCATATTCGTAGCAGCATTATTCATAGTGTCCAAATGGTGGAAGTAACTCAAGTGTCCATGAGTAAATGGATGAGTCGATAAAGAAAGTGACAGCTACATATAATGGAATATTATTCAGCTTTTAAAAAGAAGGAAATTCTGACCCACTCTGTAACAGGAATGAGCCTTCGGGCACCTGGGTGGCTCAGTTGGTTGAGCATCTGCCTCATGGTTTTGGTTCAGGTCGTGATCTCAGGGTTGTGAAATGGAGCCACAGGTTGGGCTCTGTGCTCAGTGAGGAGTCTGCTGGAGATTCTCTCTCCCTTTGCTCCTCTTCTCTCTTTTTTTTTTTTTTTTTAAAGATTTTATTTATTTATTTGACAGAGAGAGATACAAGTAGGCAGAGAGGCAGGCAGAGAGAGTGAGAGGGAAGCAGGCTCCCTGCCGAGCAGAGAGCCCGATGCGGGACTCGATCCCAGGACCCTGAGATCATGACCTGAGCCGAAGGCAGCAGCTTAAACCACTGAGCCACCCAGGCGCCCCTCTCTTCTCTCTTTCTAAAAATATAAATAAATCTTTTTAAAAAATGGCTGAAGGGAAGCCTGGGTGGCTCAGTCAGTTGGGCGGCTGCCTTCAGCTCAGGTCATGATCCCAGCATCCTGGGATCGAGTCCCACATCCGGCTCCTTGCTCTGCAGAGAGCCTGCTTCTCCCTCTGCCTTTCCCTGCCACTCTGCCTGCCTGTGCTCTCTTTCTCTCTCTCTGACAAATAAATAAATAAAATCTTTAAAAAAATAAAAAAAATTAAAAAATGGCTGAAACTTGAAGACATTATGCTGAGTGAGGTAAGCCAGTCATAAAAGGCCAAATATTGGATGACTTGACCCATATGAGGTATCTAGAGTCATCGAATTCATAGAGACAGACAGTAGAATAGTGACTGCCAGGGGCTGGGGGAGTGGGGTTTAATGGGGACGGAGATTCAGTTTTTGCAAGATGAGAAGTGCTCTGGAGATGGATTGCAGTAATGGTTGTACAACAAAGTGTACTTAGTGTCACCGAGCTGCACACTAAAAAATGGTTAAAATGGTATTATGTATATTTTACCACCACAGAGAATACAAAAGAGAGACACCTGAAAGGCAGCATATGGTATTGTCAGAATTTCTAATCAAAGTCCCCTCAGAGGGAGATTCCATCTCTCTTTCTCTACTTCTCTCTCACTCATCTTTCTGAGCCTTCTAAGTCCCCAGATAGATGCCTTCTAGCCTTCAGCCTGTTGCCTTCCTCTGCTCCTTTTCCTTTGTGGATGTGTTCTGTTTTCCCAGCAATATGTCCATTTTCCCTCTAAGGAAACCCTATATTGCCTTCCTGCTTTCTCTGACTCTACCTTTCATCACCCCAGTGACCACAGTAGACCCCATGGTGCTACCTCCCCTCTGAACCAGACCCTGCCCTCTGAGCCCTGGTCTCAGACTAGATTTCCAGCTTCTCCATCTATTTTCATCCCCCATTCAAGCTCTGAGTCTGTTTTCAGAGCTGTGACCTCACTTCCTCTCTGTTTTCTTCCTGGGCCTGGTGATTTGAATTTGGTATCTTGACCCTGTTCTGAATTATAACCAGGATTAACTCAGCTATTCTGCTTTGCAAGGAGAGCTGACTCTTCAGTTCCTGGGAGGGAACTGTGATGTGATTCCATTTCACCGTTTATCAAATCTGGAATTGTGTTGTTATCATGAAATCACTTAAAATCTTTAGGGTGACCTATTTAAATGCCTATAAATACTTCTCTATTTGCATGTATATGCATAGAAAATGGCCCAATCTGGTAACAGAAGTTACCAAGGAGAAAGTCATTCACTGAGGTCTGTGACAAGGGCTGATGGAGCAGAGAGGAAAAAATTGACTTTTCGATTTTCACCTTCTTGAATCTTTTTTTTTTTTTTTAAAGTAGCCTTCATGCCCTGCATGGAGCCTAGTGTCAGGCTTGAAGTCATGATCCTGAGATCAAGACCTGAGCTAAGATGAAGAGTTAGACACTTAACCAACTGAGCTGCCCAGGCACCCCTCACTTTCTCGAATCTTTTATAGTAAACATGTGCCATTTTTACAATAAGAATAAACATTTGTGTTGAAATGTGGTGTTCTAACTAGTATAATGAGTTCTCAGTTTTTGATCCCGAGATTCTCTCTTCCAGAGGCAGCTGGATGATAGATGTGCTGCTAAGTATAACTTCAGCTTCTAGGAGAAATCATTATATAGAGATGCAGTTTCCAATCCAGTAGGAGAGTGGCAAGGACAGGGTATAGCTATGGACCCTTTTCCTCATTTGAAAAGGACATTTGTGAAGGAGTCACTGTGTGGATGTGGAGATGAATTATGAGGCTGTCACTCTTGTCCAGCAGCTGCTTCTGATTCTGAAAGCAGTTTAGGGGAGAGCCAAGTGGAATGGCGCCCTACCCTTTTAATTAGCCTCAGGAGCCAGGTAAGGTAAATATTTGTGGCTGAAACTGCATGAATCCATGGAAGCTGGGATTTCAGCCTAGCAGCATGGTGCTGCCAAGTTGCTATGAGACCCAGAAAGTTGGAGCTACGTGTTGCCTCGGAAGGTGCTTCTGGGTTTAAGAGGAGGAAGAATAATGAATAGACTGGTGGTATTAAGGTCTGCGTGTGCATGAGGATGATGAGGGTATATCTGTGCCTTATGCTAAGTCACAAATTGTACCTATTTGAATTTTATCTCAATATTGGTTTCTATCTTTAAAAGATCAACACTCCCAATGTAGACATATTTAATTGACTGCATTTATTAACTCCTTCTCTGGTTTCCAGTGATATTTAGGTACAAATCAGACTTACATAGCCATGCTTAAAACTTTTCAATACCTTTCCATTTCTCTTAGGAAAAAATCCTGAGTCCTATAGCTGCCTAGGCAAGGTGACTGAAAAATGTATCCTCCAACTGGGGATGGCTTTTAATATTTATGGTGGGGAAACAGGTGTAAAGGGGACTCTCCTAGAAAAACCAAGAGGTATCCATGAAGCCCTGTTGGATGTAGCTTTTGGCCTCATCTTTTACTATCCCCATCTGCTCACTTGGTACCAGATATGCTGGCTTCCCTTCTGTTACCTCAAGAAGTTATCTTGGGCTCTTTGCTGTCCCCTGGCTCGTGTTCACATGTGCTTTATTTCTCGTTGGGGTCTTCGATGTCAGCTTCTTGGAGAAGCCTTCCCTGCCCACCCAGTATGAAGTGGTCTCCCCGGTTATTTGGCATTTCATCTCTCTGCACATTTCCGTCATCATACCTAACGAATGATGACAAACAAGATCCTGCTCTCTAAGGGTCTTCTTTATGTATTTGTTCATTATCTGTATCATCTGCCAGAATGAAGACAGGGACTTGCCTGTCTTCCCTGGTCTGGCACAGGGTAGGGGCTCAGTAAACACATGGCAAGTCAATGAACGATCAGGTGAAGGTCTTTAAGGTGGACTGAGCGACCAGCGGTGGTGCCCACTGTTTTGATTCTCATCATATGAGTAAGGTCCATCTTCAGTAGAAGGGAATGAATGAAAACAGAGAAAAGCAGAGCGGAGAGAGAGAGAGAGAGAAGGGGGTGGGCTGATGTTGGATGAGTCCTTGGTTACAGGCCCTATGGATATACAGTTTATCCTTTACTTCTTCCTTAATGGGGTGAGATTCAGATATATTGTAAATAACCTATTCTCCCCTTGCTTAACCTTATATAACTTAGAACTGGGATTGGGGCTCCATTTTTGCAATCAAAGACTTCTAGCAAAACACAATTAACCTATTTCCTTTAGAATATATATTTACATCCTTTTAAAAGGAAAGCATTGTAGCAGAATATGTGAACTATGCCCAATTATCTATGTTTACCTTCTTCCTTGGGAGGTTAAGGGAGTGTGTATTAGTTTCTACCATGCAAGGTATGCCTTTTTTTTTTTTTTCCATTTCCTCTTTTTTTGTTTTCTTTTCAAAGATTTTATTTATTTATTTGGCAGACAGAGATCACAAGTAGGCAGAGAGGCAGGCAGAGAGAGAGGGGAAAACAGACTCCGCGCTGAGCAGAGAGTCCGATGTAGGGCTCGATCCCAGGACCCCGGGATCATGACCAGAGCCAAAGGCAGAGGCTTAACTCACTGAGCCATCCAGGTGCCCCATCCTTAACTCCAGGTGCCCCATCGTGTTTCCTCTTTTGATGGCTGGGATGTAGGTATAACAGATGGAGTTCAAGCAACCACATTGAGCCGACGGTTTGGAAATCACTGGCTAAGGAAAGAAGAGTAGCATTGTAGAAGGCTCTGGGCCTCTGACAATTTTGTAAAGCTGACTTCTTTTAGGTAATTTTGAGTTTTCTAAACCAGACTCATGCAACTACATTTTTTACACTCGTTGACATTCTCCCTCCTCACTTGGTTTTATATCACACCTAGTTTTCCATGCTCTTAAGTATTTTATAAGAACTTGAGTTTTGATGACACTATAATAGTCCAGTTTTTATTTAAAGCTCTTCCAACAACTTGACAATTAAATTGTTTGCAACTTTCTTTTGCTATGATGAATTAAAAGTTCCGGTTTTTTAGTAGAAGATTCTGAGAGGAAATTCATGACTTTATGTGGATCTCACATCATGTCCTGTGCCCATGTTTGACCATTAAAGATCTAAGTCTGGCATGAAGAGCTTACCCTGATTAAATGAATAGCATCTACAAGAAAATCCTTAGCTTTGCATCTCCTGACTTTGAAGATCTAAGTACAGTAAAGTGACAGGAACATCACAAATGCAACAATTAAAAAATTACTAAGGAGACAATAACATTGTCCAGGCAATTAAAAAAAATTACACTTTTGCATACTTGAGTAAAATCTGATTTTATTAAATATTTTATGTTGAATTTTTTCTGCATAGAAGATTGTAGGGGAAAAAGTGAGCCCTTTGTACTCTAACTCCCCAGTGGGCAAAAATAAGTTATATTATTGTGTCAATATCCCACATAAATAGCACATTAGGCAATCTTTATTGCTCTATATTGTTTCCCTGAATAGTGGTCATAAAAGAAGTTCAAAGGAACACAAGTAGAGGTCAACGGTAAGAACTCTTCTGTAATATGTGGTCACAGGGGTGTGTGTAACTGTAGTGAAGATCAAGTCCACAGTGTATTTCTTTGTGGATGGCTTTCACTTGCCAGTAAAATTTAAGATGTTATTTATTTATCTATTTATTAAGCTCACCACTCTCAATTTCCTTACCCTTTATTTTTCTTCCCTATAATTTTTACTATTAATATTGTATATTCATTTGTTTACTGGTTTTTTGGTCACCTCACTAAAATGTAGAGTCTAGGGGCGCATGGGTGGCTCAGTCCGTTAAGCGTCTGCCTTTAGCTCAAGTCATAATCTCAGGGTCTTTGGATCTAGCCCTGCACTGGGCTCCCTTTTCAGTGCGGAGCCTGCTTCTCCCTCTCCTGCTCCCCCTGCTTGTGCTCTCTCTCTCTGTCAAATAAATAAATAAGTAAGTAAATAAATAAATAATAAAATAGTCTATAGGGCAGGATCTTGTCTACCTTATTCACTGGAGTATCCAGTGTCCAGTCACACATGCCAGCTGCAAGATGAGGAGGGTCTGGAGTGAGACCAAAGGGATATGTGTTGACTGGAGCCTTGAGGAACTGCAAGGACTTTGACTGTACCGTGAGGCAGTGGGAAGTCACAGAAAGGTACTAAGTTGGCAGTTGAGGGATGGTGAGTGAGATGATCGGATTCGGATTTTAGATAATAACTCTGTGTTTGGTGTGGAGATAGGGTTTGAGTAGGAGGAAGTCTGGAGTCGTGAAGACTGGTGAGGAAGCTATTGTGACTTGCCAGGTGCATGAAGTTGAGAGCCCAAGCCAGAAAGTTGGTAATAATGAGAACAATAATAGTGATTACTTTAGGAGGTTTTCTGCACGGTTACTAAAATCCATTCCCTAGACTACATTTTCCAGGCTCCTTTGCAGTTAGGTGTGGCCATGTGATATGTTCTAGCCAATAGAATATGAGCAGAAATAATGAGTTTTAATTCCAAGTAGAAATCTCCCACACACACTCCTCTCTGTTCTTTCCTTTTTCTGACTAATAGGAATGGAGAAGCCATATATTGGTGATAACAGGAATCCATTAATGTAGGTCCTTGTAAAGCCACGTAGAGAAAAGCTGCCGCAATTGACCAAGATCACCTTGGAATGTCACATAATGAGGAAGAAATACCTATTGTGTTTGAACCATTGAGCTAAACCTATTTTAGCTCTATTTGTTATAGCAGTTAATGTTACCCCAATGAATTTAAGCACTTGTTTTTGGCTAGGCACCATTCTTAATACTGTAGGTATGATAACTCATTTAATCTTCACAACAACGATTGAATAACATGTTGTTATTATTATCCCCAATTTACAGATAAAGAAACTGAGATACAAACAGGATATGTAACCTACTCATGTTACAAAACTGGGAAATGAGAAAGCCAAATTTGAGAGTTCTGGCTCCAACGTTTTAGGCAATACCTGATAGTGGAAATGGATTAAGATTAATAGTTTTGTTACTGTTTTTAGAATTAATGGTTTATTTTATTTTCTTAAAATTTTATTTATTTACTTGACAGAGAGAAAGAGAGATGTGTGTGCATGTGCACAAGCACGGGGAGTAGGAGAGGGAGAAGTAGGCTCTCTGCTGAGCAGGGATTCTCCTTACATGGGGCTCAATTCCAGGACCCTGGGATCACGACCTGAGTGGAACGCAGATGCTTAACTGAATGAACCACTCAGGCTCCCCTTAATAGTTGTTTTTTTTTTTTTTTTTTTTTTTTTAAGGCATAGATGTCCTTCTTTTCACTTAAACCATTCTGAATAAAAACAGAACCTTAAAAATGATTAACAGTCGGGGTGCCTGGGTGGCTCAGTGGGTTAAAGCCTCTGCCTTCGGCTCAGGTCATGATCTCAGGGTCCTGGGATCGAGCCCCGCATCGGGCTCTCTGCTCAGCAGGGAGCCTGCTTCCTCCTCTCTCTCTGCCTGCCTCTCTGCCTACTTGTGATTTCTGTCAAATAATTAAATAATCTTAAAAAAATTGGTTAACAGTCAAGTATGAATATTAATTAAAATTAAAGTCACTAATTATGACATAATAATATATATTTTTTAAGTTTAAAGAGATAAACTCTCTTTTCATTGTATTTCCTGGAAATGGACCCTGAACCTGAGATTTCTATGGAGGAGGTTCACTGGGAAGTGCTCCCTGAAGGTGATGGAAGCAGGTTTGGGCAGAGAAAGAAGTTGAACTGTGATGCAGTCACAACAGATGATTCAGCCTATTCCATGGGAAACTCTGGAGCTAGGACAACCCTTCAGAGTTATTTCCCCATCAAGCAAGGGGTCTGGATTTTTGTGTCCTGCTTCAATCAGTTATTGAATGTGGGCTTCTGTCTGGGAGGGAGCATAGTTACGGCTCCTTTGGACAGGGATTCAGCTGTGATCCAGTGCTCCCAGCAGCTGGAGGAATGGGCATGATGGTTTTGAAGGGGCAGGGAGGGGGGAGAAACTGGATAGTGCACCACAGTATTTGCTCTAGGACAACTAAGAATAAATAAGTACTATATTTGTAAATCTTGGTTGTTCCAGATTGCTTCACTGAGCTTCAGACTCATACTTACAGCCCACTGTTTCCTGATTGTGCCTGAAGCATGCGAGTGTGGTTGTAAGAGGACAAGGGATGAGACTTCAGAGATGAGTTGAACCATCTGGAAGCCTAAATGGATGCCAGGGAACTTGGGTGAGAGGGAAGTCTGGTGACAGCATGGAGATGGATTGGTACAGGGACCACTCTGGGGTGTACCGTTCACAGGTGCTGTAATAGCCCATTGCTGTATGGGGACCAAAGCCTGAACCAGGATCAGGGGGCTAGAGAAGGGCTGAACTGGCAGGACATTTTAAAGATTGCTTTCATGGTTTTAATGGCTGAATGTGCAGATGAGTGAAGATTTGAAACAAATTCTATTGTTGTAGCTTGGGAGGCTTTGTGGAATGGGATGCTTTTAGTGGAATTTTTGTGGAACATTTGTGGAATGTGGAATTTGGGATGCTTGAAGGGAGATTATAGTCATGTTCACCCTGTGGGGGTCCATGTTCACCCTGTGGGGGTCCATGTTCACCCTATGGGGTCCACGTTCACCCTGTGGGGTCCATGTTCACCCCATGGGGGTCTGTGTTCACCTTGTGGGGTTCATATTCACTCTGTGGAGGTCGATGTTCACTCTGTGGGTCCATGGTTACCCTATAGGATCCATGTTCACTCTGTGGGATCCATGTTCACCCTGTGAGGTTCATGTTCATCTTGTGGGGGTCCATATTCACTCTGTGGGGCCCATGTTCACCCTATGGGGATCCATGTTCACTCTGTGGGGTCCATATTTACTCTGTGGGGGTCCATGTTCACTCTATGGGTCCATGGTCACCCTGTAGGATCCATGTTCACCCTGTGAGGTCCATGTTCATTCCGTGGGGCCCATGTTCACTCCGTGGGGCCCATGTTTACCTTGTGGGGTCCAGTATGAAATCTTTTCTATCTTTTTAACTAACAAAACAAAAATAATTTCTTTCTTTCTCTTTTTCTCCCTTCCTTTCATGTGAGGAAACTGTTGCTTCATTTTGTCTCTCAAAATGAGTTGTTCTTTCCAAATATAATTTTTTTTCATTAATATATTTTAACAAAAATGTCTTTCATCATGCCTTCCTCTTTTCAGTTACAAATGTAAGTGTTCCTGAACAAAACATTTGCTTAAACAAAACAAAACAAAGTTTTAAAGCTCGGATAAGAAATCCATTTTTTTCTTTATTTCTTCATTTTTTGGGGCAGTTCTGTCAAGGCCCATAGTAGAAGTTCTGATGATAGCCTTAGAATTGTAGGTGGGGTGAGAGGTGACATGAAGTGTGCTAGGCTTAGGGACAGTGTTACTTTATGAGTGACTGGTTGCTGTCATTGTGGGTATATAAGACTGTTTATTAAGCCTGGGTCTGAATGACTATATGAAACTGCTTGGTATACCCCATGAGTATAACCTTTACGCAGCTCTAATTGTTCTGCAATGCCCTTTTTATTTCCTGGAGCGACAGTAATTTTATGACCTGATATATATAAGATTAGAATCTAGCCTTCTGCAGGCTGCATTTTTGCCAAGTAATTGAAAAGTTTTAACAGTGAAGAAATTTATTTTATTTTATTTATTTTAGAGAGGAGGAGGGAGGGGCAGAGGCAGAGGGAGAGAGAGAATTTTTTTTTTTAAGATTTTATTTATTTGACAGATATAGATCACAAGTAGACAGAGAGGCAGAGAGAGGGAAGCAGGCTCCCTGCTGAGCAGAGAGCCTGATGTGGGGCTCGATCCCAGGACCCCGGGATCATGACCTGAGCCAAAGGCAGAGGCTTTAACTCACTGAGCCACCCAGGTGCCCCGGAGAGAGAGAATCTTAAGCAGGCTCCATGTCCAGTGCAGAGCCTGATGGAGGGCTCATTTCCATGACTCTGTGATCATGACCTGAGCTAAAATCAAGAGTCAGACCCTTAACTGACTGAGCTACCCAGGAGCCCCAGGAGAAATTTATTTGAAAAAGTAAAAAAGTTAATAATTAAGTGAGATCATATCAGTGTAGAAGACACTTATGTTGTATATACTCCGGGCAGCCAGATGAAATCACTCAGTTAACAACATTAATGCCAGGTGCCAGGTGCTATGCTAGGTGTGCCCAGAATCCAAAGGTGGGTGAAACAGATGAGGTCCCGTCTCTCACAGAGTGTACCTTCTAATCATGGGAACAGAAAATAAGAAAAAAATAAGAAACGATTCAATGTTTGTAAGTGCTCAGAGGAAAGAAAAGTTAGGATTCGATTTATTTATCCAGTCCTTCCTTCCCATTTCAAGAGGCTGTGCTGGTGAGATATTGGGTCTTTTAGGGAATTAGAAGAGGGATAATGGGAACCCAAACTTACTGCTTGAATGGGCAGGTTGACAGACTTGGAATTTATTGGGGTAGGGAGGAGGGGATTTTAAAACTTTGCGTATAAGTGTCACAGATATAATTCAGACTTTTTCCCGGGACTGACAACGGGCATTGTTTATGAAAACACTACTTAATATTCACAGGTAACTAGTGAAAACTATTGTGGGTACTCTTTTAGCCAAGTTCCACTTAAGTGACTAGTAGGAGGAACCAGTGATTTTCTTGGTGATTTTCTTGTTGAAGATGTGATTGATAGGCCAAAACCCAAGTCTGCCCTTACTGGCCCTTCTCTTCCCCAAGAGCTGAGTTTCATGTGTTCTGAGACTCAGAATTGTTTGTTCTTGAACGTATTTATGCCAGTTCTACTTGTTATTCAGACTATACAATTTGCTTCAATATTACGTTAACTAATGAAACAGGAGTCTGAAGAGAGAGATGGAGAGAGAGAGAATTATTAAAATGAAATGTAATTTAAATGGAATGAGGCTTTGAAAAGACTCAGCAATGACAAATGGAGAGAAAAAAAACTACAATATTTTGCTCACAACTGTTTTTAAGTTCTCATCCACTACGAGGAAAGAAAAATTGGAAATGAAAAACAAGATCTTATGGGTGTGGTTTTGTTAAAAAAAATGTGGTTTTGGAGCTTTTCCATTGAACTCACAGTGAGGGAAAGGGCTAAGACCTTCCACCAGATGGGTGAATACATTTACACTTACTTGAGTTAAACTGTAACATTGACAACATAAACATATCCTCCCCCCTGCAAACATTTCTGATTAGCCATTAATTAGCAATTCTGATTGTGTTGCATATGATTTTCACTGTATTTTTGTGTGTTAAGTGCAGCGGAAACTCATGATCCCTCCATTCAAAGAATTCAGAGGTATAGTCCTAACATTATTAGGTAATTTACGTGTTTCCCAATAATTCCTTAACCTGAGCCAAATCTCCTTTCCGTCATTTACACAGTGAGTAAAAGCAAAATATTTTCACTTTTCAGCAGCCCCTTTCTTTTGAGAACATTGAAGCTCTTTAAGGGACGAATTTCTAATTGAGCAATCATGCTCAGATCACCCAAAGAGGAGAACAGAGATGTTTCTTATCGTCTCACCGAGGATGTTCGACCCATGCTAAATAGCTAACAGATGTCTCCGTGCCATCTCTCAGAAGCATTATATTTCTGCTAAGCTCCCTGCCACACTGTGTCCTCTTCTCTATTCTTAGTAATTCCCAGTATTCACAGCCCCAGAGAACTATGAGAGCATTGAAAGAGCACTTGTCCGTGGGCCAGGACACGTGGACTCAGACCCTGGCTATGCTGCTAACTTGTGGGACCTTGGACACTTCAGTCCGCCTTTCTGTGTCTCAGCTCCTGTAAAAAGAGACTGTTTGTACTTGTCAAACCAACCACCCAACCAGATTGGGGGCGGGGGGCAGAAAACATATTTGTTGAAACAAATACGGATGCTGTAGCTGCAGATAGAGAAATACTCCCTTTCCAAATGTGGGCCCTCGTTTCATTACAGCGTTTTTGATCATGTGTTAATTTATAGTTTCTGGTTTGCACATTCATTATTGAGACCAGAAATAGAAGTCCTTTCTCTTTTGTATCCCCATTTTGCCTACCTACTCAACTTTACCATCTTCCATTGATGACCCCAGACTCTTAGTAAGAAATGTAAGGAAACAAATAGGCCATGGTCAGGATAATGATCTATACTCTGAACTGTAAGATACCAGTAAGTGGCTGTCATTTTCTGTTGGTTTTGAACGACACTGTATCTCTTCACTCATTCATAGAAGCGTTGCTGGTAATAGTTAAAAAAAAAAAAAAAGAAGGGACGGAGGTAGGGAGGAAGGAGGGATATTTCTAGCAATAGGGGATCGCTCAAGTAAATGATGGTATTTCTATATGATGGGAGGTCATTGATAAAAAGCTGTTGTAGGTGAATATTTTTGGCGTAGAAAAATGCTCATGATAAATAAGTGAGAAGACAACCCCAAATGAGTAATGTACAACAAAATCCCGTCATTATTTTCTTCTGAATAAAAATATTTGGAATGAAATACAGTGGCTATCTCTGGGGTGGTGGGATTACAGAAATAAATTTCCCTTCTTTATCCTTATCTGCATTTTCTAATTTTCTAGGATGGACGTATGTTGTTGCTATTGGCAAAATAAAACCTGATTTAAATTAAATAAAATCCCACTGATGCAAAATATAATTATGGGAATGAAGAACAACATTTTGAAAAACAGAAATGCCAACTTTGAATAATGAATAAAGATGAAAATTCCTCAAAAATAGGAAGGATGGGGCGCCTGGGTGGCTCAGTGGGTTAAAGCCTCTGCCTTCGGCTCAGGTCATGATCCCAGGGTCCTGGGATCGAGCCCCACATCGGGGTCTCTGGGAGAGCCTGCTTCCTCCTCTCTCTCTGCCTGCCTCTCTGCCTACTTGTGATCTCTGTCGGTCAAATAGATAAATAAAATCTTTTAAAAAAATAGGAAGGATAAATTTCATTCTTTTTTAAAAACAGTATGGCATCATTTAATGACAACGTTTAAAATAAATGAAGTATTAATTGCAAACCTGTTTCTCTTCTTCCCAAATTCTACCTTCAGTTGTTTTTAAAATGGACTCACATCATGGTAAATAAGCATAGTATTTAAAAATATCTAAATTAAGCCATTATTGATAGTAACACTATGTAATTTTTTTTCCTTTTCTGCCAAAACATCACTTTATTTTATTTTTTTAAGAGTTTATTTATTTGAGAGTGAGCAAGAGAGAAAGCACAAGCAGGGGGTGACAGAAGCAGACTCTCTGCTGAGCGGGGAGCATGACATGGGACTTAATACCAAGACCCTGGGATCATGACCTGAGCAGAAGGCAGACGCTTAACTGGCTGAGCCACCCAGGCGTCCCCAAAACATTACTTTAAAACAAATCACTTTTTAGACACAGAGGGGATGTCTGTATCTTTCTTATCTTATTAAAAACTGTAAGTTACCAAGTGCCTTCTATTTGCCTATGTGTCAGATATTTGGAATATTAAGTTGATTGGTTAATTAATTTAATCATAACTCCCTTAAGACATAGGTATTACTATGTCCATTGTATAGTTGCTGAAAACTAAAACCCAAAAAGTTAAATTTCTTACTCAACCATAAGTAGCAGAACCACATGCCTTAAAATAATACTTAACAGATTATTTAGTGACTCCACTCTGCTAGCCACCGTGTGCTGTGTGCTGGGGCTATACCAAATAACAAGACACAATGGTCCCATCCCTCAAAGAAGCTTATGTTCTGGTTGGATGACATGGACCAAATAATTGTAAATGTAATGAATTTTACAAAAGGAGAAGTACAGGATGTAGAGGAGGAGTTATTCTGGTCTGCGACATCTGTCCCATATAGAAGACATTTACATCAAGTTATGAAGCATGAGTAGGACTTAACTGGATGAAGAGTGAGCATGGAAGAGTATTCCTGTTAGAGGGAACGGTATGTGCTAAGTCACTGAGATGATATTTTGCTGCAACAATCTGGCATAACCAATCATTCCCAACTCTGGCTTGAAATAATAAGCATTTCTTTCTTTCACATGGGTCTGTGGACCAGCTGCAATTTCACTGGGCTTGGCTGGACTCTAGGACTCAGGTCTCCCTCACATGTTGCTCCCTCTCTTTTGACCAGTAGCATCCTGGAACATGTTCTTTTCATAGTCCACGTCAGGAGCACACACAAGCAAATTTAAGACCTCCTGTCATGTTCAGGAACATTTCGTTGGCTAAAGAAGACTGTATAGCCATGCCGAAAATAAATGGGATGGGGAAAATATTTTACCTCACAGTGGATAGTACTTCAGAGACACACGACACCGAAGGTACAGGAATAATTTAATACAGGAAGGATGTGAAAAATTGTGAGCAGTGATTCAATCAATCAACCACGCCTGGATTTTTCAGGAGCCCATTGCCAGTATGGCAAAAGCATAATGAGGGAACTGGAGAATGATACTACCGGTTGCTCTGCTCTTGTCATTGGCTATACTTGGAAACTTCTCATTGTAGAGATTATACATATATGATATTATATATATATATATATATGATATATATACATATATGACACTACATATATATACAGCAAGAAATTATATATAGAGAGAGACATTATATATATACATACATTACATATATAGAGAGAGAGAAGAGAGGGAGAGAGATATTATATATAGAGAGAGATTATATATATACATACATATATAAAGAGAGAGAAGGGGAGAGAGAGAGAGATTATATAAGCTTATTTAAGGTTATTCCAGAAGATAACAAGTTATCCAACTTCTCCCTGAACTTGATTTTCCAGGAGTTGACCAACGATAACCGTATCAACGTTATCCCGCAGAACTACTGTAGCATTGATTGAATTATACGTTCCTCCTCTGTGATGTCCCAAATATGGTGTCTCTGTGTGACAGTAGCACACTCAGGAGCTATGCCTCAGAGGCAACGAAACCAGTGTTTGAGCCTCTGAGCACATGGCATTAAATTTGGTTGCTACTCATGCCCCTGGAATGGAGGTCAGCTATTTTATACACAGTGAATAAGACAAACCGGTCATAAAACGTGAGGAAACATCTAATTTAACCACTCTATCCCATGAAACACAATCTTCTATTCGGTCAGATCGTTTTGATAATGTTACAGGAATAGTCTGGTTTATTTTTGCCTGTCGCTGTGCAGATACATTCACTTGCTTTACAAGTGCTTAGGTCTAATGCCTGAATGAACAGGTGTGGGGACGTGAGCGGGCCAGATAGACATGCATACAGTTCATGGGTGTGACAAGCACAGGCGTTTTTTGAACAGAGAAGTCACTCAGCACAGACTGTCAGTGCATTATTAGCTGTAGTGGTATCTTCTGCTGTGGAAAACCGTGTTAGTTTCTGTTGAGGTTATCTTATTTTCCCTCTTGCTGATGAGAAGAGACTAAACAGAAATCAGTGCCTTGATGATGATCTATTCTGGAGCCAACATTTTCCCTTCTTTGTTGAAAGCTCAATTTTATAATCTGGACAGTTGAAAACAGAATCTATTATCCTTTCCGACAACACTTATTTCCCATAAACACAGAATTTTTGTTAGCTAGCTCACAGTAAATTTCACTCTAAAGTAGGTGCTGTTTCAAGGAGAATCAGTGGTTCTAGTGGATTTGGAGCAACTCCTTTCCCCTCATTCTGCTCCCAGTTACGTAAGCCTTCTGCTCGGCCACATTTTGTATGTCGCTGCTCAGTCTGCAAAGCAGTGTTTAAGAAAGACAACTACAGTTTTCTGGTTTCCCCTTCTTACATAGGTTGATTCTCCTTCTTTGAGCCCCTCTTCACCCTTGTGTGTGTTTTCTTGTGCTTTCAGTCTGGGGTCACTTCAAAAGGCAGCGTAATGTGCACATTCTATACCAGCAGCACTGAGAAATGACATTCTCTCGCACATTCCCTAAGTAGAAATGCAAGGAATGGGAAGAAAAATACCCTGATTGTCAGGAACAAATGCAGTCCCTTGTTACTTCCTGATGGTTAGTTTTATAAAGGGACTGTGGGATCATCTGCTTGTATGTTTGCTGAGATGTCATTCCATGCATTTAGGAGGCATTGATTTCCACCGGCGAATCGTGGGGCTTGATTACAGAGAGGTAGCAGACCAGACTTGGGCTTAATTTATGAGTCCTGTTCACAGGTCTGTCATTTTCGTCCAACTAAGAAACTGATTTACTTAGTTTTTCCTTCCAAAAATGGAAATAGCCTTATTATTTTTATGACAGCTTTCCAGTGTTTAAATGAGTCCAACCAAGTGAAAGTTGTAGCTGCATTGCAATATTATCAACTTGATGGATACTTCTCTCCCATTCCGCTGTGTTGCACAAAACTGACTTATTTACCTAAACTGACCACGGTAACTGACTGCTTTGCCGTTGTAAGGGCCAAATTCTTTTTTTATATTGATGATGGGATAAAGTATAATATATAAATAATATAAAGGGTACATATGATCTCCATTTTTATGAAATAATAAAGTATTAGAGTTGGTAGAGTTAGTAGACAACATTCCTAGTTAGTGATGAACATTCTTTTCTCCAATTTAGCAGCTTTGCTTGTGAGTCTGTGTATTCCCAATCCTTTGTTAGAAATTTCATTTCTGCTTATATATGATACAGATTATAAGACACTCTAAAATCCTTTCTGGAATGAGGCCCAATGTAAACCTATAGGTAAATAATATAAAAGATTAATTTAATAGACTGGTTTGCCATTGTGGAGACTCAAATTCTTTTTTTTTTTTTAAAAGATTTTATTTATTTATTTGTCAGAGAGAGAGAAAGATCACAAGTAGGCAGAGAGGCAGGCAGAGGCAGAGGGAGAAGCAGGCTCCCTGCCAAGCAAGGAGCCCGATATGGGACTTGATCCCAGGACGCTAGGATCATGACCTGAGCCAAAGGCAGCCAACTAAGCCACCCAGGTGTCCCTGGAGACTCAAATTCTTAATAGAATTACAGCCCCAATTGATAGGGACATATGGCTCTTAAGCCTTGAAGAAATTTAGAACCTTTAATAATCAGTTGATACAGCTTTCTTTAAAAATGATAGATGGTAAGAGGTTTAAATATAAACAATCACTTTGTGTGGGGCGCCTGGGTGGCTTAGTTGGTTAAGCATCCAATCTTGGTTTCAGCTCAGGTCATGATCTCAGGGTCTTGGTACTGAGCTCTGCCGTGGGCTCCATGCCCAGCAGTGAGTCTTCTCAAAGATTTCTCTTCCTCTCTCTCTACTCCTCACCTGCCCCAAATAAATAAATAAATCTTTAAATAATTTCACTTTGTATATGACTGGGTTAAATCATTATAGTTTTAGATATTTTGACTAGATGTAAGTTAATCTGCTATAGTAGAACACTTAAAGCTTCAGAGGACTGAATATGAATTCTGTTCCTTTCTAGTTATGTGATCTCCCAAAACCCAATAAAAAGTACGGAGTCTTATCTGTACAATGGGCCAACACTTTGTTTTTCCTACCACATTGGGGTGTAACAGGCATGGATGCTGTTGAAACCTGTAAAGAAATGCAAGTGTGATTTTAAAAGCAAATTTAGACATTTTCTGTTTTCACTACTACTGTTTAACAACAGTTAGCTGCTAATTGTTTTATATGTTGGAGTTTCTGGCCAAAACAGGAAGAGAAGGAAAAAGGAAAAGGAGATCTAGAGATTGGACAAACACATTTAATCAACAAACAAAAATGGCAGATGGTGGATACCTGATCAGTCTTAAAAAACTATTAGTCTTTATCAACCTTAGCAAGGCCATCCAGAAAATATAATAGAAAATAAAATACACCAAAGGAAAAAAAAAAAAGAAAACACAATTCTTAAACTACAAAGTCTGTAGGAAATAACCCAACAAAGACTTGTCTGAGAGAGTTGAAAACTCGGTTACACATTTTAAAAGAAGAGCAGAGGGGCGCCTGGGTGGCTCAGTGGATTAAGCCACTGCCTTCGGCTCAGGTCATGATCTCAGGGTCCTGGGATCGAGCCCCACATCGGGCTCTCTGCTCCACAGGGAGCCTGCTTCCTCCTCTCTCTCTACCTGCCTCTCTGCCTACTTGTGATCTCTCTCTCTGTCAAATAAATAAAAAAATAATAATAATAAAATAAAATCTTTAAAAGAAGAGCAGAATAAATGGAAAGATATGCCACGTCTTTGATATGTCAATATGTCAGTTTCCCTTAAGATTAACCTACAAATTCAATGTCAGAATTATGGCCAGTTTTTTTTGAGGACTTCCACATACTTATTCTAAACTTTTACAAAGGAATGAAAGTTCGTGATGCCTAAGTCCATTCTGAAAAGGAAGAGCAAAAAGAAGGGATTCACCCTCCCAGATAAAACCAGTGTGGGACTGGTGTAGGGGCAGCCAGACGAATGTATGGAAAAGAACAGGGAGTCAGAAATGGACTCACTCCCACATGGGAACCCGTTACAGAATAAACATGGCAACATAAATCAGCAGGGAAAAGATGGACCACCTAAAACACTGATTGGTGATGGAGAAATAGTTCATTATGTGAAAAAAAAAAATAGATTGGTGCAGCATCTCAAGCATATCTAAAGGAGAAATCTGGTGTGAAAGTAAAATTATAAAGCCAATAGAAGTTACTAGAGGTGTTAAAGATTCTCGAAATGCAAACCATAAGAAGAAAATCTAGTAGATTTTCAGAATCCAGTTTGAAAGGTATCCCTGTTAGATAAGCCAATGGTTAAATGAAAAGCTGGGAAAATATCAGTGGCACAGAGGTGAGCAAAACACTGTGTACACCACTGGAGCTGGGAGCCTGCTGCCAAGGACACCTGCCAGGTGATGTAGCAAGAAGAGTATGCCTCATGGCTTGAAGTGTGAATCTTGTGACTGTCATATTCCATCCTCTCCGAGGCTGGGGCACGAGAGTGCTATGTCCAGAGGATTAAGAGACTCGGTGAATGAGCTCCCCGCTCCTTAGCTCCGTCCAGGGGTCACATAGGACTGGTGGGTGGGAAAGCCAAATGGGCCAGCTCTTTCCTGCAGGGCTCTGTGGGGCCTTCCATACCCAGGGGGCAGATTGGCCACAAAGGGATGGCTTTGCTCATGGCCAACCTGCTCTCTGAAAGCAGAGCTTTGTCTTTTTCTGCTTTATGACCTCAGCTTCGGGGAAGGCTTTGGCTCCCCAAGTGTGGCCTGAAAACATGGGTGATGACGCACAGGGCAGAAAGCAGTCTGCTGTACTTGGGGGCAGTGACCTGAGCTGGATCCGCTGCTTGAATTTGGGGGATGGATAAAGCAAGTCGGCCAGGGCCATCCTGCTGGAAATTGATCACAACTCTGTGCCAGGCACTGTCACCCACATCTTTTCCTTCATTTCCCTGTAAACCTGTGAAATAAACATTCAGAGAGGGAGAATCGCCCAAAGTTACCTGGCTTGTTAGGTGACCCACTGAGATTTGAACCCTAGGTCTGCTCGACTCCAAGACTCACTGACTCTTGTTTTGTTTTCTTTTTCACTGCCTTACACTCTATATCTGGTGACTGGGAGCAGAGTTGGGTTGGGGTGGGATGGATCTGTGGCTTAAGAGGACTCCAGGTAAGTCCCATCTCGGTCTGATCTTGGCAGGCAGTTCAGTTAGGTGATGGAAAGTTACATTTCCCAGAGCTGCATCTGAACTTGTACCCCTGTGATCAGTTGATTTTAGGCATGGCTTTGATTTCTTAGTAGAAACTGGGTTCCTGTGAAATAATGACATTCCTAAAGTATTGTGCTTTGCTTGTCATTCAGAGAAGCCCACAATTCCAGGAGATACATTACACACTATGGATGGAGTCCCTTATCCAGGAAGGAAACCGGGCCAGCCTTCCAAGACAGAAGAAATTCCACTTGTTCTCAAGTGGAATTTCATTTCTCTGTGCTTCTGGGATCTGACAAGTGCTTTGAAGAACTGTCTTCATTGGCTGCTAACAGAGACATTTCTTGTCCACACGCCTGCAAGCGACTTTTTTGTGTGTGTGCTTGAGAGATCAGAGGTATTTTTTGTATTAGTGCTACTGGAGGTCAACAAGATTGCCGTTGCTGCCCGTTCTTGCTCCCGTCTCTAAGGCCCATGACAATCACTAATAATGGTAATGGTCATGATAGTGATCATCAGCACCATTCACTTGTATTTGCTATGTGCTAGGCAATGTAATAAGCTCATTTTATGTTCACAACAACCTTCTGAAGTATGTGCATTAATCCTAAAATTTGTATGGAATCACAAAAGACCCCCAAATAGCCAGAGCAGCCTTGAAAAAGAAGAACAAAATGGAAGTATCATAATCCCAGATTTCAAGATATCTTAATTCGAAGGGATACAAGCTCCCTGATGTTTATAGCAGTATTACGTACAATAGCCAAATTGTGGAAACAGCTCAACTATCCATTGATTGATGAGTGGGTGAAGAGTATGTGGTATTCATATACAATGAAGTGTTACTCAGCCATAAAAATAGAATTAAATCTTGCCATTTGCAATGATATGGGTGGACTTAGTATTACGCTAAACGAAATAAGTCAATCAGTCAGAAAAAGACAAATATATAATTTCATTCATTTGCGTTATTTAAGAAACAAAACAAACAAGCATAGGGGAAAAAAAAGAGAGAGAGAGAGAGACAAACCAAGAAACAGACTCTTAACTACAGAGAACAAACTGATGGTTACCAGAGGGAGGGGGGAGAGGGATGGATGAAAGAGGTGATGGGGATTAAGAATTGCACTTGTGATAAGCACTGGGTGTTGGATGTAAGTGCTGGATCATGAAATTGTACAACTGACACTAATATTACACTGTTAACTAACTGGAATTTAAATAGAAGTTAAATAAAAAGATATACTACATAGCTATAGTAATCCAAACAGGAGGTGCCTGGCTGGCTCAGCCGGTTAAGCCTCTGCCTTCGGCTCGGTCATGATCTCAGGGTCCTGGGGTCGAGCCCCACATTGGGCCCCTTGCTCATCAGGGAGCCTGCTTCCCCCTTTCTCTTGTGATCTCTCTTTCTATCAAATAAATAAATAAAATCTTTTAAAAAAAGTAATCCAAACAATATGGTACTGGAACAAAAAATGGCACACAGATCAACAGAACAGGATAGAGAGCCCAGAAATAAGCCAACAATTATATGGTCAGCTAATCTTTGACAAAACAGGAAAGAAATCCAGTGAGGAAAAAAATACAGTCTCTTCAACAAATGTTGTTGGGAAAACTGGACAGCTACATGAAAAAAAAAAAAAAAAGAAAGAAACTGGACCATTTTCTTACACCACACACAAAAATAAACTCAAAATGGATTAAAGACTTCAGTGTGAGATCTGAAACCATAATAATCCTAGAAGAGAGCCCAAGCAGTAATGTCTGGGATATCAGCCGTAACAGCATTTTTCTAGATAATGTCTCCTGAGGCAAGGAGAATAAAAGCAAAAATAAACTACTGGGACTAGATCAAAATAAAAACTTCTTCATAGCAAAGGAAACCACCAATAAAACTAAAGGACAACCTATGGAATGGGGGAAGATATTTGCAAATGACATATCTGATAAAGGCTTAGTATCCAAAATATATAAAGAACAGATACAACTCAATGCTAAAAAAGCAAATAATACAATTCAAAAAGTGAGAAGACATGAACAGACATTTCTCCAAGGAAGATATGCAGATAGCAACAGACTCAAAAGAAGATGCTCAACATCACTCATCAGCAGGAAAATGCAAATCAAAACCATAATGAGATATCTCCTCACACCTGTCAGAATGGCTAACATAAAACACACACACACACACACACACACAAGAAAGTGTTGGTGAGGATATGGAGAAACAGGAACCCTTGCTGCTGTTTTTAGCATGTGTGCTGCCAAAGCGAGAACAGCCCTTGCCTATTGTTGGTGGGAATACAATCCTGTTGCAGCCACTGTGGAAAATAGTATGGAGGGTCCTCAAAAAACTTAAAATAGAATTATCATAAGATCTGGAAATTCTACTACCAGATATTTACTGAAAGAATACAAAAACACTAACTTGAAGGGATCTATGCACCACTATGTTAGTTGCAGCATTATTTACAATAGCCAGATTACAGAGGCAACCCAAATGTCCATGATAGATGAATGGATAAAGAAGATGTGGTGTATATATACAATGGAATATTACTCAGCTATAAAAAGGAGTGATATCTTGCCATTTGCAACAACATGGATGGATCTAGAGGTTATAAACTGCTAAGTAAAATAAGTCAGTTGGAGAAAGACAAATACCATATGATGTCACTCATATGTGGAATTTAAGAAACAAAAGAAACGAACAAAGAAAAAAAGATAAACCAAAAAACAGACTCTTAACTATAGAGAATAACTGTTATAGGGGAGGTGCATGGGGGAACGGGTGAAACAGGTGAAGGGGATTAAGAGTACACTTACCGCGATGAGCCCTGAGTAATGTATAGAATTGCTGAATCACTATGTTATATACCTGGAACTAATACAACACCATGTTTGTTATACTGGAATTAAAGCTTTTAAAAAATCCTCAATCTAAAAAAATAGAAGTGTCTGAGATAGACTAAACCTGATTAGAGGAAGTGTCTGAAGGCTTTTGGACTGAGTGTAGAAGCCTCCTGATTTGTCAGAGCTAGAACGACCGCACGATTAATTTATGGTCCAAAACCGGAGCACTTTTTAAAGTGAAAGGGATATTTATTACTATTTATGTTGGGACAGAAGGCGACTACCGGGTTATTGGAGAGCAACCTGTGACTACCCTTGGCATAGGCTTCCGGCAAATAGAAGAACAAGGAAGTTTTGGATTTCTTGGGCAGTGGCAGCTGAGGGATAGTCAAAAAGGACAGACACCCCCAAGCCAGAACCTTCCATTTCCACAGGCTGGGCCTTTGAAGGGGCTCTTCTTCACCTGTAATGGACTTTGGTCACAGGTGTTGAAATTCAATGAGCGGGGACAATGAGTGACTAGTGAAAACATGCACCTGACACAGCCCCTTGTTCCCTGACTCTCCTCTAGCACGACTCCTTTTTAAGAGACGCCCAGCTTGGATAATGCTGTGTTTCTTGCTGAGCCATGAACCTGGCCCATTCTAGATTGGGAAGGAAACTGGATTTCACATATCCTGAAACTCTTCCCGGCACTTAAAAACTGCTGTTCTGGTTTGCTCAGTGACCTTAAGCAAGTCACAACCTCTCCCTATGCTTTGGCTTTTCCTTTAGTGGAAATAAAATGGAAATAATAGTTACACAAGAGAAGAAAAATGATTCAAGATCTTCCAACCAGAGATGCCATATGGAACCAAGAGATATTACTTTTATGACAGTTATTAGCTGAGCTGCTTCTTGTCTCATCCCCTCTCATTAGGCCACGGGGCACAGAATAAACACAGGTTTGGCCAGTCACTGGTATTTGATGATGTTGGCACCAGAGATGAAGGAAAGAATTTCTCTCTGGCTTGTGTTTCACTATTAACCTCCTCAAGCCTGGATCTCAGGGTCTCCTGGTATAGAAACTGGAGACGGGTAGGAATCTTAGCTAGTTGTTTCATAGCAGAAGCAGCCTATTCAGGAAAACTTCAGATAACGATGCTATTAAAATATTGTCTATATTCCTTCCTTAATTCCTTTCATCAATAAACATTGAATGAGTGAATCTGTCTGCCACGTTCTGTTTCCCAAGCCTATAGCAAGATGCACAGCAAACATTAAACTTTTATTTATTTATTTATTTATTTGACAGAGAGAGATCACAAGTAGGCAGAGAGGCAGGCGGAGAGAGAGAGAAGCAGGCTCCCTGCTGAGCAGAGAGCCTGATTCAGGGCTCGATCCCAGGACCCTGAGATCATGACCTGAGCCAAAGGCAGTGGCTTAACCCACTGAGCCACCCAGGCGCCCCAAACATTAAACTTTCTGATGTTTGTTGAATCAAGACATTTGTCAGAGACGGAAGGTTTGGAGAGTTGGTCTCAGCTGCAATCTTGCATCTCCCTGATCTATCCCGACACTTAAGAAACGTTTCTAAATGGAAACCTGCTCTTGTTACCCATTTCTGGAAGACCAAGACCAAACTTCTTAATATGGCATAGAAGAACCTTCGGGGTCTGGTCCCTTCTGTCTCATCTCTCACTGAGCCCCTTTTAGGACTGCTGAGTTCCAACAGTTGACCTCAGCTTTCCTACAGGCCCCTGATGTATAGTAACTATACATCATATATATATATATATATATATATATATATATAGTATGTATGTATATATGTAAATACCCAGAAAACCTATATATATATATATATATGGTCTCTGTTGCAACTACTTGATGCCGCTGTTGTGATGTGAACAAACAGAGACAAAAAGGTAAGTGACCGGGGCACCTGGGTGGCTCAGTGGTTTAAGCCGCTGCCTTCGGCTCAGGTCATGATCTCAGGGTCCTGGGATCGAGTCCCACATCGGGCTCTCTGCTCGGCAGGGAGCCTGCTTCCCTCTCTCTGCCTGCCTCTCTGCCTACTTGTGATCTCTCTCTGTCAAATAAATAAATAAAATCTTTAAAAAAAAAAAAAAAAAAAAAGGTAAGTGACCAGGCATGGCTGTGTTCAGATAAATCTTTATTTACAAAAACAGGTGGCGCACTAGATTTGATCTGTGGATTGTAGTTTGTTAATCTCTGTTTTAAGCCTTTGCTCATGCTATGCTTGCTATGCTTGTTCACTTGCCAACTTCAAAGACCTCTTCTTCCTCCATGTATCTGGCCATTATCCATTCACTGGTCACCTCAAGCCTGAGGCCTATCTCTACTACCCTGGCTTGCTCACAACACTGTATTCTGTGCACACCACTTGTTTATCTGTTTTTTCCCCTCCTGTAACCTGATTTATTGAAATTGTATCCTTCATTCCTGCACTTATGCACTCATTCATTCCATAATATTTAATGGCTGCCCCTTATGGGACAGAGTTGATCTTTTAGTCTTTGTACAGCACCTAGCAGAAAGTCTGGCACCTAAAACATGCCTAATACATGCTTGTTGAATAAAAAAAAGATAGAATGCAATGAAGGGATCCATTGCCAAAGGTGTGTCTTTGGTGAAGGGCAAAATGGAGCAATTGTCTTTACTGATTTTGAAGCCACTCCATTGTGTAGAAGCATTTGGTCAGCCGTTGTGTTTCCGGTTTTCCTAAAGATTTCTGTAGCCTGGTCTGGAATAGTGTGGTGGCCCCCTTATCTTGATCTCCTTTCCCAAGTCCTGGGGTCCTACTTTCTGGTGACACCCTATGGCAGGATGAAGAGTAGCAGTACCAGATTCTGAACTCCCGTGTGGACAGGTGACCAGCTAGGGTGGATCGGGAGTTTTGGGAGTTTTGCTAACAAAGTATCAACATTGCTCTGTGGGTCTCTTACTTTTACTTTTATTTTCATACAGAAGATCAGTTTTTGTCATTGCTTTCGGAGAGAGCAGGGCTATCTGGACTAAGGAGCTTAAAAGGCTCACGGCATGAGGGAGGATATTGAAATTGTTTCCTTGCAGGGTTTAAATCTACCCCTACCCCCGCATCCACAATCCTCGAGACTGAGTCCAAGCTTAAATGTAAAAATGAAGCTGTTTGGTTACTCATATTACAGAAATCATTTCATGGATCCACGGAGCCCAAAACCATTTGAAATAAGGCTTTTAAACCGTTTCTTAAAATTTACAACCTATTCTAAATGTAAGCAGAACATGTATCGAATGGGTTGTTACCAATAGAAACAAAATGACTTCATTTGGTTTAGACCTAGTCACATGTAGATTTTCAGAAGTCGGTCGGGAAGTTTCTGTGCCTGTGGTCAGGGACAGAGAAGACAATGGTCACAGCTTGTTACAAAACAAACACAAAACCTCCACATGGTTTCTCATGTTACAAGAGTAAATCGGAAAGGAGCCCCAGCTGGGGATTGTAGCACAGAGTGTGAGTTGGGTAAACACTAAAGAAACTGGAGAATGTTCTGGGTCTCTTTACCTTCTTTTAAATATAAGAAGCCAGTGAAGGAAGTGGCAGCTGACCAGAATACGGGACTGTTGTTCACCAACTCACCCCACAGGTAATAGAGAATTAAATAAATCGAGGTTCCATGGTGATAGAGTCCTTTTCATGGATGCATCTATAATTGGCCTCACCTGACAGTTTAAGACTGGTTACTTTTGTGAGGAAACCATGGAGAGAAGACATGATGTGCCTGTGTTTCAGAGGAGGAAGGGAGGAAGCAAGATCATAAATAGATGTTTTGTTAACAAAACAAAAATAAGGCATTTAGTGTTGCTAAATGACCAGGGTCATGAAGGGTAGTAAATATAGCAAAAGCGAAGGGGAGAATGTGCGGTATTAGTGAGCTAACTCCATTGCAACACTCACGCAATTTGGTGGTAAGGAACTTCTGGTAAGTTCCTCATTCAGAGAGTTGTTGTCGCAGTGTATTTTGAATAGAGTCACAATAATATCTGTGTGTGTATATGCATGCGTGCGGGCGTGTGTGTGCTTAGGTGGGGAAGACATTGGTAAATGAGTTTCATAAATAAGTGTACTGCTTCCCCGAGGCATTAAAGTTTAAATACTCTCTTTACTCTTGTTTCTGGCATGAACAAATATCTTACTTTCGTCAGTTCCCATCCAAAGTTAAGTGTCACTATTTAACAATGTCTAGCAGAATTGAAGTTTACATATCCTTGGACTCTGAAATTCTACTTTAAGTCATTGATTCATAGTTCTGTCCAAACATATGTGCAAAAATATGCTTGTGGGACCAAAAAAATCAGAAGCCACTTATTTATCTATAAGTAGGTGGCTGGGTAAACTTTGGGACATCCATGCAATGAAGTAGGTAAATCTAACGACTGGATTTACAATAAACTCTGCAATATCTTGTTTAGTTTTACCAAGGAACAGAGGGGGATGTGCAAGCAAAGGGGGTGTGCTTATAGGCATGTGGCTTGTACGTACATAGAATATTTCTGGAAGGATACCCAAGAAATGTAATAGTGGATGCCTCTATGGAAAAGACTGGGCTTCGAAGGTGAGTGAAAATTTACTTTCTACCTTCAAACTGTTTTGCACTGTGAAATTTTTATTGGCCATGTACACAAATCATTTTTCAAAAAATAATTTGAATGGAAATGCCTTTTAAAAAACCTATTAATTAAGGTTTTATGGCTGGTGAGATCAGTGCCCAATGAAACAGATTAAAATCTATGGTCTGATTCACAAGCTAAAAATGGCTTAAAACACTGCAGAAGAAGGCATCTTTCAGTTAAGCGTGTATTTGGGAAAAGTATTTCAGTAACTAATGAATAATAAGGAGTTCTGGTTTGGGCTGCTGTGTGTGTGCTGACAGTTGGGAATCCTAGACAGAGCTGTGTAGGAAGCCCAGAGCCTCTCCCGAGGAGTCACCCCAACTTACAGCCTAACAAAACATTAATGAAAGCCTCCTTACTTCTCCTATATGCTGCTTCCACACCTCCCAAAGAGTCATCATTGCCATTTCTTTGCCTGTGGATGAATGCAGAATGCTTGGGAAGATAAACACCCAGGGGTTTCTTTACAGGAGCTAATACCCCCCGCTCACTCCCAGGAGCTGATAAACTCTGTGGCCTTTAGAAACCAGTCACGTGACAGCAACCTAGCGACTTCCCTCTGAAGCAGGGCTCCTGGGCGGAAAAGTGGTCCAGGCCAGAAGAACGGCCAGCACACATTTTTCTGTGAGACCTGCTGCTGAATCACGCTCTGTGCTTTGGGGGAGGTTTCTTTTTCTTTTTCTTTCTTTTTTTTTTTTTTTTAAAGATTTTATTTATTTACTTGAGAGAGAGAAAGAGAGAGAGAGGGAGAGCATGAGAGGGGAGAGGGTCAGGGGGAGAAACAGACTCCCCACTGAGCAGGGAGCCCGATGTGGGACTCGGTCCCAGGACTCCAGGATCCTGACCTGGGCGGAAGGCAGTTGCTTAACCAACTGAGCCACCCAGGCGCCCTGTGGGAGGTTTCTGACAGGACTTCTTCACTTAACCTTTAAGAGCCTGTGTTATCTCTTGTGATGTTAGGCTTATTGTTAATTAACACTTCATCTGTCTTATCTTCTCTCTTCTCAAACAGATTGCATCGGGCTCCTGAAGTGCTAGACTGCTGTCTTCATTCATGCATTTGTTCACTGATGGAGTGAATACTGAAAGGGTAGCTAGCACACGGGTGTGGTTCCGTTCGCTACGGCCCCAGGGGATGCAAGGAAAAACAGACCTCTTTCTTGCCTTCAAGGCCCTCAGAGCCTATGCATCTCTTCACAATCTCATAGTCTATTCAGACTTCTGACTCCCAAGATCATTGACGTAATAGGGGCTCAAAAGGTGCTTAGTAAATGTTGATGAACATTTACTAATTGCTCTAGCTACAAACCCAGAACTGTGCCATGATATGGGGGCGTGGGGGGGGAGTGCAGGTGGGAGGCTCAGTCGTTTAAGGGTCTGTCTTTAGCTCAGGTCATGATCTCAAGGTCCTGGGATGGAGCCCCTCATCGGGCTCCCTGCTCCTTGGGGAGCCTGCTTCTCCCTCTCCTCCTGCCTCCTTCTCCCCCTGCTTGTGCTCTCTCTCTGTGTCAAGTAAACAAATAAAAATCTTAAAATTTTTTTTTTGTTTTTCTGAGGAACTTTCAATAAATCTCCAGGCAATTCCTTGAGACATCTTCAATACTAGCATTTAGAAGTGAAATTTCTTTCATAGATCAGATGTTTCTAGTCCTGGGAATGGACTCTTTTAGGGTTGATGGTGAGGACAGCAGTTGTTCTGGCGTAACAAGAGCCAGGGCTATGCTCCTTAGACTTTTCACACAGAGAAATGCTACTCACTAGCAAAGGACATGGGAAGAGAGAAGGCAGTCAAAGCATCAAATATTTCCCCAGCGTCACCCGGCCTGGAACTCCATACGCTTTTCTTCAGTTAGTGAGCAACCACCCAAGGAACATAATGATAACAATGTGGGAAAAAAAGAAATGAACATTTTTGGTATTGGGGTGCTGGTTCGTAGGAGACAGATATAATTGTGTATATGTATGCATGCTTCCATATGCATTTATGGGTTTAAAATTAAACATTGACTAAACATTCTTCTATGTGCTAGGTTCCTAAAGAGGTATAAACTATAGTGTTCCTCTGTGCCCTCAAGGAGGTAAATGATATAAAGAAACACATCCAAAGTTAAATAACCACATGAAAATTATATAACAGGAACAGGTTTTTAGAGCTGGCTGGATCCATAGTGAAAATTTCATCCAGATTTTTCTAAAATGGTACGTGTACATCATTGGTAGCCTGCATGATGGCTTGGGTATTATATGAACATTTTGAAGCTTCATTAATTACTTAAATGCACATTAGAAAAATCTATAACTAGCATAGCAAACCCTTGTGTATATGAATATTACCACTTACTGCACAGTTACATATGAAAGTGAATTGATTTAAAGATTATCTAAAGGAAAGTATCAAGTACGTATAAAGAAGTGGTTCAGGCATGTGATAATAATTCCACTGGTGTTATTTGAAAGACCGAGTGTGGAAAATGCAGACAAGTCCCATATCTGGGTTGCAGTGAGGTTAAGTGAGTTGTCCAAGGTCAGGAAGCCAGTGGAGCACATAGAGCAGAACCTGGTCACCTGACTGGTCCTCAGCCCCCACATCCTCATTCAGGCACTACTTCCCATTTTGCAGATGAGGAAACTGGAGCCCAGAATAAGCAGTCTTCTCTTTAAAGTGCACCAGCTCATATGAGAATCTGACTATAAATAGAAAGGAGGGACACCTGGTGGCTCAGCCAGTTAAGCATCCGACTCTTGGTTTCAGCTCAGGTCATGATCTCAGGGTGGTGGGATGGAGCCCAGCATTGGGCTCTACCCTCAACTGGGAGTCCGCTCAGGATTTTCTTTCTCCCTTGCCCTCTGCCCTTCCCCTGCTCTCTCTTTCTTTTTCGAGTAAATAATATCTTTTTAAAAAAGATTTTATTTATTTATTTGACAGAGATCATAAGTAGGCAGAGAGGCAGGCAGAGAGAGGGGGGAAGCAGGCTCTCTGCTGAGCAGAGAGCCCGATGATGCGGGGCTCAATCCCAGGACCCTGGGATCATGACCTGAGCCGAACACAGAGGCTTTAACCCACAGAGCCACCCAGGTGCCCCCAATAAATGAATCTTTTTAAAAAAAGGTAAAAAGGGTATAGTTGGCCTCAAGAAAACTCAAAAGTTAATATTTATAGTGTGTTTATTATGCATGCCAGTATGAGAAAACTTTCATACATACTAATTTATGTTAATCTCCAAACCATGCGTCTTTTCATGAGGAAATGAAGGAACACGATCAAATAAATAACTTTCCTAAGATTTGAATGTGCAGAGCCAGGATTTGAACCCAGGCACTCCAGCTCCAAAATTTGTTCCCTTGAACACTGCACCCACAGCTCACCAGTAATAAGGGAAGGCGTGAGCAAGGCAACCCGACCCCGGCTGAATTGGAAAGAATCTGTTCAGACAATATTCCTCCCCCATGCGCCCTAGTTCCACATTCCCCCATCAGCCCATTGTTCGTTTCATGGAAAGCGTGGTTTCTTCGAACTATCACTTTTGAATGTGGAAAATCCTCCTGAGAGGAATCAGTGATTACCAAAAACGACACTTTTGGGAGAATCATTTGTCAGGTTACCATGATCACAACGATCAAGAAATAGTTGCGCTCCCAAAAGGGAGGAGAGGGAGAGTCATGGGAGGTGAGTGGAGGGGGGATGATTCAGGGACCCAGCAGGGCTAAGAGGCACACAGGAGAAGAGGCCCCTGTAGGATGAGCCCAGCGTGCCCCAGGGGGCCACCAGGTGTTGTGAAAACCCTGCTGATGGCCAGCGCCTGGCACACAGCAGGTGCTCACCGGCTTTGTGGAGTGAATGGAAGCCTGGAAGGAAACAGAAGCCGAGCGGGGAGGCAGGCACGAGTACAGTGATTGGAGGTGAGAGGGCATCAGACAAGCAACCAGCAACCGACCTACTTTACAAGGGCTCCAGGTGAGCGGAGGAGGAGAGCACAGCGCCAAATTTCCAATCACCAGGCAAAGGAGCTGTGAGCGCACCATTCAGCAGTGCTCCCGCGGTAACTAGGACGCCTGACTTGGGGGGGAACTCCGTTTCCTTGTCGACACGCCCTAGTTCCACCTTCTGGCCTAGAGTCCCTCAGATGAAAAGCCCTCACCCGCCCTCCCTGTAGGGTGCTGTGTGGCAGGCCAGGGCCCTCTGGAGACCAGAGCCAGCCTCCCCGGCGCCCCTGCCAGAGGTGGCCGTTTTCTCTCCCTCGCTGGCAGGTGCTGACCGCTGAGCGACTCACGCACCTTTGGGGCAAAGAACTGCCGAAACCAGGACCAAGTTCGGAGCCTGAAAATTCCTCCAGAGGCTGGGAGGAGAGACCTGGAAGGGCCCGATGGTGCATTGCATAAGCTGTGTGTTCGCAGCGCCCCGCTGATGCGCGGGGCCAGTGCCTCCCGAATTGCGCAACTCTGACGCAGAGGCCCTCCCTAAGTGTTGCAACATGACTCCACATCTTTATCAAAAATGTGAAGCATCCACCCAGCACATACTTAGAAAACACTAAAGCTCTTCTCCGCCAGGTGGTTAAGGCTGCTTGATCCGGCTGATAGGAGAGAAGCCGCGCGGGGGGCAGGACTTACTGTAGCTCTTGGCCCACGGAGCTGAACACTCAGTACCTTGTACCCCACTAGCCTTGGGCAGCGGCGGCCTCTGATAAAATGTCCTTTTTTTTGTTTGTTTGTTTTTACTGGCAGCGTCATTTTGGGTTATAAATGGTTCATTATTTCCATCCCATAGATCCATTCTTGCCGCTATTACGTTCTCTTCTTGCTTTCTGAAATGAGCGAGAGATTGGTAAAATCATCACTGATGTGCCCTGTTTGTTCTGACCTTGAGCAGAGGCCGAATTTCCACATGGCTCATGGCGTCTACACTCGCTGCCCCATGGGAGAGATCGGCTGGAAAGGACCCCCCGAAAGCAGGGGATCTAATTCTATTTACACTAGCTGCCGTTACATGCCAGGAGGTGGCCTGGACTTTCGCTCGCTCCAGTCCTGCAACCTTTTCAGAGGACTATTGGGCAATCGTCAGAGGTTATAAAGTTGGAACGGCATTCCCCTTGGATAGGTCATTTTCCCCTACAGGACAGCTTAGAGGCAAATTTTATGAAGTATCAAGTAGCTGACTGAAAGCAGTATAAATAACGAAGGAGCATATGATAAAACCCAGAGCGGAACGTGCTCACCGCAGGCGGAATGTGTCGGTGGAATGGAGAACGCGTTTACTGTTATCAGCACCTGCGTTGAGCCATGTGCCCAGACACCATCCAGGAAAGGCACTGAACCATGGAAATGGTTATTAAGATTCAATCTTAGAAAAATTATTCTATCCTTACTTTTTGAAAGCTTGCTGGCCACACAGTTAACCCTGGGAGGGGACCTGCAGAGAGGCTAGCTGTCATTAAGGGTCGTTTGCCAGTAGAGACTGATCTTTATCATATAAATATCCTGAATTGTCCAGGTCAGAGCCAGGGAACAAGCTTGGCAAGCATGGTTTATAGTGGGGACAAACTGTGAGCGGTCACCATCGGGCAAAAGGAACCCCCAAATTAGAATTTTTCAAGGGAAACATGGAAAGAATTTTAATTCGGGGTTATTTTCTTTAATTGTTCCCTATCTTCGTTTTAGGAGACACCATGATGCAAATCCTGTTTTAAGGAGACTGATCAAGCCACAGTTGATTGGGTTATGAGAGGCCATTGAGCTCTCCAAAGCCAGTTTCCTAAACCAGCTGCTTTGTTAGACCTGTCCCCACTGGCTAGAGCTGTTGACATTCTATAAGATAATCTTGTGTTTTTACAAGAGTGGGAGGAAGTTCTGGGAAGGAATGGTGTAAGTTTGATGTAGAATGGAATTTAGTGAACATTTCCAATCAGAGACAACGAATTTCAAAGGCATCCCTAGTCCTGTCTGAGTGCAGCTTCCAGGATCCCTTATAAAGGAAGACTTGGGCTTCATTAGGATCTAAATTGCTGAACTATTTTGAAGGGTGGCAGTATTGTGAGTGTCAGACTTCTTTGAAGGAGACAGCAGCTCCCTGAATATATCAATTCTTATATGTTTATTAAAAGTCACACTTTATGGGGCGCCTGGCTGGATCAGTCAGAAAAGTGTGGGACGCTGGATCTTGGGGATGTGAGTTCAAGTCTCACATTGGGTGCAGCGATTATTAAAAAAAAATTAAAAAGTAAAAAGTTAAAAATCATACTTTGTGTCCAAAACTGAGATTAAAAGGGCCGGATGTTTTCAGAGGCCAGAGTGACATGAGGTGTTGCAGTCAAGAAGTGCTTCATGGAGGGTGTGGGGCATGGATGTCCTTTCCTCAAACTCACCTTCACTCCCGCAAAGACTGTTAGCTCCCTACATTATATTTACTTTCTATTTCTTCTTAATGAAAGGACTCCAATGTGGCAGTGTATCTGGTTAAAAGACTACATTTCCCAGCTTTCCTTGCAGTGCGGGTGGCCAATGATCTAAGGAGCTCTCGGTAGATGGGCAGGGTTGCCCAATAAAATGCAGGATGCCCAGGTTAAATTTGAATTCCAGATAAACAAAGAATAATTTTTAATATAAGTATATTCACATAATGTATAGCAATTTTATTGGCCAAATCTGGCAACTCTGTGGATGGATACTCCTTTTGTCTCTTCTCTCCATTCTCTTCTTTCCTAGGACATGGATGGGATGGCTGAGATTTCAGCTGTCATGTTGGATCATGAGGTTAAGGATGGCAAAAAAAAAAACCAGAACTTGGGTCTCTAAAGCTCCCATACCTTCAGACTTTCTTTACATGTGAGAATAAACCACTGACTTGTTTTAGCCCCTCCTAGTACCTGTTGCTTGCATCCAATTGCTATTCCTAACTGACACAGTCAAAATAAAGAGTGCACTTTCATTTCGGGTATTTAGTGAAGTCTATTTACCATGTCACCTTCGCTTTTGCCTTTAATGTAACATGAACCACTCTACTTTTACTTACTGTATTTTTTTTAAAAAGATTTTATTTATTTATTTGACAAAGAGAGAATAGGCAGAAGGAGCAGCAGAGGGAGAGAGAGAAGCAGGTCCCCTGCTGAGCAGGGAGCCTAATGTGGGGCTTGGTCCTAGGACCCTGCTCTCATGACCTGAGCCAAAGGCAGGATCTTAACCTACTGAGCCACCCTGGCTTACTATATCTTTTAAGGACCCAAAGAGGGATGGATGATGTTCCCTCTATGCTTTGAAATAACAGTCTGTAGTGTGAGTTTTTACACTGTGTTATTGCCTGACCTTTTTCAAACAGCATTTAGGTATTTTGAGTAATTGCTTTAGATGAGTAATAATAATAGTATTTCTAACGTGGAGCAGTTCTTATCTGCACAGAGGCTGGGCCTGAAAAGTCAAGTCCTGGGAAATGGTGCTCCAAAACTGGAGAACCATCCTCCCAAACACTAAGAGTCATAATTTCATTTTAGTAGTTCACTTCGAGAAAGTTTTCTTTTATAGTAAGTCTTCATTAGCCCTCTGTTGACAGCTTCCCTTTTGTGCTGACAGATTAGTCAGGGATCATCATGGGCACAGGGGAAGCTAGTTTGCCAAGCTCCATCAGTAATTCAGGAATGATGTAAAAACTGCCCACCTTCAGCTTTGTGAGCCAGCCGAGTGCTTCAGACGTCCACTGAAAGGCATTTTGGAAAATGGGGGGAGTCACAGAATTGGCCTCTTTGAATGTAACCTTAAGCTACCTGGCTTAGTCCAGGTGATCATGCAGGGAAAAAGAACTCCCTGGGCTGTGAACTGTATAAATACTTGCCCTCCGTTTTCCAGTGGAGTCTTTCGAAGGTTAGGTCATAATAGTAAATAATCAACCAAGATTTCTCAGATTGACTGCATTTACCTTTCCCTGAAAAAAAATTTTTCCCCATGAAGATGAAGCGACTTTGGAATGAGAGCAGCATTTCCTTTTAGGTGTCCCAGCTTCAAACATTCAGAGAACAAGATCAGGCCTGGCCTGGCTGGCAGAGACTGCCTGGGGCAGACGGCTAGACTGGCCAAGTGGGAGAGGGGAGGTGAGTTAGAATTTAACAGAAGGGAGGGGGACAAAAACTCCCAGTCACTTTCTACATTGCCCTCTAGGCCTCTCAGCAACATCCATCAGCAAGAAAGTGAGGAGAAGAGTCTTGTCCCTTGTCCATCACTGCCAGAGAGACAGGTGGGAGGGGGGGAGGGGGGGCAGGGGGAGAGAGCAGACTCCCCGCCGAGCAGACAGCTGGATGCAGGGCTCTATCCCAGGACCCTGGGATCATGACCTGAGCTGAAGGCAGAGGCTTTAACCCACTGAGCCACCCAGGCACCCCAAAATTTGGAGTTTTTAAAAAGCTAGGTCCAGATAGTTTGACTTTTATTCTCATTCACAGCTTCTCTCCTCTCTCCAGGCTTTCTTGGGCTTAGGCATCTCTAGCATGTGGGGCAGGGAGAGGGGAGGGCAGGGCCTGGCACCGCTGAACTGCGTACCCACATCTGTGGTTCTCTTAACCACTGCTGGTGTGTGTCTTTGGCTAACACTGCCGGCATGTTGGTCCCCCTGTGTGGTCAGGAGCCCAAGGGCTGTTGGCACATTGTGGGATCTGGGAGGCCTGTGTGGGGCTCCTGACTATACAGTTTGGTGACCTAGCCCTGGGGGACATAGTCTAAGCCCACAGCTCCTACCGTGGTTGTTGCTCTCCCTGCTCTGCTTGTTAGGCCATGACTCTGTTTCTCCAGCATCTAGAGACTTGTCTCCACGCTTGTGCATGATTTCACTGGTATTTGAACCATGCTCCAAGAATGCGATTTTCACCCTATAGATGCTGAGAGCTCCCTTAGGTGTCTACTCCTGGTTGAGACAGAGTATAATTAAATAATGGCATGAGGGGGCTACATTGTCTTCTTGATTTAATCCCAGTGATTTTCTTGTCTTTTCATTAGTTCAGATTCAAAGTCCTTTATTAAAAATAAGGTAGCTCATATAGTAACCAGTTTGTTTATATATAATTTTTCTATAGTATTTATTATTGATTTCCCCATATTATTATTAATATATTAATATAATATATACTATATATTATATTTTATAATATTATAATATATACTATGTATTATACTATTATAATATTAATATATTTTAATATATATTTTTAAATTACAATATAACTTATGTAAAGTACACAAATTTTAAGTGTGTAGCTTAATGGAATTCTATATCCACGTACTGTTAAGTATATACATTTGAAATATTTTCTGTTGTACACACAGCTATCCCTTTCTTATGTCCATTTTCATTTCTACCCTTCAACTCTCTGTTAAAAAAAAAAAAAGAAAAAAGAAGAAGCCCTGAGGAGCAAAAGGTGAGAATAAAGAGAAGGAGAGAATGAATATTGACTGAATGCAACCAACCCTGTGGTGGCTGTCCTTGCTTGGCTCCTCACATAGATGACCCAGTTTACTACTTAGACAAATGCAGTGAGGTCTATCATGTTATCCGTTTTAAAGATGAGGAAATTGGGCCTCGGAGTGGCTTCGTAATTTGTCTGTGGTCTTAACAGACAGAATCTGAAACTAGATCTTTGGTACCAAAGTTTTATTTGTTCTTGTAGACAGTTACCAAGAAGCCATAATATCCTTATCTCTTAACTTGAGCTTCCCCCAAAGCTGAAACTGAGATATCTGATTTGAAAAGTGATCCCACCTTGAAAAGTGATCAAGGGACGTGTGACAGGGAAGGAGGGAAAATCAATACAAGGATGTGTTATTGGTTTGGCCACTGTTGCAGAAAACTTCTGTTCTATATCACTGGAATCATCTCAGGAGCCTTTTGAATTGTGTCTCAAAGATGCCTTCCTGGGGGCACCTGTTGGCTAAATGTCAGACCGTTGGTTTCAGCTGAAGCCCCACATCAGGCTTGGCACTCAGCATGGAGTCTGCTTGGGATTCTCTCTCCCTCTCCCTCTGCCCCTCCCACTTGTGCTCTCCCTCTCCCTCCCTCTCTCTCTCTAAAATAAATAAATTAATCTTTTAAAAAAAATGCCTGCCTGGAAGACAAAAGAGGGAAGCGCCAATTCATTTGCTTCAGTTATCTGTTGGTCAAAGGTGGTCCCATGGTATACTGACTTCTAGACTGGAATATGTTAGTGTTAAGAGGGTTTCCCTAAGTCTAATGCACCTTGCATAAAAGAATGCCTGGGAGGGGCTGCAAAAGGCATGTGAGGGGGGCCCAGGGAAGACACAATCAGATTACATCCATGGACAAAGACCATATGGAACTTGGTGCCATAGCAGGGCCTGCAGTGGGAGATAGGGCTGAGAGGTTGTTAAGGGATGTGTGACAGGTAGCCAATATACATACCAAGAATGTTTTGATAGTGTACACTGAGATTGGGAAAGAGTTTTCTACTGACGTGCCTCTCTTCTCCTTGCAGATTTCAGCCTAAACCCAGGCCTACTCTTCTGCTGGAGTTCATGTCCAGGCATGTGTAGAAAATTAATGGAGCAGATCTGATTGAGTCTGTTTCTATGCCCCACTATGCAAGAGTTCTTTGCTCTTTTCCTGAAGGAAGGGGAAGAGATTTTTTGTGTGTGTGTGTAAGACCCTTGAAAGAGACGTGACAGAGATGGAAGGAACTGGGTGGTAGCTGTCCCACAACAGGGCCTGAACTCTAAGGCAAAAGGGCTCAGGCCTGAAGGGCAGGGTGTGATTTTGGAGGGATTCAATCTGCTGATACCCAGTAGAACAAAATCTTGAAAGGTGCTAGTGACAGAGTGTGGTCATGAAGTAGGGGAGTAGGACATTCTTCCCACTTCTGATGGCGCCACTGGGAAGCTCAGATGTTTACAAGGCAGTAAACACAGTTTGGGTGCTTCCAAGAATGCTGTTCCATGTGCCCCAATTGCTCCATATATTTAGGGACTGAGGAAGTTTTTTAGGGATTTAGTAGCTGTCATGATTGGGGTGGGACTCAGAATCTGAACCAGCCTCCAGAGATAGCACAGGGGTGATCCAGCCAGTGGGCAACAGGAAGAAGGTGTGACAAGTTAGCTGAGTTCAGTATCCGGCTGCAGACAGCTCTCATACACGCAGCTATTGCGTGAAAGAGTGGAGACTAGTCATGTTCCTTAGTAAGGGGATCATACCAGGAGAGAATAAAGTAGTACCCCAGGCCCAGAGGAAATGGTACGTAGAGCAGGAATCCAAGATATAGCCCAGGAAGGCATGGGGAGGAGCCAAATAGAATCTCAAATGGATGTAATTATAAGGCTGGGACTGAATTCAGTTACCGACAATAGCAAGCCTTGAGACTGGCTAGCTTGAGGCTGACTAAGCCCAAGGCCCCATTTAGTTCCTCTTCCTGGGGTCTGTCTGGAAGCCTGGAGCAAGGTAAAGAGGCTGTTTACCAGCTAAACAGGCAAGGGGACGCCAGGGCAGTGAGTCAAGCAGGTCTTCACTGTTGAATTATCAATAGGCTCTGTGTGTCTGAATCCCAACAAGGCAGCAAGGCCCAAATGGTCAAAGCCTATTTGTAACAGGCCTTAGAAGACTCTGTTGTTTTTGTCCATCTAGTACTTCTCTGTTCTGCCAACAGAACTACTTTTTAATGGAGAGCCCTCAGACCCGCAACTTCCAGAGAAGTGAGTGTGTGACCTCAGCTCAGTCAGTCAGGACACTTCATTCCCTTGACTTGGGGGAAGGGCAGGAAACCTAGAAGGGCCCATCAGATTCCTCCTTGAGATCTGACAATGAGGACCTTATAGAGCTCTCTGTCTGTCTGGAAATCACAAGCTGCAAAGATGTTATAGACTCAGGCTGCCTGGGTGGCTCAGTCGGTTAAGTGTCTAACTCTTGATCTCAGCTGAAGTCTTGATTTCAGGATCTCAGGGTTGTGAGTTCAAGCCCCACATTGGGCTCTGAGCTGCGTGTGGAGCCTACTTTAAAAAAAAAAAAAGGTGTTGTACACTAGAGTTGCTTTCAGTCAGTTTTCCTTGATGTATGGGGAAAGTCATCTGCATTAAGGGAGAATGAATCCAACATTAAGAGAGAATTAGGAATGAAGACAGATCAGAAATGGATCTTAAAGACTTTCCTTGGGCCTTGAATCCAGCCATGCCTGAAGCAGAAGCCATCCATGCTCTTTCATGGGCCACTAAGTTCTCTTTTATATAAGCCAGTTTTATGCCAATTTCAGTTGGGGTTCTGCCATTTTCCAGGTAAGGAAATCAGACACTTGTTTGTTTATTGCTTTAGAGGAGCATATGTCTGTTCTTCTATCCTTAGTTATCTTGCAATTTAGAGTTTGGACTGAAAATACTTGATCAAGTCTGGCCTCCATTGTTCTTCATGAGGACACACTGACCACTCAGACAAGCACAGAGCCAGTGCTCCCTGCCTGGCAAATCTTGGTGATGTCAGACTTATGTCATTGTCCAGCTCTGCTTTTGACATTTACTTGGTCTTTGGAGCTCGCTCCTTCCTCTTTCCCCGTGGTCTTTTCTGACTGTGGATAGAATCCTCAGCCTTCCCACTTTGAATCTTCCTTTTTGGCAATGGATTTCAAACCTATAACTTAGATCTAACTTTTCTCCTAAAACCAGAAATGTATTTCAAATTTCTATTTGTGTGTTCGGTGATCAGCTCATGCTTGACAAGTCTGAAACAGAGCTCCGCAGTGTCCTGTTACCACTGATGGTAACCACCATTTTACCAGTCTTCTGCCCCTGACAATCCTCAAATTATTGGGGCCACTCTTCTTTCCCTTGTCGTCCACATGCACTGAGTCATGGTGACGGATCCCTTCCCATCACAACATCTGCATGTGCCAGGAGCTATAGGAAGTGCTCATGGGAAGAGTTTGCATTCTACTGGAGGGACAACCCAAGGTAGAAAGTGCTAAATGCCACAACAGCAGGGGCAGAGAGAAAGGATAGAAGTCATGCCTGCCATTAGGCATCAGGAAAGCCACAGAAGAATTTCCACAGTCCATGAAGGGAGGAGGGCACGAGGAAAAAAGGGAGCCAGGAGAGCAATTGGCTGAAATGCTCTTGGGTTGGCAACTTCAGTTCACTGGGGCATCAAAAAGCCAATTCCAGCCCTGTTCTGCCTTGCTTTCCTATATTGTGGAATTAGAAAACTGAAACACCAGCTCCCCTAGATTCCCTTGCAGCTACGCATTACCACCTTCCGGCCAAAGAGAGTAAAGAGAGTGTAAGCTGGTGGATGTCACGGGAAAACATTTAAACAGTGGACCGGGTGTGCTGGCATGCTCACCTTTGGCTTCCTGTCCTTTCTTCTTCCTACTTAGGCATGCACACAATTCCCTGTGGGTATACCAGCCATCCTGGCACCATTAGGCTCCCCCCTCCACAAGAATGAGGATATGTTTTGAGGATGGCAGAGGAGAAAGAAAGATTCCGTTTCCTTGATAACATCCCCTGGCTCCAGGGAAGCCCCGGACTGCTTTCCTTCACATGCCTTGTACATGGGGAAAAAAATCCCTATTTGAGTAAAAATCACTGGTAGTCAGATTTTCTATTGCTTGCAGCTGAATAAAGTGCTAAGCTGTATAAATCCATGTGTTAGAAATACCGAATGCCATTCTGGGAAAATTGAAGTTTGTTCGTAAGCAAGAAAGATGCAGAAACCTCTTTACATAGCAGTTAGGGGGATGCCATTTGCTGTTCACTATCCATGACCTTCAAAGGTCTGTTAGTGTCCCCCTAGTCATGGAAGCTTCTGGCTCTTGTCTTCCTTTACTCTCAGTCCCTGTTGGCAGTTATCAAGGAAGTATAGCTTAGAGGCATGTATGGTTACCGATTATTCATGGATTTATGTGATGTGTCCCCAGTAGGCCAGGAAGGGCATTGCAGATACTGGTCGTGTTTTGTACTTTCTCTCTCTCTTGAAATGCCCAGGTGGAGAGAAGCACACAGTGGTTCGGTGCTCAGGTGCTACCGTCTTGGGTTTGAATCTTGGCTACATCATGGTATATCTATAGATGTTAGGCAAATCTTTACCTCTCGAGGCCTCAATTTCCTTATCTAGATAACAAAGATTGATAGTAGGCCTTGCCTCACAGGGTACCTGTGAGACTCAAATGAACTATTGTCATGAATTCCATAACATCATGTCAACCATCATTACCTATGTCACTGATGGAGGGTATTAATGACCTCCCTGTATCCATGTGTTTTCCAAGGTGACTCTTCCCATCATGAAGTGGACTCTGTTTCCCCACCCTTGAATCTGGGCTGGACTTATGACATTCTTTGGCCAATAGAATGTGGCAGAAGATACTGTACTAATTCTTAGTCTAGGTGTCAGGAAGCTTGGCACATTTTCACTCTCTCTCAGGACCCCCGCATTTGCCATAAAGAATACACTCAGGAGGGCACCTGGGCGGCTCAGTGGGTTAAAGCCTCTGCCTTCGGCTCAGGTCATGATCCCATGGTCCTGGGATCAGGTACCACATCAGGCTTTCTGCTCAGTGGCAGCCTGCTTCCCCCTCTCCCTCTGCCTGCCTCTCTACCTACTTGTGATCTCTCTCTGTGTGTCAAATAAATAAATAAAATCTTAAAAAACAAAAACAAAAACAAAGAGTACACTCAGCAGAGCTGCTGGAGGATGGTAACCTCATGGAATAGGAGTCTTCCCAGGGCAGGTTCTTCTCGACCAGCACAGTCTGCTAGATGGCTACAGATGTGTGAGTGAGTCATCCAAGGTCAGGGAGCCCATACATTTATAAGCAATAGTGAATGCTAATTGTTTTAGTCAGTCAGTTTAAGGGAGATTTGTTATGCTGCAATGGCTAACTGATATAAGTTACCTGAGAGAGAGGAGGGGCTTTGCATGTTTCCTTCACTACTATATCCCCAATGCCTAGAACAGTGCGTCATATCCACAGGTGCTTAATGTATGCATTGAATAAATTCCTGAAAGTGACTCTGATCATTATTATCATGTTACAGGGTCATAGTGGCTAATAAATGAGGAAATGCAGGGGAAAGCATTTAGTGTTATTTCTGGCACAGTGACTTCTCAATAAATGTTAACTATTAATGGGCTGATCAACAATGACTGGTTAATTGATTAACACACTTTTTATTAATATAAAACTAGCTGGTGAGTAATGATGTCTAAGCCCAGTGAATGAAGCAATCCTCTGTCTTTTAGAAAACCTAACATTAACCACAACTGGGTTTTAGCTTGTAATGACAGAGAGTAGATAGATAGATGAGCAGGTCATAGATGAACTGCCCCAGGAAATCCAGAGAACAAAATTGCATAAGAACTCTTCTTGGAACCCTGGAGCTTGGAGCTAAGGCATTATCCTCCTACTTTTTTTTTTTTAAGATTTTATTTATTTATTTATTTATTTATTTATTTATTTGAGAGCAAGAGAGAGAGAAGGTGGGAGGGAGGGAGGGAGGGCACAGAAGGAGAGTGAGAGGGAGAAGCAAACTCCCTGCTGAGCAGAGAGCCCAATGTGGGACTTGATCCCAGGACCCTGAGATCATGACCTGAGCTGAAGGCAGATGCTTAACCCAATGAGCCACCCAGGAACCCCTTCCTACTCTCTCCACACCCCCACCCCAGCTTCCTCTCCTCTGCTGCTTTCCCAGCACCAGGCCACCGTGTGTTCAGTTTCCTTTCTCCCCCCACTAGATGCTGGAAAACCTTCCTCTCTGGGGCACTGCTGGTGACCACGGGCATAGGTGGTGTGCCTGGGAATGGGACATGGGCGTGAAGCCTCGGGTAATTCCTTTCTAACTGCCTTATGTGGCTGATCCTGTTTGACTTTTCATCCTCACCAAGCAGAAGGCTCACACTTTGTAATCTCTCAGTGACCTCGTTAGTTCCCAAATTACATTTGGCCTCTAGAAAGATGAACACATTGTACCTTCTCTGTGGGACTCATTATTTCCATTCTGGAGACTGTCATTTATGAAATTCTGACTTTTTTTCATTTTGTATTTACACTGGGCAAAGCTAAGAATATTGTAATTGTCTGTGATGTTTTGAAAACATTTGTCACAAACCAAAGCCAAATGGTGATTAATGTTAAGTGTTTGTGAAGAACCAAGCTTTTGGCTCATTAACTGGACTTGAATGGCATCACCCATCAGCTTCAAGTTCTGGTAATTGCTCCTCGGAGATTGGTGCTAATTTAGTAAAAATGGTGCTGACAAATTTGCGTGTTTTCCCCACATTGAACATTATACACACATAAAGGCTGGTGTGAATGCCAGACCCTGAGTTAGAAGACTGGTCCCAAGTTTGCCACAGCATGACCTTGGGAACATCAGCTAACCTTTCCCAGTCTCCATCTCTGGGCTTGATGAGGTGATCTTCCGTATCCTTCTTCTCCAAGATTCTTTGGTGTCACTATTATGTAGTTTGGTCTTGACTTGCATAATAAGCATAGATTGATTTGAGGAAAGGCACACACACGAGCAAAACTGACATACATAGAATATGAGCAAAGATGTCAGTTTATTTCCTCTCTTCTCTGAATCTTTTCTATATTAAGAGGGGAAGAAATGTTCCCTGTTGGGCTTGCAAGATAAGCCCTTAATCAAATGTTACATACCATCTGTTTGAGACAGTATTTGGTAAGACAAACTTAAGTAGCTATAATCACTGTGGAATCTGAAACTGTTTCCTGTTATCCTGTCTATTTTCTGAAGCAGACGGGAGGTAGTCAGGCTTCTTAAGCTGGCACAAAACAGTAATATTCCAAGGAAGAAAGACTCTTGTTTTGAGGCTCATACTTTGAAAGTGCTTATTGAATTTGCCTTTCTGTTTCTCCCTAGATAGTCTCCCATTTTTTTTATGCTGCTTCTCCCCCTCCCCCTCTGTATGAGAGCTATCTACGCCCTTAGCGTGGCTCACTCTCTTCCTCTCTGTACCATTTCTTGGCCCAAGCCTTGGGGATTTTGGTATACATATTGGTAATTCTTACCTTGGCCTTAGAAGAAGACCAGACCCAGAGATGTCAATGTTGGCTCTAGTTCGTGTTGCTGGTTCATGCCAGAGGATGATAGATTGTCATGAGGATGAGTTTAGACAATATATATTAAGTGCCTCATGTAGTATGGGCCCACCAGGTGCTCCCCAACCGGTGTTAGAATCACAGAAATACAGAGCTTAGTCTGGCTGCTGGTCCTGCTGTCTATAACTATTAGTTCTGATAATTTATTTCTCTCATTTAAAGACTATGAAAATCATTTCAAAAGCTGCCCTACTTTTCCTTTGAACATCAGTCACATTTTCTTAAAGGTCTCCTTTCTCTTTCTACTGGCTGGGTAACATTTTTTTCCTGTTTGATTGGTTGGGGTCATTCTCCGGAGCCATCAGCCATTTCACAGGTTGGAGATGTGATGACAGCCAAGCAAATGGTGGAGATCATCTTGAGTTCACCATTGGTCCACGGCCGGGGGATTGGGTTACTGGGATATGAGCACCCCCATATATCCAATGCCTTTCAGGATATTAAGTGTCGTGTAAACATAGCTCCTTCCTTGGTGCCTCATGAGTGTCCTCACCTGTCAGAAAGCAGTGCCCCAGGCTGTTTACTTGATGTGGAGACAAGACACTGCATCTTCGTGGAGGCTTTCAACTTCTTAAGTTCTGATCCTGGACAGCAGTGATGCTATAATATTTCTGACTACCGAAGGTTGCTGATGGGAGAATGTGGAATTGTTTGCAAGGGTTTGGGGTCCGAATGTACAGATTGCCAAGAGGATAGAGCCTGATGGTCAGGTCTTCAGCGCAATGTCTGCTGTGTGTATGGGGAGAGCTACCCTCTAGGCTAGTGTCTGCTCCAAGGCTGTGTCAGTTCTACTTTAAACAAACTTAGAAGATGGACGCTAGGCTGACATTGGTACCCCTCACTCCAAAGATGAGAACACTGAAGTCAAGGGCAGGCCCAAGGTCACCCTACAAAGTCTTCCTGGAGGCAGAAATGGAATCTGAGTCTCAACTTGGGAGCTAGCTCTCAGTGCTGTTGCAGCATGCCATGGGCGAAGTCCCGTGGGGAGGTCTTTGACCCTGAGAGCCAAGTTCTGGGTTTAGATTACACCTTTCTGTTCTTTAACTTGGCCTTCCACTGCTGGGTCAGAGCAACTCTTTGCTCTGACCAATTGGGTTTTTTTTCTTAGACTGAAGAGACTCAGCATGCTTCCCGGTCCTCCCTCCAGTAGGAAAGGGGGGGACCTAAGACCAACGTGTGGATCACACTCCACTCAAGATTGTGAGAGTAGGGAATTGGAGTCTTTATCTTTTACCCTTGTCAAACAGACCTGGTCTTTAATGCATGATTTGTAATAATGGAGGTGAATCAGAATCCCGACTCCGTTGTTTTCTGGTTGTATGATCTTAGGCAAGCACCTTAACCTCTCTGTAGCTCAACTTCCTGGTATGTAAACTGGGTAAAAAGAATTCCTTAGGATGACATCATTTTTGCAAAGTCCCTGTTACATAAAGAATATTCAGGAAATATTGGCTTCGTCACTCCTTCTCACCCCACACACATGTTAAATACAGCAGTCATATTTTGAAGATCACATTAAAAGAATAAATGTTATGCCTAGGAAGCTAAGTGACTCAATAGCTAGAAAAAAAGTTGGTCTTCGAGGTTAGTAGCTTTGCCACAAACCAAATATAGATTTCCTCTTAATGGCCTTTAAATATATTAATGAGAGACTGTTTGTGCTAGCTTGGATGGAAGAAAGCACAGTACCATATTTTGTGCCCCTGGTGTCCTCGAGGAAGTGTTGAGACAAATGCATCCCCATAAGGTGTATATTGTGAATGGATAGAACTGTATTCTTCTTACACTGCTATGGTATTTAATCCAAAGGTGGTGGGGGGACCTCTTTATATGAAAAAGTGATGAATGCCACATCCTACAGTTTTAATTAGTTATAACTTAAAGTGACGTGCGGCCTTTTAAATAAGAGTTGTACGATAAAGGATGAAGCCGTTTAAAAATAATTAACCACAGGATAGGTTTTTACTCGTAAATGTAATCAGCTTGAAATGATGACTGCCAATACTTTTTTAAAAATTTGAGATCGTTACCATTCACTGCATTTCTCTTTGTTTTCCTCCCCAAATCAAAAAGCAGATCTGTTCCCCCACTTTATGGACCACGGTATACATTTATTTAAAATCCCTCTATTTGTAGTACACTTAGATTGGCAGTGGGCAAGAGGAGCAGATACAAAGCTATGTGGCATGGTCTTGCCCTCAGTTTACACCCTGGCCAATCTTCAGATGGGTAATAGCCCAAATAAAGCCAGCTAGAGTAACCAAAAGAAAGTAGGCTACTCTCTCTCTGTTTCCATCGGTCTGAACGAGAAGCCTGCTAGTGTTCAACCTAAAATTGAATTCCAGATTATTGGAAATAACTAGTTTTTCCCCCCTGAAAGTCAGAAATCAGAGTGTTAATCAGTATTATTTTTAAAGTTGTATATTAAGAAAAAGTAGTTTAGGGGCGCCTGGGTGGCTCAGTGGGTTAAAGCCTCTGCCTTTGGCTCAGGTCATGATCCCAGGGTCCTGGGATTGAGCCCCGCATCGGGCTCTCTGCTCCGCAGGAAGCCTGCTTCCTCCTCTCTCTCTGCCTAGTTGTGATTTCTCTCTGTCAAATAGATAAAATAAAAAAAAGAAAAAGAAAAAGTAGTTTAAATTCTAAATCATTATATCTACATATGTATATCTCAAGTAGAAAACTGAGTGAATTTTCACATCTTTATATACTGGAAAAGTAGGGCTACCCTTGTGGGCTATGACATTCCTAGCTCTCATCAGTGTACTGGTAGGCGCAATGCCCTTTTGTTTTGGATGTGGAAGGTGATTGTGTGCCCATCAACGGTGTTAATGGGTATATTAAACACCACTGAGGTATATATAGGTAACAGGTATTCCTTCCAGCCATGCTTCCCAGATATGTTAATAAAATATTTCATAAAATAGGAACAGGATATTCCTGATGTGCTAGCAAGAGAGCATGAACTCCAAACTGTGCTTCTTTTATTTATTGACTTATTCACTCAATCAGCCAAGATGTATGTTATACTCACTGTATTCCCAGCCCCATACTACATGCTGAACTTCGGAGATCATGTGATAGATGAACAGGTTAAGCAAAAGTCTTTGCCCTGTCTCCACAGATTTTCAGTTGGTCTGAGGTTAGATTTTAGGGGATCAAGAAATCCCTTGAAATTAAATCAGTCATTGGTCTAAATTCTTGTAGCTAAATTTTTCTGAGAAAAGGACCTGTATCTTTCATCAGATTATCGAAAGGATCAAGATCCCAAAAGGTTAAGGATCTACTGTCCCAGAAAGGAAGAAAACCCAACTCTGGCTTGAACAGACAGTCATTGGCTTTATAACCTTGGCCAGAGCCCAAGTGGGAGGTCTCCCCACGTTCCCTACACCAGTGCTTCACCTCAGTGTCTCCACTTCTGAGTCTCTCTCTTCTTGCTCCCAAGTTACTCTTTCCTTGTATCTTCACTTTGAATTCCTGATAAGGGCTATTTGACCAGCTCTGTAAACCCCCATCATTTCCGATGGGGCAAGGCCTTCTTGCCAGAACATTTCAAAGGTTTTTGGCCGCCCATTGACTGATTTTGGGTCAAGCACCAATTCAGCTCTCATCAGTTATGCCAGGTTGAGGGGAGGTGTCACTGGGAACAGATCGTGGCCACTGGTCTAGAAGGTCTTGTCTAGGAATCCTCCTGAAAGAGACTGTTGATGAAGGTGTTTCCTGAGAAGTTAGATGCTGGTGTGACAGTCCCTGTTCTCCAGTATGGATGGATGGATTTAGGGAGATAAATTGGACCAACCTGTCCACTAACTTGCCAGATCCCTCTTGGAATAAGTTAGTCAGATGACTGGTTGTATTTAGGAACTATTGTTTGGCCATGGGATACAAGAAAGCTAATTGTCCCATGGTTCCCATTAGAACCAAAAGCTATGGTTCTATTAGAAAGCTAATTGGTTCCCATTAGAACCAAAAACTATGGCCTTATTAGTCTTAGCTCAACCCAACTAACTAGTAATAGTGATTGTGAGAAGGACAGACACGAGCACAAAGTGTCTTTAATTCTGGTCCACCATAAACTCTTATTTGTCCCAAGTCAGGTACCAGGGATGTAAAGACAGTAAGACTTACAGCCTGTCCTTGACAAGATCATGCAGGAATCGAAGTTATATTGTTTGATATAAAGACCTGAATTGAAATGGCAATTGGCTGGGAGCCAAGAAGCCCGAATTCTGGTGCCGGCTCTGCCATATATTGGTTTTGTAAGCTTGGCTCCATTATTTGGAGACTCTGAGCCATATTTATTTTAAAATGGAGAAAATAAAACTCACTCTGCTTGGCTCTATGGTTGTCATAGGGACTATTTAAGATAATACATGTGAAAATACTTTATTTTAAATTGCTAAGGCAAAACAAGGCTTTAAAAAATTATTGCTTTAGTTTTGGGTATTATTGGCAGAACCAAACCATTCATTACTGGCGCCATGCTTGTTCCTATCATTAAATACATTCTTTGTCCTCTCAAGGTCTTTGCGAATAAGTTTAAAAGAAATCGGATCACGTTGGAAACATGTGTATTTTAGTGGTATGCATTTGGTTTCAAAGAACATCTGATAAAGGCTTTAAAAGTTTAAAAGTACAAACTGAATATTAAAAGCACCAGTTAAAAGTTAATGAAGCAGGGCCTATCAGGTAAGAGAAGTTATTTACTAAGGGTGAGATAGTGCCTCTGTCTTTTGTAAGAATTTTGTAGCTCTCAGAATTATGCTAGAAATTTCCCAACAGATTGATTGGTATAGTGTCTACAGCCTTCTTAAAGCTATACAAGACTTTCAACCAGGGGCACACAAAGTTTCAGATTGTTTATGATTTTAAGTGATTTATTGATGCCAAGTAAAGTATATGAATAAGAGTTCCTTTTCTGATTTTAGTCTTGCAGGATGAGTTTATGAGTTTGGTTATTCACACACCAAAGAAACAAGGGCTTTCTTTTGAGGTCTTTTGATTCTCTGCATGTCTTTCGTGGGCCATTGAGGGCTTAAGCTGTTTATGTTCTTGAGTATTACTGACCTGTCTCCAGGCTCCCCAGTAGGAGTATAAGATCCTTGGGGACTGGAACTGTATTATATTGCTAAAAGTACATATACTACTATCCTGAATATCACATTGAGAAAGTATCACACTGAGAGTATCACATTGAAAAAGCCATATTGAGGCAGAACACTAAACAGGTGATAGTTTCCCATTTTAGGCGCTTTTTGAGTTCCAGAATCTTGTTGGAAATAGTCAGGTATAGTTTGCTGGATCTGGTATCTGTAGGTAGCACTTAAAATGGTTCCTGAACTTGGGGGCTGATGAAGCCAACAGAAGGGTATGTTGAAAATGAGTTAAGTCTGCCCGTTGAAGTGAGGATCACATATAGTTTACTAATCATAGATGGAAGCAAGGAACTAAATACCCCTAGTGATGTTTCCCCCCACTTATCCTTAACTAAGAAGCTGGCAGGGATGCCTGGGTGGCTCAGTCAGTTAAACGTCTGCCTTTGGCTCAGGTCTTGGTCCCAGGGTCCTGGGATTGAGCCCCGCATCAGGCTTCTTGCTCAGTGGGGATCCTGCTTCTCCCTCTGCCTGCAGATCTCCCTGCTTGTGCTCTCTCTGTGCACCCCCATCCCAACAAATAAATAAAATCTTAAAAGAAAGAAAGAAAGAAACTGGCAGAAATGTTCAACCACATTGTGGTTAAAAAAGTTGGGCTCTGCAGTCAAGCAGGCTTGAGTTTGAAGTTTAGCTCCACCACTAATTAGCTGTGACCTTGGTCAGCTGACTTAATTCTTCTAAGGCCGCTGATAATCATGTGTCCTTGATCGGGGCTGTTGGGAAGATTATGAAGTGATGCACGCTAAAGTACTCAGCAGAGTGCCGGGCACCGTGAGATGTGCTCAAGGTCTGGTAACCGGATTAGCCTTCGCCCTGCTCTAGGCTGCTGCCCATTGAATGGGCCCTTAATTGTCCTTATCTCCAGGGCTTTGTGCTGGGTCTTCCACTCTCTGGCTGCTTGCTTTATTAGTCACTACGGATTGTTCTTCTGTTTTTGAAAACCCTGGGATTGGCTGTGTAGTGGAGGTTCCTGTTTCTATCCTGAGGGTCGGGCCTGTCTCAGTTATTAGGATATACGCAGGGTCAACCTGAGTGTTCAAGTCATAGGGATTGGAGGACGGTTTAAGCCCCTGTAGGCCAAAAGGACTCACTTTCCCCCGGGAATGTGAAGTGAAAACAGATTTCCTGTCATCTCAGGGCTCATGACGCATAGCGCCATTAAACAGCCCAGCAGCAGAGGCTCTGGACATTCTAGTTTAATCACTTCGTGCCCAAAGCCATATGGCAGAAGGCAGCTTAACTCTGGTTATTGGAAGTGCTCCATTAAACGACTGCCTTTTAATTTAACAACCATTAGCAGTACATAGATGCTGACTGCAAGTATGGGCTGAAGGGTGAGGTGAAATCCGGAATGCTCTTTGAAGCTCTTTCCTTGGGAGGTTAGCCTCCACTTCGATTGACGTCTTAGTGCGCTTTTTGGCATGAAGGATCATGGACTTCATAAAAACCGTGGTTTCTTATTGGGCTGGAGTACCAGTGCTGCAGCTAAATATCAGAATCCCACTGTGGGCCCTGAGGTTTATCCCTGACCTGGCTAGTTCGGCCAGGGAGAATGTTAAGAGAGAGAATGTGAATCATTCCAGGTAAGCTGATAATAGGTTGCTAGAGCTCTGCTGTGGGAAAAGCCTAATTCTTGGGAATACGGTATCTTACCTACAGCTGCTGAACTAGAGGAAAAAGGGAACTCTCTTTCTATGAACTGATTGCCTGTTCTTTGCTGAGGTTCCAGACTTCTCCCGGCCTTCCCTCAGCTCTCGTTCCCAGCACTTGGCACACTGAGGACTTCTAGATTCAGGTCAAGGAATCATAGTTACATCTTGTCCACTAGGTTAGTGTTACACATGTGTCAGCTTCTCAGAACCCTCCGGCATGGAGGAATGGTGACAGTCTCTGAGAATCTTAACATAGCTTCAACAGTTCATGTAGTTTGTCATGTTGCCAGATGGTTCCAAACGGTCTCACTAAACAGAGTCCCTTGAGAGTGGGGACTGCCCTGTGTTTGTACCTGTGCCATCAAGCCAACGGCTGACTCATGTTTTATGAATGAGTGGGTGGATGGGAGAAGCATCTGGAATGGGCTAAGGAAGTTACCTTAGTTTACCTCTGATGGAAGAGGCAGTATGGAAATGAATGAGTTGGCTTGCCAGAAGGACAATAAATACCAACAAAGCAACATGGAGGACTAAGGGAAGGTGAGGAGGAGACCGTGAAGCCAGCAATAAGAATGTGAGTTTGGTAAAACAGAAACTCACAACTCAAAACTGAGACACAAAGTTCCCTTCTGAACAAAAAGTTAAGCCTATTCTTTGTATTAAAGAAATCCTCTAACATCACCGATGGTCCTTTCTCTAGTCAAAATCCTTCCGTCTCGGTTTCAAAATAGTCCTTTTATTTCTATTCTGTATGTTAGCACATTTTTATCTTCTTTTGAAGGCAATGGGCGAGAACAATATTCTTTACGGAGAAAAAGCACACACCTTTCCTCATTTGCTCGTTAAAAGCAGGATTTCCGAAGTCACATATCCAGACCACCCTGTGATCGATGGCCCTGGAAGCAAGAGTGCCAATGAAGGAGTGAGGTGAATTCAGTCCTTGAGCCCCACAAGCTCTAAAGTTCCTATAAATATTTCACTACACTCCAATAAAGTCCCTGTGTTTCCCTAGGATGGAGGATAGCGTACGTTTCCTCTTGCTTTCAGCAGCTTTTCTAAGAACATAAGAGGAATTAAGCCTCAATACCTTGGTGGTGGCTGCTGAAGATTGAGTTTCAAACCATCAATTACGCCCAGCCCCACCTGACAAGTATTAAGTGAAGCCATCACGCAAAGTTATAATTAGAGATTGAAAATGCTGACCAGGAAGCTCACAGGGCCTTTCAAAATGCTCCCAGGAGCTTGCCCAATTGCAAAAGGCTATTGGGCGAAGTAATTAAAGTCAAACGGGGGGGGGGGGGGCTCTTAAGAATTTCAGAGAGAGAAGGGTGTAATTTTGATTAGAAGTTTGTCCCCCCAGCTTTTCCCTGAGACCGTCAATGAAAACTACTAAGGCATCGGGTGAATGACATCCAGATTCTTTCTGTATCAGACCTTTAGGACGCAGAGCCAAGAAGCTGAAGTCTACCCAGCAGAAGGGCCGAAGACTAGTGCCCGTATGGGAACTGTTTCATGGTAAGAAAATTAGAGAGCAGGGCCCAAGCACATGCCTAAATACTTGTGGAAAATGTGCTGCAACTTAACAAGATGGTATGGTTTTCATTTTTCTCACCCTGAATGAGAGGCCTGTGACTTTCAGCACATCAGGTCTCTAAGGTGACACACAAAAGCTTATACAGGACCAGCTGTGTGCTAGGCACCACAACGGCGTGGGGACACAAAGCCAGGCCTCTCCCTCAGGGTCTCACAATCTAATGGGAGGAAAAAGACACAGAAACAGGAAAGTGGGATGAATGTAAGTTGATTGGGATCGGAGGAGAGGGGCAAGTACAGGGAGGTAAAAAAAAGAGATGTTTCTGTTCGTGTGGAAAGCGGCCGGCTGTGTGGGGCATCCAAGGCGGGGAGCAGGCTAGGTCAGGAGTTCCTCATCGAGACGGTAAAGTTCAGCAGAAAGTCAGTATGTGAAGACACTGAAAAGGAAAATGGCTTCGCTTTAGTTTTACCCCCTTTCCCTTTCCTTGGCGCCCTCTAGTGGTAGTGGCAAAAAGCCAGAAAAGCTTAAATAATGGATTTCTAAAATGTACTTCTGCGGACCACAGTGATGGTGAACAATTGATATGACACCTCTCCAGGGCAATGCTGGAGGGGAGAAAAGCCAAAGCCAATGTAAAGCTCTTGACTTTACACCTTGGGGTTTACAGTGGGGAACAAACCGGCAACAAGATTTTTAAAAGGTTCACTCTTTGACAGCACCACCATCAAAATGAGCCTGAAATAATGCACTAGTCACGTGTAGCCCTTATCCTTCCTGCAAGAGTCCTAATTCTTCGTTTAGAGCACAGGGCCAGGATTTGGAGTGCTTGCTGTAGAACCGTATTGGGAAGAATGGTTGCACTCAATGGAGGAAGAGTGTAGTGATCCATTAATGATGTCTGCCGTGGTGTGGGAAGCGGTGGGTGGGAGCGCATGGCCTATGTATTTGCCAACCCTGGACTAGGGCATATTCTCAGGCATCTATGTCTGCCATGTAACTGTAGCTTATAAAGCTAAAATTCATTCAATTGTAACTCCTCTGGCAGAAGATAATCATGGTTTTGGTGACATTAACATAGAGAATTTTCACAGACTTTACCAATACTTTTAACCAGGACAGACACACTTTGGTAGATATTCATAGTCTGGGTTTAGACATATACACTCCACTGTGGGACAGAGATGATGTATTTGTATTGTTTATATCCTGGAGTATGCATCTTTCAAGACCTTCGTCTTTCCTGCCTTCTGGTTTGATACTCAACAAATGCCACTCTCATGGCTAACCTGATTTCTTGCTTCTGGGAAATGAAGGATCCTGTTTAATTGAAACCAACATTATTGTTGCTGAAAAGCTATTTCTCCAGTGAGGATACTAATAGTATCTCTTTGATAGTAAGTTGGCTTTTGGGGTTATATGCTAATTCTTTAAAAAAATTTTTTTTTGTTTATTTATTTGAGAGAGAGAGAGAGAAAGAGAACATAAGCAGGGGGAGCGGTAGAGGGAGATGGAGAATGAGGCTCCCTTCTCAGTGGAGGTTACCTGATGTGGGGCTTGATCCCATGACCCTGGGACCATGACCTGAGAGAAGGCAGACACTTAACCAATGGAGCAACTCAGGCACACCATATGCTAATTCTTTTTAAGTGTAAATTGTAAAGGGGGTGATCGCTCTTGGAGATTTGGTTAATTAAGTTTGTCAGTTTGGTTACCCTATTAGGGGACGCACACCCCAAGAATGCTTTCTCCCGCAGAGCTCTAACTTCAGCAGTAATAGGCAGCTGGTTTGCTTTTGGTGATGGACAGTTGATCAGTGTTCTCAACAGCATTGATAACAAAGCTGGTTCTTAATAGTAGATGCTCTTAACAGTAGATGATCTTATAGTTAGTGGCAAAGATGATTTAGTTATGCTGATAATAATATGTCTTTTTTGATAGCATATTTTTTAGCTCATAAACTCTTTGGGTTAAAGATGTGATTGCAGGAAGAGTCAGATTTGGGACACAGCCAAGATTTCGTTATTATTGGATTTTAATAGCCCCTCAAAAACATTTTCTTTCTTTCTTTTTTTTTTAAGATTTTATTTATTTGACAGAGACACAGCGAAAGAGGGAACAAAAGCAGGCAGGGTGGGAGAGGGAGAAGAAGGCTCTCTACCCAGCAGGGAGCCCGATGCGGGCCTTGATCCCAGGATCCTGGGATCATGACCTGAGCTGAAGGCAGACGCTTAACGACTGAGCCAACCAGGCGGTACAAAAACATTTTCAATGAATAAATATCATTATGAATGTTAGAGCTTAATTATGTTCTGTTTTTAGCAGCATAGTAAGACAAATGGCCTCATATTGCAGAGAATTTAGTCTAATTGGGTACATAAAGGATGAAAATAATAATAATAATACAAGGTAGCATATGCTTTATTACATATATAATTAAATATATTTGTTGGAGGTGCTCCTTATGGCTTGCAAGAGCCAAGTGCTAAATTTTCCAGAGTTTCATAAGCTGGCTACTAAACGCAGGCATTATTAAAAATTCAATTATATAACTTAACAAAATTTATATAATTTAGAACAAAAGAAACTACATTAAAGACAAAGACAGTTAATCGTCAAAACTCATCATTTCCTAATCATTTTCCTACATTTTACTATTAGCCCTACTGGTGAAGTTATGTCTGTTTCCTGCGTTTAGTGACATCGCGTTGGTGGCTTGAAATCAGCGGTGATGGCAGTGTTTACACCGCCCAAACTGACAAAGTCAAAATGTCCTCCCTCTACCCACAGCCGGCTATGAAATATTTTCCTGCACCGCACGGTACATAAACACCGGGTAGGAAGAGCAGGACTGTCACTAGTCACTGAAGGGCAAGGTCACCTCGGGTTGGGAGCCAGGGAAGTAAATATTTTAAGTTGGCTCTTATTGGGTCAGGACCACCCTTGGGGACATTTAGAACCAGGACACATCACAGAATGCCCACATGTCCCCTAACGTTCCTAGACAGGGGAAATCAGGTTGACATGAATATTAAAAGCCTCTTTGAAGGTGGAACAAAGTAAATTAAAAAAAGTAACAGTAAGCCTAGGGGGATGGGTCTGCCTGTGGGAAGGTGTGAGTTGCGGGAGCCCTCTTGCTCACTGGGGGGAGGGGGGGTGGTCATGAGACAGTTGAATAACGGGGGATGACCAGTAAGGAGTTAAAGGCTTTTCTGTGCCAAAGGCCCAGGGACAAGGTGTTCCTTTGATCTTGCTGTGTAACTGTAAGAGGAGAAAAAGAAATTGAAATTAAAGAAAAAAGGTAGGCTGATAGGGTGTGTTTAGGTGGTTCCTGGGAGTGGGGGAGGGACAGTCTTTGAACTAGCACCTGGATCATTGTTCTTTTCTGCCCCAAATCTTTGCATGCGCTTAAAAGCCTCTTAGGAGAGAACAGGGACAGTTACAGGTTTTTAATCAAAGGAACTTATTCTTGATGTAAAAAAAAAAAAAGAGGGGGGCTTAAGAAAGATAAAGAGCAATTATGGCAGGAATAAGGTGACAATGGCAAGCATTAAGGGGTTTTGGAAAACTGGGGGGGGGGGAATCTTAAATTTAATAACTGGCCAGTGTTAGGCGGGCAGGCCAGTGTGAGGCGGAGCACTGGGAGGACCATCATGAAGCGTAAGGAGGGGGAGACAGAGGGAGAAGAAGACTCCAAGGGCACAGACAAGATCCCTATGTCACTTGGGGCTGGAGCTGATGTCCAATGAGGAGAGGCTGTTGATTGCTTGAGAATCTCAGCTGAAATACAGGTTACTTCATCCATGCTGAAGATCCCATTTTCTTACAATTCAGCAACTTGGAAATCAGAGGCATCAGGCAATTGATGGTATCAAATTACTGTGGGTCAATGACAGACATGATGGTGGTTGTGGTAGGTTTGGGAACTTGGCAAAGATGTTCCTATCGTGGTCCTGTGTTTAAAAAGTACCTATTTGTAGCAAATAAATTTAACATAGGAAAACATGGTGGCATGCTTGAATTGGTGTTATTTTTACATTAAATGGTGGTGTGTCTCATGATCAGAGGTACCTTACATTCAGTAAAAAACAGGTTAATTTATTTAAATTAAACTATTTGTTGATCTGGGTCCCATTTAGGCAGTTTTCAGGCTTCTCATGGAACACCTCTGTTGAACCAGAAATGTGTGACTTAGATTGATCAAAATGATCACCCAGAAGTCACTCTTCTGTGTTTGGAATTGGGTCCCCCATTTACTAAATTTGGCTGTTCATTTACAATGATGCATGTCCAAACGGGTCGTTATGGCTCAGGACTACTGGATACTAAATGTTATAATTACATGTAGATAGGTGAGTTTCTGGGCTTTTTTCTTAGCAGCAGAGAATTGAGCCACCGTCCCATCTGTCCTCTTTGCGGCAGTGAGCTCCAGTCACTGTATCAGACAGTGTCCTCCTCCAATGTAAGCAGTTAGGAGAAATCACCTTCCTTTGGTACCTTCTCCAAAATGGCTCTGCAAGCGGAGAGAATAGTATGCATAAAGGTCATCATCGGAAAGTGACAACTGTGTTTGGGGGATTGTGGGTCCATCCTTTGTCTGGAATGAATCGGGTTTGTGTGGGGGAAACGTTACAGGTAAACATGGTGAAGTAGGTTACTACTATGTATGGGGACAGGACAAAATTAAAGCCCACAGGATGTGTGGATGTTCACAGACACATCAGCACACAGAGACTCTTTTGTTAAGTAGAATAAGCAGGCTAATGCAGGGAATAGGAAGCTGGCAGTGATGCAAAATTCTTGGCAGTCTCTGTCAAAAATGAGGGCTTCTATTCCACGTACAAAGTTTTGGGGCCTAATCCATCTCACAGCTGGTGGCCTGTTTTATTTTTCAGACAAGACTGGAGAGAGGAGGTGGGAAGCCTGTCCCCGATGGCACAGCAGAGACAGAGGTTAGAAGAAGGGGATGCAGCTCATTTATTTCCCTTTCATTAAGCCCCTGCAAAAATAAAGACCGAGGATTTAATTGCCCTGTTTGCTTCTATCTCTAGAAAAGCTGAAGTCGTAATTGCATTAACTTGTTATGAAGCTTTGCTCTTATGGGGTAGTATAATTTTGACTAGTGCTTCCTAATTATAGGGTTTTCATTATTCTGAAAATCCCATTCAGCATGTGTTCCATTTTCACTTTTGTGAAGTGCTTTGTGGGAAAAGGGGGGCCGTGTCTTTGAAAACCCACGCTGAGTTGAAGCTGTGTCTTGCCCCAAGCCATTACCTCCTGTGAAAAGCAGAGCACTATGGTGATTTTTATCCTCCTTTGATAAATAATACTGTTGGCAAAGCCCATATGCTCTGTCACACACCGGAGTTGGGGGCTCTGCTCAGCCGCGGATAATCCCATCAAGTCAGTGAGGGTTTTTATTGGGTGGTGGTAATGGCAGAATTAATGATAGTCATTAAAATCCTGCTGCAAATGGCCGGGGGCCTTCAGACCACAGTTAACTCAGGGAATGTCAGGGACAGTCCACCAGTGAAAGCTGCCTGGAAGGGATTGCCCATTACTCCCTGTTCTTCCCCAGGAGAGCTTTGTGTTTGAGGATTACAGAGCCAGCAGAAGGCTACCGCAGGCCTTGGGTCTTGACCATGTCCTGCCTCTCTCCTGTGGTGGTTTTCATACTTCCAGATCTTCCTTAGGGGAGAATCAAAGTGGAATCATACAAAACCGAGTTCATTCATGGAAAGGTGGTAGGAAATAACCTTGGGATATCCCATTCCAATTCAACAAATACAAACTTTCCTAGAGCTGGATGGATACAGGACACTAAAAGGTCTGAGGGATTTGGAGAATAGAATGGTTCCGGTTCTGTGGGAACTGTTCTCTGGGGAAGGAGGTCTCTATGCACAAGGAACTCTGTAAGGCAAGGCAACATGTGACACTATGTATCCATTAAGAGAACTGGACTGGGGGCGCCTGAGTGGCTCAGTGGGTTAAAGCCTCTGCCTTCAGCCCAGGTCATGAGCCCCGAATCGGGCTCTCTGCTCAGTGGGGAGCTTGCTTCCTCCTCTCTCTCTCTGCCTGCCTCTCTGCCTGCTTGTGATCTGTCTGCCATATAAATAAATAAAATCTTAAAAAAAAAAGAGAGAGAGAGAAAACTGGACTGGTGAGGGGAATGTAGACTGGTTCGACTATAGTGATTTGAGAAGATACACCTGGGGCATGGGGGGGAAAGGTGTGAGTTAAACTTCTCTGTAAATTCCACCAAGGTGACCTGAACAAATCAGTTAATCTCCCTGTCAGTTTTATCATCTTTAAAAAGGGAAAGACTTTCTGAAAGATTGTTCATAGGGCAAAGAACACTCAGTACACCTCACTGAAAATCACAAAGCCCTGAATTCTGGGTATGACTGGACAGGCAGAAGTGGGAGGAAAAGGAATTGCTGGTGGAGGGGACCGCGTGAATAAGGACCTGGTATTAGGAAACTGCTTTCCCGGGTGGAGCACAGAGTTTGTGCTGGTGTGTGTGTGTGTTTTCAGGGGCTATATATACGTGCTCTTCCTTTATGAAGATAATCTCCTTTCATTCTCTTCACTTGAAACAACCCTCTTAAAATATCAAGAAACCCCCAGATAAGGGCAGCAAGTTTTTTCTTAGAGTTCGGTTGCAGAGATATTTGGGCAAAGAAGCGGAAATAGATAATTTTTAATTTTTTGACTCATAGAGTCATGTTTGAATTGAAAATTTATAGCTGTTGCCTTAACTATGGGAACATGTTGTCTTTAGTAGATGGTTTGAAAGCCAACAAATACACCTTTATAGTCTGCTTCTACCTCACAGAATCCTACACGCAGGTGCACAAACACTGGTAAAAGACTATAGGAGAACAGTAAGATTGGTTTATTTTATTCATTTGTGAGTGAGAGGAGGGGGTGCAGGGGGAGAGGGACATGCAGACTCCAAGCTGAGCACAGAGCCCAGTACAGGTCTGGATTCACAACCCCGAGATCGTGACCCTGAGATGAGTCATGACCTGAACTGAAATCCAGAGTTGATTGCTTAACCAATGAAGCCAACCAAAGGCCCAGGAAACAGTAAGATTTAGTATAAAAATTGGACTAAATAGAATTTAGTTAATGATATTATTACCTTACACTTATTTCATGCTTTATAAGGTATTTTTTTCATTACCTCATTTTATGTTCACCACTAACTGGGGCAGGGCATTTCCGGTATTACTCTGTTCGTTTTCCAGGTGTGGAAACTGAGGGTCCAGGAGGTCATGTGACTTGCTGTAAATGGCAACACCCAACAAGTGCTAGAATTGAGCTTAAAGAGTCCCGAAGAGTCTTGCTCCAGGGTTCTTTCTAGCAAGTTGTGTAGTCTTAAGAGGCTGCAGTCTGGGGCGCCTGGGTGGCTCAGTGGATTAAGAGCCCGACTCCTGATTTTGGCTCAGGTCATGACCTCCAGCCAGCCGCCCCCCTCCATTCTATGCTGGGTGTGGACCTTGCTTTCTCCATCTGCCCCTCCCCTCTGCGTCTTCTCCTGTGCTCACACCTCCTCTCTTTAAAAATAAAAACAAAAACAAAAACAAAGAGAGAGGGTGTAGTCAGTCCCCTCCTCTTATTTATTTTGTTCTGAGGAAATAGGTCCACCCAGAAAGTTGAAGGGATGCATTCAGGATTGCAGGTGTGATGGCTGCGTTGGACCTCAAACCCAACTCTCTTAGCTTCTGGCCCAGCGCTCTTTTCCTAACGCAGTGCCGCTGGGTCACGGGTTCAAACTAAAGGCATCGCAGAATTTTTTTCTCATGGTATTGACCCCATAATGATGAAAAACAGGCAGGTGGCAACAAGCACAGGCCCCCCAACTCCCACCCCAGGAAACCACCTTTAAAAAGATTTGACATCACCCTTCCCCCATGTGACAGATAGGTGACAAAAACCTGGTTGGATGGCAGGGGCAGGGAGGGTTCATCAGATTGAAACAGCCTGTCAACAAGCCCATAAAAACCCCTAGACTGAGAAGCTCCGGTGGCAACCCTCTGGGTCTCCTCCCTTTTGTGGGGAGGGGAAGTTTGTACTGTCACTGCTATCACTCAATAAATGTTTCTTTGCTGCCTGCTACTCTTGTCTGGTCCACCTCTTCATTCTTCAGAGGGGTGTGACCAAGAACCAGGCGCATCAGCAATAAGACAGTGTTGTTAGGAATGTCAGGCGGTAAAATTTCTATGGGTAATTTTAAGGAAGATAAATGAGAGCTAAAATGTATGACATGCTTACTCCGCGTGAACTCTTTATGCGAATCAACTCATTTAAAACTTCCCAAATACCCTCCCTGGTACCGGTGATGATTATTTTATTTTGTTACTGGGAAAACTGAGGCACAGAGAGGTTAAGTAATCGGGTCACAGACACACAGCCCGAAAACGGTAGGATGCCGATTTAAGTAAGTCCCCGGACCCTGACCCGCAGGCCCTTGGTTGTTAAGCCAGAATATACCAATATTTGGAATTCAAAACTGAAATGAAGTCCCAGCTTAGGAAACCTTTTTAACAAATGGAGTAAATTAATAATACAAAAGCAGTATAGGGCAAATGTTCAGACCAATTAAGCATATAAAAATGTTAATTATAGATCATTTTATCTAGTCACTAGCTAAGTACATCCTCTACTTGGTTCCTAAATCCACAGCAGGTTTGGAAATTACATGCCATTTCATTTTTATTATTACCATTTTTATTTGAGAGAGAGAGAGAGTGTGTGTGTGTGAGCAGGGGAGAAGCAGAGGGGGAAGGAAAAGAGGAGGAAGACTCTCAAACCCACTTCATGCTCAGCAGGACCCTGAGATCACCCCCTGAGCCGAAACCAAGAGTCAGCTGCTGCCATTTCATTTTTTAAAAACACAGTCCATGCATTGCATTTTCGCTCATTCACATCAGCATTTCTGTTACTAGTCTGACCCGGAGTGGTCCCTCCTGTCTTTAGAACACTGCTCCAGAGTTTGGTGGGGGGAGCAGAGGGAGCACTGTCTTCAGAGTCAGATAGGCATCTGGCCACGTTATCTTCTGCTCCTTAGGATGAGACTCGGATGCCGTCTGTGGACTCTGTAGCCCACACACACACTCAGGGATTCCTCTGGGCTTTGTATGTTTGGAGGCAGAAGAGGTGTAGGTTCCCTTTGCGAACAAATTTTACTCATCAACTGACATTATGCACAGTGAGCGAGCAGAGACCTCCGGATCCCGTGAAGCATTGCACTCCCGCGTACGACCATCAAGGACAGCCCGTGGCCTGGGCAAGAGGAAGTTCTCATGGGAAGCTGATTACTCTAGGGTCCTAGGGGGAGTGCAAATACAAAGCCCGCTAGAATTACAACACAGAAAAGGCACCCTCACTTTTTATTCCTTTTTGTCCTCTTATTTCCATAAATGCAAATTCTACCAACAGATTCAGCAGCTTCGTGGTAGTACCCGAATTACAAGAAAACTCAAAGCCATGTGTTTTGCTTCTTATAAAAGGCAATAAACAACCTGAGGGGTATCAAACCTTTACAGCTACATTTGTCTTCCCTTTCCAAGTAATTAGAAGTGGGTAGTAGTAGTAGTAATAATAATAATAAAAATAATAATAGGTTATTGCTTATTTAGTTCTTGTGATGTGGCGGGCCTGCTAGACCCAGGATCTCATTTACTCCTTACCGCAGCCACAAGAAGTGGATGTCATTGCCTTGAGAACTGGGACAATGGTCATCGACGTGACCTAGCTATTGGGACTTAGTACTGAGACCCCCTGTGTCAATATGACTTAGTTATTTGTTCCATGATAACTTTGCCTGGGAAAGGTAAGAGTATAAACCAGTACATAAGTTCTCTGTTCGCTTCTGGAAATTCCCGCAGGTAACTTACTCAAGATAACAGTCTCTCCACCCTGAGCAAATTTCTTTTTCTCCTCAAAGCACAGTTACCCTTCAAGACTTGCTTTAAGACCCTCATCTCACTGTATTCACCAATCCTAACCTATAATGTCAGGATCTTAGCCGAATTCTGGGCAATTCCCTCCTTGAAAAGACTCACTTGAAGTCACTTGAACCCAGACCCCCAAGCCCTATAAATAGCCTCTTCTGACCTCCCTTTCCTGAAATGGTAAGACTTTGTCAAGGCGATGTCTTCTATATTCAATTAACTGGTAACATTTCAGGGAGTTCAGTAATTCTTATTTTATAAACGAACAGGGGAAGCCTAGACAGTTTCAGTAATTTTTCCTACTTTATCCACTTAGTTAAAGGGTTCCTATCCGGGGCTATTTGACCCCAACCCTTGTTCCTGATCACTCTGCTACCCTGGCTTTCAGTTAAAATAAAAGTCCAGTGTTTTCAGTTTTACCTCCAAACGTATTTGACTTTCTAAGATTAAAAAAAAGAAAAAAAGAAAGGAAAAAAAATCAAGCAATGGTCTGGTCTACAAGCCCTGTGAAAGGTAGTTGTTGTGTGACCTTGTGCATTTAATTCGCCATAGACATTTAACATCACATTTCAAAATAAACCATAGCTGTGGTGACCTACCAACATTCTCTAAATGAAGGGTGTAAGTCAACCAGAGCCCAGTGGGCCAGACTTATAATCGGTGTGACTTACAAACTGTTAGCAAGTTACTTGGCTGGTCTGTTAGTTTCCAAGGGTTGCCATAACGAACCACCACAAAGTTGATGGCTTCAAGCAACAGACATGTATTCTCTCACAGTTCTGAAAGCCACAAGTCCAAAATCAAGATGTCAGCAGCGTCAGGCTCCCCCTGGAAATTATGAGAGAGAAATCTGCTCTGTGCCTGTTTTCTAGCTCATGCTGCCTCTGTTAACCCTTGGCAGTCCCTGTCCGGGCTTCATAACCCCAGTCTCCGTCTTCTTTTTCATGCAGCTTTCTTTCTGGGTCTCTGTGTCATCTTTTCTGTCCCTTATAAGGACACTTCTCATTAGATGTAAGGTCCACCTAAATCCAGAATGAGCTCATCTAGGGAACCTTATCTTGGTCCTATCTGCAAAGGCCTGTTTTTCAAATAAGTTCACATTCTGATGTTCTAAGTGGACATATCATTTGGGGACCCCAATTCAACCCATTATAGCCAGTAAAGTTTATTCCTGACCCTGTTTTATCATCAACATGATTATGTGTAAAATTAAAATGACCATCAAAAATAATATAAACAATAATGTAACCATAGCTCATTTTTAAAAAGATGCTGTCTTTGGGGCACCTGGGTGGTTCAGTCGGTTAAGCATCTGACTCTTGATTTCAGCTCTGGTCGTGATCTCAATCTCAGCATCCTGAGATTGAGCCCTTTGGTCAAGGGACACAGCCAGGCCACAGTGACTCCATAGGGAGGGCACCAAGGGAACAAATACAATATCACTCTCTTTCCTCCATTCTGCTGCTGGTTCTTTCCTGCCCCTATGGTCCAACACGCCTGGAAGGAAGACAGAAGGCAAGGGGGAGGACATCGCTGGGGGTTGGGACCCAGAAGCAGAGGGCAGGGGTGAGGTGGGGATCTGGAGGAGCAAATGCAAAAATATCTTGAAGTCTAGGAGGTGTGGACAAGGAAGGAATGACTGGCATATCGAATGCAGTGGGGGAGGGGACATCAAAAAAGCTTTCTGGAGGTAGAAGCATTTTTGACTTTACATATGGCCGCTAAAGATGGAGGGACCCCCAACATGCCAGGCACTACCCCAGATAAAGAGACAGAACATGACCAGCCCTCCTAGAACTCCCTTTCCAGGCCCCACCACCCTCAGCGGTGACCGCATTGCACTGATGATGCTTGCCTGTTTTTGAATTTTACATACCGACACGTACAGCCCTGATTCTCTTGTGTGACTTCTTTGCTCAATGTTATGTGTGCAGCAACAGTGTTATTTCTTTTATGATTGTGGTAAGATATACATTACATAAAAATTACCATTTTAACCATTTTTTCAGCTTTCTGGAGACATAATTGACAAAGATTGTGTATATTTAAGGTTATAACTTGGTATTTTCATATACATATCCACCGTGAAATAAGCACTACCATTGAGCTAACAGATCCACCACCTCCCATAATTACCACTTTCTTTCTTCATTTTAACTATTTTTAAGTGTACAATTCAGTGACATTAAGAACATTCACAGTGGTGTGCAACCATCACCACTAACCATCTCCAGAACTTTTTCATCATCCCAAACAAAAACTCCGCCCATTAAACACTAACTCCCTATTCTCTCTCGCTCTAGACTGCTAAGCCCCATTCTATTTTCTGTCTCTGTGGATTTGCTTATTCTAGTTACCTCATATTCAGTGGAAGCACACAATACCAGTCCTTTTGTGTCTGGGTTTTTTTCACTTACCCTAATGTTTTCCAGGTTCAAGCTGTCATCCTCACTTTATAGGTCAGGAAACTGAGATACTGAATCATTAAGGAAGCAAATGAGAGCAAGCAATTCAAGCTAAGTGCCTGAACACTTAGGTGCTTCACTGGGCTGTTTATCAATGGGTCCTTTAGTTGTAGAGTCAATGATAGGTATTTAAATCATGGGGCAGCCCGAGGTCTCTGCCTGCTTCTCAGAGTTTACCCACTCTGAGTGAGATGACTTGAAATTCACATGATCTCTCCTGTGTTACAAAAGGATGAGCTTCCCTGTATCTTCCGTCTCATTAGAAAGGGCAGACTTTTCCTCCTAATGACAGACTCTTAGTTGACTGTTTCTTCAGTTCCTGCCATTGGTGAATGTGTGCGATTTCTTTGCTCTCTTCCTTGAAACTGGCGTCCCACTCTAGAGCCTCCGTGTGGTTGTCTCAGCTCCCCTTTGGGTGGGAAGGCATCATCCCACCACTTGTAACCCCGTTCTGTTTGCTCAAATTATCAGCTGGGTGCAGAGCCCAGGATAGTCCCCTTTGGAGCCAGAGATGCTGGTCTGGCTACTTGTAAGAGCTGGGTTGGCAGACACCAATCTGTCTCAGCCAAAGTGAATTCAAGGGCCAACAGAGCCTGAGTCCAGATCCTCCCTGTCCTCAAGCAGTAAAACCACAGAGAACTCATGCATATTTACAAAAAAAAAAACCACATCTGCCTGTCTTTTCCTGGCCAAACCCCCTGAGTTTCCATACCTAAGCAAGTCAGGTGCCAAGAAAAGGCAAGTAGCCATAGTTATCTTGGATGGCATGACTCAGCTGCAACAGAGCTCTCCAGCAAAGAGATGCTGTCCTTTGAATGCAGGAAGGATGTAGCAATACCAAGTCATAAATGAATTTTGTAATTTGGGAATTTTCAATCATAACACCCCCTATGTACCGATCAGCCAGTTAAAAAAAAATAATCAATTTCAACCAACAGATTTTCTTTATGCAATATGATGAATTCCATTATCTTTCTGGTCCCTTTTGTCAACAAAGACAAGAGATAATCTAACCAAAATGCTGCTTCTTCTTCTGTTTGATCTTTAGCATTATAGAATCTTGAAGATCAGTCCTCCTTGCTGTCTGTGCTCTCCTCCTGGGCAATCTCATCCAGGTACAGGGCTTTAAACGCCATTTGTTGTCAGAAATCACTGGTCTGGGAGTAATAGAAACTCAACGGAACTATCTGAAACAAAACGAGAATTTATCAATTCATATAGTTCTGAAGTTAGTTTCAAGAATGACAGAGAAAGGGGCCTTAGTGCTGTGTCAACATATTGCCTCTCTCTCTTGTCACTTGACTCTGTTTTCTGCTGCCTTGACCTCATTCTCATCAGGCTATGCCCCCAAGGTGGTGATTAAAAAAAAAAAAAAGTCCAGGCAGCCCTAAGCTTACATTATACCAGCTTAGCAATCATGCCAGAAAAACTCTTTGCTCCTAATTGTTCCATCAGAACTTCTTTAGCTAATTCTTACTGAACTGCCCTAATTCATTTGAGCATCTCTTAAGAATCGCTGTGGCTATGTGGATGACATATGCAGACTGTCTGGTTCTGAGGTCCCTGCTTGCTACTTGACCAGAAGAGGTCATCCTCTTTGATTACTAGCCACATCAAGATTACTAGCCCAGAAGGAATATTTCCCCAAAAGAAAACCAGGATGCCTTTAGCAAAAGACATGGGACATTATGCTAGGTAACACCGTGCCTTCTACATGTTGATAATGCCCAAATTTGTTTTCCCCATCCCAGACCTCCATCCTCAACTCCAAGGGCATATATGACACAATAGCCTCCTTGATGTATCTCACAGACCTCTCAAAATTGACCTGTCCAAAATAGATCTCTCAGTTCAGAGCACCCTGCCCCCCACCCTATCTCTACCCTGTACTTCCTTTGGTTACAAGAAATAAGAACAAGCACTGGCTAACTTAGAGAGAATGTACTAGAAGGCTTTTGACCCAAAGAATTGATGGAAGGCTGGAGTCCTGGGCTTGGGAAGTAGGAAGCACTACAACTGCCTTATAGAGGAAAACTTTGGTAGGAGGCTGCACATGGAGGAATTGAATTTTTCTCAAGATTCAGATACTAGAGGCCCCTGGGTGGCTCAGTGGGTTAAGCCTCTGCCTTCGGCCTAAGTCTTGATCTCAAGGTCTTGGGATTGAGCTCCACATCAGGCTCTCTGCTCATCAGGGAGCCTGCTTCCCTCTCTCTCTTTCTCTCTCTGCCTGCCTCTCTGCCTACTTGTGATCTCTCTGTCAAATAAATAAATAAAATCTTTTTTAAAAAAAAGATTCAGATTCTATCTGTACTCAGAAAACTGTAAAGTACTCATGAAAGAAATGGAGGAAGACACAAAGAAATGGAAAAATGTTCCATACTCATGGATTGGAAGAACAAATATTGTGAAAATGTCTATGCTACCTAAAGCAATCTACACATTTACTGCAATCCCTAACAAAATACCATCAATTTTTTTTCAAAGAAATGGAGCAAATAATCCTAAAATTTATATGGAACCAGAAAAGACCCCAAATAGCCAAAGGAATATTGAAAACGAAAGCCAAAGTTGGTGGCATCACAATTCCGGACTTCAAGCTCTATTACAAAGCTGTAATCATCAAGACAATATGGCACTGGCACAAAAACAGACACAAAGATTAATGGAACAGAATAGAGAGCCCAGAAATGGACCCTCAACTCCATGGTCAACTAATCTTTGACAAAGCAGGAAAGAATGTCCAATGGAACATGTTGTCTCTTCAACAAATGGTGTTGGGAAAATTGAAGTCACATGCAAAAAAATGAAACTGGACCATTTCCTTACACCACACATGAAAATAGACTCAAAATGGATGAAAGACCTCAATGTGAGAGAGGAATCCATCAAAATCCTTGAGGAGAACACAGGCAGCAACCTCTTTGACCTCAGCCACAGCAACTTCTTCCTAGAAACATCGCCAAAGGCAAGGGAAGCAAGAGCAAAAATGAACTATTGGGACTTCACCAAGATCAAAAGCTTTTGCGTCCCAAAGGAAACAGACAATGAAACCAAAAGACAACTGACAGAATGGGAGAAGATATTTGCAAATGACAGATCAGAAAAAGGGCTAGTATCCAAAATCCATAAAGAACTTATCAAACTCAACAACCAAAGAACAAATAATCCAATCAAGAAATGGGCAGAAGACATGAACAGACATTTCTGCAAAGACATCCAAATGGCCAACAGACACATGAAAAAGTGCTCCACATCACTCGGCATCAGGGAAACACAAATCAAAACCACAATGAGATACCACTTCACACCAGTCAGCATGGCTAAAATGAACAAGTCAGGAAATGACAGATGTTGGCAAGGATGTGGAGAAAGGGGAATTCTCCTATACTGTTGGTGGGAATGCAAGCTGGTGCAGTCACTCTGGAAAACAGCATGGAGGTTCTTCAAAAAGTTGAAAAAAAAAAAAAGTTGAAAATAGAGCTACCCTGTGACCCAGCAATCACACTACTGGGTATTTACCCTGAAGATACAAATGTAGTGATCTGAAGGGGCATGTGCACCCAAATGTTTATAGCAGCAATGTCCACAATAGCCAAACTATGGAAATAACCTAGATCATCCATCAACAGGTGATTGGATAAAGAATATGTGGGGGGTGTGTGTGTGTGTGTGTGTGTGTGTGTGTGTGTAATGGAATACTATGTAGCCATCAAAAAACCCGAAATCTTGCCATTTGCAACAATGTAGATGGAACTAGAGGGTATTATGCTAAGTGAAATAATACACATAAATTTCTTGACTAGTACCTGAAACATAGTAAGTGCTCATTAATCATGAGTTATCATTATTGTAGTGTAGGAGACCAGCACTAGATCAGATGGGTCTTATAATAATGATAGCTCATGTTTATGTGTATTAGTCATTTAATCATAACAATAATCCCATAACTAAATACTCTTATTATCCTCACTTTGCAGATGAGCATCTTGTATCCTTGGTCCCAACAGACTAACATCCTGATTTTCTTAGAACAAGCCTTTTTTTTTTTTTTTAAACCTCGGGGCCTTTGCATTTGCTACTCTACATGCTCGCATGTTTTGCACCAGATTTCACATGGCTGGTACCTTCTCAACTTTAGGGTTCAGGTTAAATGTCATCTTTTTCAGAGAGGCCTCATGCTATCCAAAGTTACCTCCCCTGTCCCTGACTACTCTATTCCAACACCCTGCTGATGTCCTTTAGTACACTTACAACCTGGAAATGGTCCACATTATATCTTTTTCTGTGCATTGCCTGTCTCCTTCTCTAGAATCTGAGTTCCATTAGAGCAAGAACCTTAGCACAGCTGTTCACAGCTCTTAAAAC